>NC_143559.1:82425000-82787500 GCF_054136105.1 Typopeltis vanoorti
AGGCTGCATTTTTTTAAAGATTTTTGTTAGTTTTTTAGATATGCCTTGGATATATGGAGTAGTGATACCTTTGGTGTAGTCCTTGTTCTGGAGAGGATGTATGGGTTTGGGGTTTTAATAATATTTGGATATGGTAAGAATTGTAGGGTACTGTTATAAGAACTAATAAATTTAACCCTGTTATATAAAAGTTTAATAATTCCATACTGTTGAGGAGGGGGGGGGACTGTTTGTGAATGTATCTACTGGTATGTTTTGTGTGGGGTTCTGTAAACAGAGATTGCCAGAGATCCATCTGGCTGGCATGTAATTAAAGTGTCTAGAAAGGGGAGACTGTTATCATTTTCTTTTTCTAATGTGAACTGGATCTTGGGACATTGATGGTTTAGGTGTGTTAAAAATATGCTTTCTTTTAAGGTTACATGGTGATCAGAATTCATAATGAAGAATTCATGGAGACACAACACATGTGTTAGAATAATTACTTTACTTATAAGTAAGAAAGTAACATTCGATATTTCAACCTCTGTATTGAGGTCATCATCAGGAAAACATACATATGTACAGGACACAAGCTACATAACACTATACTACACAAGAGTAAGATGAATCTAAATGCCTGTCTAATCTAAATCTAAACATCATCCAAATCTGAACAATAATGATGGATTAATTATTCCAAGAATGTGGAGGACCCATCTTCAACTGATATAGCATCCAGAACAATCCCCAAACAGAAGAAAACCCTAACACGAGAGGGCCTTAGAAATTGTTTAATGTAGTTCCACTATAAAAAAAAAAAATTATTATTTATTTATCATCTGTATATTAGTATGAAAAGGCTATGTTATTTTGAATTAATTTTTTTTTCCACACCAGAGATCAGGCTAGGGTAGATGATTAACAAGCATTTTAGAGTCATCTTACTTTTGTGTGGTGTCATGCAGCTTGTGTCCTACAGATACGTATGTTTTCATGATGATGACCGCAATACAGAAGTCAAAATGTTGAATATTATTTTCTTAATTATAAGTAAACTAATTATTCTAACATGTGTGTTGTCTCTCCATAAATTCTGCACTATGAGCATTAAAAATATGTTGAGAGCATCCAGGCCATGCAGCCAAATGGAGAATACATAATCAACAACAAAGCATAACTAAAGTTTACTCTCAGTAAAACTACCTACTCTCAGCTCACATGCTTCATCTTCATTACCCACTCAACTAGTGTAGTGCCTGCATGCACGTATCTTATTATACCTTGTTCCCTGACGATGGCAATTTGACTTTGCTGAAATATTGGAAGTATTAAATAAATTTATTATAGTTAATATTAGTCTATGTTATAATTTCCTTACAAAATAGTTATATATTAGAGTTGCTAAAAGCAGGAAGAGTTCAAATGGGAAGTTGAACTCATTTGCCTAATTTAGAGATAGTTGTTGGAAGTTTTTCAACTTGGTTATACTATAAATTAAAGATACCAAGAAATTGTATACTTGGTTTATTTCCTTTATCCAAGTGCAAGCAAACAAAGTTTGCATCTGAAGTATTTTCAGGACAGGGCAACTTGTATATAGAAGCTAATGACTTCACATCACTTGCCTTAGTATCTCATAGTGCAAAGCACATCTCCTTGCAGACATGTATAATTATTATTATTATTATTATTTGACACCTCCAGGGAGTCCAAAGACTCATCAAGGGAGAGTGTGCCAACAGCATCAAACAAATGAACCTCTTCCAACTACTAACTGCACTCAAGCTTGCTTAACTTTTTGTGTGAGCTATTAGTAGCAGAGGCTCTACCAATTGACATAGGAAGGGTCACTACCCAGACTGGTTTCGACCTTTACTGAGGTCTCATCAGTGGGAGCCAGACCAAGAGGTGATACCAAGGTTGAAGTAATGCAGAAGTCATATTTTCATATATGAGTAGCTAAAAGGCCACTGAAAAGCCTGAAAATACTTCAGGTGCAAACACTTGGATAAAGGATTAAACCAAGTATATAATTTCAAGTATACAATTTCTTAATTCATTTGCTTATGTTTAGGTAAATGAATTCAATAAATGCAAAGAAAGTGGTACTTATGGAAAATTTTAACTATGAAAATAACTGTTGGAAGCAGAACTCTGCATATGGAAATAAGGAAATGAAATTCTTTGAGTCTTTGAGGGTTAACTTCCTAAAACAGTACCATGATGGATGGAATATGATTTCATCTGGGTGTCATTCTTAGAACTGTTAATAACAAAACAGGTTATACATGCTATCCATTTACTCATTCTGGCCTCAAAATGGGAAGAGCAATTATGTAGTTCTAATCAGAGGCACATGTTAGGGCTCTTCAATGGAAGGTGAGTTAACCAGTCTCATATGGAGATGGTAGAGTTTTTTCCGCCTGGGAACTCAGGAGTTTTTCATCCCACAATCGGGCCCCATGAATACATATCTACAGACAGAAAAAAATACTTATTGACAAGGAAGGCAACAGGAAACCACATTGTTTTTTTACTATTCATTTGTAAAATAGCATTGTTACCACCAACCTGTAGGCCGAGAGGGGTGGGGTGGGAGATAGAGAGAGGAAAAAAAAAAGAAGAAAGCTTTAACAATTGATTTTTTTTTACGAAGTGAAGATAAAAATAGTATGCTACTGCAAATTTTGATGAGTATTGCATATTTAATTCATATGTTTTCAGTACTGATACATTATTATACTTACAAGCTAGTCGGACATATCCAACAGCATAAGCTGAGGCTGCACGTGGTTTTTGAGTTACCAAAGCCAATTCTGAAAGAAAGTAATGAATAACAAAATTACTCTAAAAGGTTATATGCTGATTATTAATCAAAAATCTCATCCATTTATTCACACAAACATATATATATATACTGAAATTTATTATCTGAAACCTTATGTATTGAGGTCATCATTTGTCGAGCCATCTTAGATGGTTTAAACTGGACCATTTTAAATGGCACAATAATTCAAAATCATACAAAATCAAAATTCTGTTTTGGCTACATACAAATTAATGAAATTTGGTATTCAGAATTTTTATTATAATTTTGTTGTCTCAATTCTGGTTTAAATTAGCGTGTTTTTTAGTTAGTTAATATTACGCAAAATTATGTTGGGAATTACAATAAATAAACTATGTTACATAAAAGTCAAAAACAATCATCATAATGAAAGATCAAATTACACGAGAATGACACTATGAAATGCACATTTTATGAATTGTCTCTGATCATTTCTATAGATACAGTGTAAAAGGGCTTCTACATTGGTTGTATATATTGCTTAAACAACAATTAATAATCCTTCACAGGGAAGTAACTTGGCAATCAGAAGTTCAAAGAATCTACAAAGATTACATATAGAAACCAATCTATACAACCAACATAGACTTTTAACAACAACAAAAAATAGACTTTTAACAACAACATCTAACACAATAGCTTGTGTTAGATGTTGTCATATACTATATTGAGGAGTTTTATTATGCACTGATAGAAATTGCTGATGATGAGTCAGTAGACAAAATGGCGAGACACGAAGCTGAAACCCTTGCTCTAAAACTTAGAGACTTTAAATTTTTATGTTGTCTGGTTATATGGCACTATGTTTTAAATGAAATTAATGTTGCAAGTAAACTGTTGCAAAGCATAAAGATGGAATTGTCTAGTGCCATAACAACATTGGGTAATGTTCTCAAAAGTCTTAAGAATCTCAGAAATGATAAATCATTTCAAAATTTTCTTGTCGATGCTACAACATTAGCTGAGAAAGTCAAAGCTGATGCTGATTTGAAACCAACATTCGAAGGTACCAGATTGTGTCAGCAGAAAAATGAACATGATTATGAAGCAAGAGATGAACCTATTTTATATCCCAAAACAAAATTCAAAGTTGAGTTTTCTTTTTTATTACTGATGTTGAAACTAATTCTATTGAAGAAAGGTTCGAGCAATTGGAACATCACAGTTCACATTTTTATATAACATCTCTAAATTAAAATCTGAGACGACATATGAGCTCTTAGACAATTGTAAAAACCTAGAAGCCATTTTAACACATGAAGAAAATAGAGACATCGATGCAATTAAGCTATGTGATGAACTGAAAGTAGTGTCCAGATTAGTACCAGAAAATACGCTACCAATTGAAGTTCTTCGTTTTATTGTTGAAAATAACTTTGCTTGGAATGTCGCTGTCGCCCTAAGAATATTACTGACATTGCCTGTGGCAGTTGAAAGTGGTGAGCGTAGTTTCTCAAAACTGAATCTTATTAAAACTTACCTCCGCTCAACAATGGCCGAAACTAGATTGGAAGGACTTACCATGATTTCAATTGAACATGAAATAGGTCAGAAATTAAACTATGCAGACCTATTTCTGATTTTGCAAATATGAAAGCAAGAAAAGTGTATTTTTAATCAGTAGATACTAAAAACAATATAAATTCTAATTAAAATAATGTGAAAATAGTGCTAAAACTATAACGTGCACATAAGTGTAACTCAACAGTTCACCGTTGTACAAGTGAAGATCATTCCATATATGTAAGTAATAAATGATAACTACATTTCATTTAATTGTCAATTGACAAAGTTGATGGTTTATTTTATGAATATGCAGTATTTTAATCACTTTATCAGTGCATTATTATTAATGGTACTATATTTAAAATTAATGGTCATGAAACTAATGTTGAACATAATGGTTTTCAAAATTCCAAAAGTTAATTTGAGGTTGGTGCTGGAGCAGCAAGTAATGGATTGCACTGGGCAGCAAAAATTCTAGAGCCGGCCCTGGTTGTGGGAAAGGTACCCAGAGAATGGAAGGATGGTAAGATAGTGCTGCTGCATATAGCAGACTGGAAGTGTCTAATTATAGGCCTGTTTGTGTGTCATCAGTAGTTGTTAAGGTCTTGGAGAAATTAGTGACGGACTATATACAGTATTGGGCAGATGAGGATAATGTTATCTGTGAGAATCAAACATGGATTTGTTATGGGGGTGCTCTTGTTTTAGTAAAATAATAGCCTTTTATAATAAAGTGACAAGAGCAGTTGATGAGGGAAAGGCATATACTGCTATTTTTTTGGATTTTGAAAGGCATTTGACAGGGTGCCACATGATAAGCTGACTGATAGCTATCAGAGAGTTGTGTATGGTGGGGCAATATCAAGGAAGCAGAAGGTTACAAGTGGGGTTCCACAGGGCTCAGTACTGGGATCTGTATTGTTCAACCTTTATATCAATGATATTGTCAATGGATTACAAGGACACACTCAACTGTTTGCAGATGATGTGAAGCTGGAAAGGGTTATCAGTAATAGTGCAGATGTGGAAGCGCTGCAAGAGGATTTGAATAAACTAAACAGATGGGCAAATGAATGGAGTTTCAGTTCAATGCAACAAAATGTAAAGTCTTGAGGTTTAGGATCCATCGATGGGAGGATGCATACTCGATTGGAGGAGCTGTACTGGAGGAGGCAGGGGAGACAAGAGATCTGGGGGTGATGATCGATAGAAAACTGAAATTCAGGGAGAATATTGTAAAGTTGGTGAGGGTAACTAAGAGGATTGGTGCAATACTGAGAAGGACACTGACCTGCAGAGATAAAAGAGTTATCATTCCGTTGTATAAGACTCTGATCAGACCACACTTAGACAATTGTTCTCAGATTTAGTCCTCAGGATTTCAAGGGGATAACTTGGCTGTGGAAAGGGTACAGAGGCGGATAACAAAGATGATTTCAGGACTGTACAATATGAGTTATGAAGATCAACTGAGGGAATGTGGACTGCAGAGTTTGGTGGATAGAAAAAGAAGCGGTGATATGATCGAGACTTTTAAACTGTTGAGAGGCAGTTACAGGAAAGATATCAGAGAGTTCTTTCACTTGGTGGAATGGCAGGAAGGAGCGATGACATGGGGCCATACCTGGAAGTTACGAAAGGGAGGCTGTGTGCAAGAGGATGAGGAGTGGTTTCTTTGCATGGAGGGTGGTTGAACCTTGGAATGCATTGCCTAAGAGAGTGGTTGGAGCAGGAACGGTCAATGGGTTCAAGGAGTAGTATGATAAACTTTGTGTTTCCTAAAAATGACCTCCCACAATGAGTCTTTTGACTCCATGGAGGCCTGGATAATAATAATAATAATTATGCAGAAAAAAAATTTAATTGATATTCAGATCCAAAATGTCTGATTCATCTCATCAAACTTTAGTGGAGAGTATGTTAGTGCCTGGAACAGCATGTTATTGAGGTTTTGCATATTATTTAGTTTCTCTGAAATACAATGCTGTTCCATATACTCTATTCTGCATAGTTATCTATAAATGCAAATTTACAATCTTTCTGTCACAGAGATTTCTGTAAAAAAAAGATGTCTCTACCTTTTTACAGCCAAACTTTGTCTTCACAAATTAGTGGATCAAATCACTGATCAGTCTGTACTCCAAACCATTACTCTTTCCAGTGTAATTAAAAAATAGATTTCTTACCATCAGAACTCTATAGTCTTTCTCAGATAACAACACATTCTAGAAGAGTTCTATGCTTGCTCAAAAAATATAAAATATTAACAGCTAAATCAATCACTAGTTCAGTAACTGAAATAGTAACAAAATGGATATCCAATTAAAGGATTAAAAGTGATATAGAGATAAAATCATACATGTTTATGATGAGCAGAAAATCCATCCCAAGATACACAGCATTAACATCAATGAAGTCCATGATTCCTTTTCACAATGATTATAATAATTATTTCACAACAAATGAATTTTCCAGATACCAAATAACAAAACATCCGATAAGAAATGTTCTCTTCTATTTCATAATTCTACATGTTCAAGACTAGTTTCACAGCAGAAGAGTTTATCACCATCAACTCTGACCCATATTTTCTTTAAAAATCTTCTGACATAAGTGCCTTTATAGTGTAGCTGGAAGAGTGATGAGATATGCATCTATAAATGCAAAAATATTTAGATGTTTGATCACTACCATGAGAAAAGGAAAGAATCTTTATATGGGATTTTCCAACTCAAGGTGAATTAACTAGTCTCATATGGTGGTGGTGGCAGCAGGGGTTTTCTATTGGAAACTCAAGGTTTTTCACCTTGAAAACAGACAAATCAGCTAGAGTAACACAACCAAATACTAGACAAGTGCTGTTCAGTGAGCTGCAGTAGATAGTATAGTCAGATGGTGGGAACGTGCATCATGGATTGTAGGATGCATAGCAAGGATGGGGATTATTTAATGCTGTGTAGTGTATTGTAGAGTGGCCTTTTAGAATGAGTCCTGGGCTCTATGAATGTCATATAATAACTTTTTTTGTCATGCACACAAATTCAAATTACTCATAAATAAAGCACAGCCAACACAGAATATAATAGTGAACTCAAAGATTTTTCTGTTAGAGAAACATAATACAGGTATCCCTCGATTAATGTGGTTAATTAATCCCTCGATGTTACCGCGTATATCAAAATCGTGTTAATCAACTCTAATAATCAATGGTAAAAATTACAATTCGTCCATGATCAATTACTGTATTAATAATTTGTTTTATATGGTACTCCTTTAGGAAAGATAAAAAATGAATGCAAAATAAATGTTTAATAAATGCTTAATAATAAATTCTACATTAGTTACTGCAATTTTTTTTATCAAAAGAAGTTATCAAGAGTCATTTGAACAGTTTTAGTTTTTTTCTTACTGGCATAAATTCTATGATAACAAGCAAAATGTCTCTCCAGACCTCAGCAAACAAGCAATAAAACATAAAGAAAAAACACTGCAAATATAATACATGATGGTACAAATTAAGTGGATATTGAATCCAACATTATTTCATAGTCGAATATAGAAACTACAAGAGTTTCATGCTGAATATATGAAACTAAAAGTTTCGGTGGATACAAGCATAAGCAACCTTATGGGCAACTCATAGTAAAGGTGGGTAAGCTCCAGATCACTTTCCATAGTATTTTCCATAATGTAAAGCACATCTCCTAGAGGAGATGTATGATTAATAAGCCTTTGGCTCTCTATTTCAGTAATACATGATGGTTTATTCATTTTCAGTTACAATCTAGAAATTACTGAACAAAGAATAAAAAAAAAAAAAAACTGTATAGTAAACCATACTACTGACATCGGAGATCGTGGTGTCTCTCAGATACAATTTACTGTCAAATATCACAAACCTTTACATAACATGTGTTAAACCAAACTGACAGCAAAAAACAGTGTGGAATATCACTCGTAACACAGCTACTCATGACCTCCAAGCTATACACTGAATCGTGTAAGAATATTTATATTAAACATTTTGCATGTATCTGTCAGATCAGCTGCGAGCTCTGCAGGGTTAAAGGCACGTTAATCAAAACTCTTGCTGCGTATATCAAGGGATTGTCGCAATTAATTTCGCCACATTAAGCAAGAGATACCTGTAATTCATTATAAGTTTCTCTGAATTAAATTATAGTCCAAAGCCCAATTAAAAAGATTTCTCTGATACTTTTTCTTTTAGAGATATGGAACACTCCTATCCTAAAATCTCTTATTATTATTATTATTGTTACACCCTCCATAGAGTCAGCAGATTATTTGTGGGAGGTTCATTTACTGACAATATATAATATATATATATATATAAATAAAAATTTATATAATATATATTATATTTTTTTCTTTCCCAAAAATTCTGAATGCATTAGTTAAAGAACACTCAAATGAGAATGTTACAAAAAAAAAAAAAAAAAAAATCGCTCTTTTCACATCAGATGACAATACATATTTGTACTGAACCTTAAAATCCTTAACACTCCTATCATTAACAACATATTCTGGTAATGTGTTCCATTAACTCACAATTCTCCGTGTAAAAAATCTACTCCTCATCACACTCTTCTTCACCACACACACTTACATAACTTCCAGGTATGGCCTCTGGTTTTTCCCCTCTTGCCTTCTACTCTTTTTATAATTCCCTCTGGATTAATCTAATACAATTCTCTCACTAACTTAAATGTCTATATCACACCATCAAATTCTGCAATCCAGATTCCTTCAACCTCTCTCCATACCTAACATTCCAAAGTCCTGATATTGTCCTAGTCACTCATCTCTGGAACCTTCTCAACGTTTCCATATCACAGTGAAAACCAGGTGACCAAATCGGAACACAATAACCCCTGAAGTTTAGAAGGCATATTGCAATATGTCCTCTAAACTTCAGTCTGCTGTCAATGATCACTCCCAAATCTTGAATCTCATCCACTTCCTACAGTACAGCAGCATCAATATAGTACACAGCCTTTATATTTCTGCATTCCAAAAAGCAACACCTTACACTTATTAATATTAAAACTACAACCCCACTCCTTTCTTCAAGTCAAAAGTCTATTCGAATCTTCATGAAGGGAATTAATATCAGCAGTGCTATTTATATATAATTCTCCCCCATCAGTCCACATGATTGTCATTTATATCTCTTCATCAGTCTGACAAATATATATATATATATATATATATCCAGATCCAGAGGCAAGTGACCAAGATGGTCACAGGTGTTATAGAATTCTCCTTATGAGGATAGGTTGAAGATTTGTGGGTTACAGAAATTGGTTCACGCACACACACACAAAAAAAAGGATATGTGATAGACACATACAAGTTACTTAAAAGTTTTTATATGATTAATACAAAGGAAATTTTTCAGTACAGGGCTAGTGGGAGAGAGCTAATGAATCTCCCTAGAAATTGAGCAAGAGTATATTTATCAAGGGTATAGGGACTAGATTTTTCATATGGTGGTGAATGAGTGGAATAGGTTGCCAGAGTTTGTTGTGGGTGCCTGGTCAGTCAATAAGTTCAAAAAGCATAACACATATTGAGTAATGTTGGTTAGTGCTTTGAATGTTTAGGACCATGTTTGGAAACCCAGTTTAAAAATATTGCTGCAAATATGATTCCAAACATCCTATATCTTTTCACTTTTAAAATACTAAATGATTAGAATATAATTAGTTCAAATGTGTATCTGTAAACAGAATAGCAGATAAAGTTCAGCTGAAGTTGAGAGGGAATATTGCAGTGGCTAAAATAGTTCATACAATTACCTAGTTATTGAAGAAGATCCTGACAAGTTATTGAAGAACATCCTGACCTGTTTAGGACATGGGTCTCATGCTAGAGTTTTCCCATCAAAGTTTCACAAAGTTTTTGCCTAGGAGTAGTAATAATATTACTCTACTGCAGTGTTTCCCAAACTTTTCCTACAATGGAACACCTCACAAATCCTGAAATTTTAACCGAACACTTGGCTAGAGTCGGGTGTCATCGGTCTCGTATTCAATGTAAAGCTAAGCGCACACTATCGCCAAAGCAGGCTGTATCGCATCACACTATAGGTGTGCTGGGTCTCAGCGCATCGCACTGACCTTGCTTATGACCACACATTTCCTAGAATAGATACCTCCATACTTTACTCATGCTTGGAGGCGTCAACAACCGTGGGCCGCTGAGTCAAGGCCAGCACACACTGGCCTTAATAGCACAATCCACACGCAAAATGAGGAGCGCCTGATTTTTTAAACACGTTTGAACTTGTTGCAGCATTTAAAACTATTCCTGGCTCATATTAATTTTGATAATTTTTCACGGAAAATTATTCACTTTCCGTGGAACACTGGTGTTCTGCGGAACACAGTTTGGGAAACCCTGCTCTATTGTATAGAGGTTTCTGAAGATGCAAACTAGGCTTTCATTGGTTACTTTCATGAAAAGAGCTAACAGCTTGAAACACATCAGATGAGAGAGCCCAATCTTTTGACTAAACTTTGTAAGAACAGATGTTTATTATTATCATTATTATTTTTTTTTGTATGCAATTAACTGTGATTTTCTTGATATGCATTCCTCTTCCTCAAATCCCAACGTTGGATATATATGATATGGTTCCCTGATTACTTTTCAATTGAAATCTGGCTCATAGTTATAAAAAAAATTGAACATCACCGTTTTAGAGCATCCTTAAGCAGATACACTTTCCCTCGTAATAAGCAAAATAATATTCAAAGTAAACAAAAAAGTTACCTCCAAAATATTGTCCTTTCTTCACGGATGCCACTTCCATTTCTTTACCTTTTTCTCCTCCATCCGTCTGACAAGGAAAAAAAAAACTATATATATATATTTATTTCTTACAAGAATAAATTGCTCATTATATCATTAATTTGAACAATTATATAAATATCATACACATTGTGGGATTATAGTTTATAAAGTCATGGACTTTTATTATTCAAATTTATAAAATGTACCAAATATTATTAGAGTTCAAAACAAACTTAATAAACAGATCATTATTATTTTTCATATTTGACAAATACTTCGGGAACACCCCCCCCTTATAACCCTCCCAGAACTTATTGTACTAATTTTAGCAGTTTTAATACAGAAGTTCTCGTATTTTGTAAATAGACATGCAGTTGCCGACTTGGTTGGCTGCTAATCCTCTTCTCAGTGGAGCTGTGGTTTGCCCAGAATAAGACTGACCAAATTTAGAAACCTTGCTCTAGAGCCCAAACATGAATGAAGGAGAGGTTTCAGATTTCACATGAAACTTTTCAAGCAGTTTTAAGCTTTTATAAAGCAGGGCAGTGGTTTTTTTCACACACACCAGACAATAAAATTATTCTCCCACCTACAAGCAACTCACAGCTGTATAGTGGGATCAAAGTTGCAGTCTAAGAGCTGGTGTGATATCCAATCAGCAAACAACTGAATATTCTTTTCATGTTGATTTGATGGAGAAAACTGAATTTTCTCCATCAAAGAAAACAGAACATTGGCTATCAAATTTCATGAAATATGACTGACAAATGAGTTTAATTTAGTGGTGCACCCAAGAATTTGGGCATGCCACTGATTATTTTCCTCTACTGCAACATTATCCCCCCCCCCCCTTCCTCTCCATGCACACCTGATAACCTGATTTTCAGCAATCTCTTTCTCCTGTAACAACTTGTACATCAATTTGTTATGTGGCAATCTGCAATACCTTCAAGGAGTCTAAAAATACACTATGCATCTCCCTTAATCAGCATATTTCAATTTAGGTTACAATTTACTTCATAAAATGAAGTAAACCGCTGGTCTGAAGCCTCTCCTTTATAAACCCATGCTGACTTTTATAGAGCATTTTATGTCTATCAACCCAACCAAATCCTCTGTCTTATCCCAGCAAACTTTCCCAACATCATATCTACCACTGGTCTATGACTAGAAACATGAACAAATAAGAGGAGGGTGATTTTAAATATGAGAATACAGCCTGGAAAGAGGAGGGAGTGAATTTCTGGAGATTGAGTTACTGATGTCTAATGATGATTGAATTACTTCAATTGCAGGATAATAAATTTACACATATCATGCAACTGAAGTAACCCAATCATAATTTCAAAAATTTGTTGAAACTACTTATATCTGCATAAGCATTTTTATTTCTGAATCATTAAAATATGATTATGTAGATATTTCTCAAATTCATATGCTTCATTAAAATTTATTAAAGAAGTTTATGCTTAAACACCACATTTTTATTCTGCGTTTGGCTAAGAAGAATACATGCATATGCCACCACACACAAAAAAAAGGATGTACAAGACAATAAAATGCATAAAAGAATACAATAGTTGAAATGACACTGTAGTCATATATACATATAAAAATATACAAATAAGCATAAAACTGACTTTATAACAGTTTCTACAGATGCTGTTGATTGGCTGTTGAACTTAGGCATTCAGTTTTCATTTTATGCTTAAACATCACTGATACTGAATGATTCAAATATTATTATTATTATCCAGGCCTCCATGGAGTCAAAAGACTCACCGAGGGAGGTTGTTTTTAGGAAATGCAAAGTCTATCATACCACGCCTTGAACCCATTATCCGTCCCCACTCCAGCCACTCATTCAGGCAATGCATTCCAAGGTTCAACCACCCTCCCCGCAAAGAAACTACTCCACACCCTCTTGCGCACACTCTCCTTTCGTAACTTTCAGGGATGGCCCCTTTTCATCGCTCCTTCCTGCTGTTCCACCAAGTGAAAGAACTCTCCAATGTCTACCCAGTAACTACCTCTCAACACTTTAAAAGTCTCGATCATATCACCACTTCTTTTTCTATCCACCAAACTCTGCAGTCCACATTCCCTCAGTCGATCCTCACAACTCGTATTGTACAGTCCTGAAACCATCTTTGTTATCCGCCTCTGTACCCTTTCCACAGTCAATTTATCCCCTTCAAATCCTGGGGACCAAATCTCAGAACAATAGTCTAAGTGTGGTCTGATTAGGGCCTTATACAACGGAATGATAACTCTTTTATCTCTGCAGGTCAATGTCCTTCTCAGTATTGCAGCAATCCTCTGAATTACCCTCACCACCTTTGCAATATGGTCCGTGAATTTCAGTTTTCTATCAATCATCACCCCCAGATCTCTTGTCTCTCCTGCCTCCAGTACAGCTCCTCCAATCAAGTATGCATCCTCCCATCGATGGATCCCAAACCTCAAGACTTTACATTTTGTTGCATTGAACTGAAACCACCATTCATTTGCCCATCTGTTTAGTTTATTCAAATCCTCTTGCAGCGCTTCCACATCTGCACTATTACTGATAACCCTTTCCAGCTTCACATCATCTGCAAACAGTTGAGTGTCCCCTTGTAATCCATTGACAATATCATTGATATAAAGACTGAACAATACAGGTCCCAGTACTGAGCCTTGTGGAACCCCACTTGTAACCTTCTGCTTCCTTGATATTGCCTCATCATACATAACTCTCTGATACCTATCAGTCAGCCAATCCTGAATCCATTTGACTAATCCGACATTAAAACCCATGTGCTGCAACTTAAATATCAGCTTATCATGTGGCACCCTGTCAAAAGCCTTTGCAAAATCAAAAAAAATGGCAGGATATGCCTTTCCCTCATCAACTGCTCTTGTCACTTTATTATAAAAGACAACCATATTACTAAAGCAAGAGTGCCCCTTAACAAATCCATGTTGATTCTCACAGATAACATTACCCTCATCTACCCAACACTGTATATAGTCCTTCACTAATTTCTCCAAGACCTTAACTACTTATGACACAAAAGAGGCCTATAATTAGACACTTCCAGTCTGCTACTGCCCTTAAGCAGTGGCACTATCTTACCTTTCTTTCAGCCAGACTTTTATTGAAAAGCCAAGTCAACGGAGCTGTCAGTTCTTTAGCACATTCTCTCAAAACCCATGGTGAAATACCATCCAGTCCAACAGCTTTATTGGTATCCAGAGTACTCAGTATTTGGAACACACACTCTCCTCTTGCACCTCTAAACCCTGATTCTGCCCTATTTCACTAGTATTAAAACCTCCTCCACGACGAAATACTCCAATAAAGGGCTCATTGAACAACTCCACTATGTTCTCTGTATCAGTCACTCTATTCCCATTTTTATCCCGCAATGTCATTCTTCCACAATCATTTCTCTGCCTCCCTAGGATTTTCTTTGGATCTTAGTGCCAATCTCTTTTCATATTCCAGTTTTGCCTTCCTCACCATTCTGATCACTCTCCTGGCCTGCGTCTTATATTCTTCGTGTATCTGTCCTCCACCTCTCTCCTTGTATATCTTCCATAATCTCTTTTTCAACTGCAATTCCTGTTTGATATCATTTGTCATCCACTTTACACCAAATTGTGTCCGCTTCTTCACCCGTGGAATATAGCTTACTATTGCTGCTAACAAATATTCTTTCACAATTTCCCAAGCACTAATGATATCCTGGCCTTCCAATTCTGCCCTCCATGGAACTGCCCCTAGTTGACACCTAAGACTACTATAACCACCCGCCTTATAATTCCACATATGTTCCATTTTCTTTGATACATCTGCATGTCTGTTCATCTTCCAAGTCAAAACCACATGGTCACTCTCTCCAACTGGTGGGAGAGATGTCATCTCACTTAAATATGGAATTCAGTTGAATTTGTTATTACTTTCTGTCACTCAAGTCATTTTGTTTTTATCATGGAGGCATCCAAAAGTCCATTTAATAAGCTTGATGATCTTAATTGATAATTATTAACATGTGAGTGAAATCAGTACAAAAATGATGGTACACAAACAAGAAAAGACAGAAGTCAATGACATGTGAAAATATGAAAAGTGGAACTTTTGGAAATGATCAAAGACTTATTTCTTTAACTCAAGGAGAATATTAGCAAGACAAATGTGTGTACACATACACAAACACAATGATCAAAAATAAAGATAAAATTATATAATTATATCAAGTTTTTGAAAATATAAGAGCTAGTTCAAGAAATGTGTGGATCAATATGATAAGACAAAGAATACCCTTCAAAATAAGCTCCTTTTGCAATATTTGCTTTTTCTCCTGTTCCTATTATACTGAAAAACATTTATCAATAACTCAGGATGTCCAAAAGTTGGCATCTTTCAAAATTAATTTTTAAGTCTCAAGGGCAAAAAAAAAAAAAAAAAAACTCAGTGCCAAATCCAGTAAATATGAAAGCTGTTGTACTTGGCAGTGTTCAATATTACTTGTACTTGGCAATTGTTTCAATATTTGCACATACAGTACATATTTTGATGAAATTTCAACTTCAGATCTGCAGTTAAAACTGAATTAAATCACAATGGCCTATGAAAATTCCAACCTTTTCTGTTACCTCATACAGCTAATCATCAATCATTTTGAACAAAAATACACATTTTCCATGCATCATATTTCCAACATTTATGCCTGTCCAGAGTACAGATCACATTCAATCGAATTTCTCCTTTTAAGCAATGGAGCCATCTGTTTAAAGAATCATTTTGTGTTTATTATTATTATTATTATTTTTAAACAAAATTTTAGCTTTCTTTACTCGCCACAGTAGACTGATGCTGCTCCAGAGTGATTAAATGGGCACTAGCATGACATTAAAAATATATATATATATATATCCATTCCTAAAGTAATTTGAAGTCGTATTATAAGACCTGATTTCTTTCCTTAATGAAACAAGATAAGTTTAAAAAAAAAGGAAAAAAGCAATGCCTGATTACTTAGTTTATATTGCGCCAATAATTTTCATCACATCATCAAAGCAAGAAAGACTTATAAGAACTGTTAGAAAACAATACAAAATTGTTAAACGACAGATGACAACAATATGATGGCTGCAGTTGAAATATGTGGGTTTTTACATGACAGTATCTCTATAAGCATATAAAGATTATTATTGTTATCAGGCCTCCATGGAGTCAAAAGACACCATGTGGGAAGGTCCCACTGTCTCCCTCTCTTCCTCACACACACACACACCATCATACTGTGCCTTATGCATTCACCAGACTTTCAGGGAATACATTCAATCACTTTCATTCTCCATGCAAAAAAAACCTATTCCTCACCACTTGCCTGTTCACACTCTTCTTATACAACTTTCAGGAATTGTCTCTGGTTTTCTCCTCCTGGGCAGGGTGTTGTTGCTATAGGCCAGAAAATATAGAATAATGAGTAGGAAATGTTTAGTGAAGGAGTTAAGGAAGTGAAAAATGAGTGATTGTTATGGGACTAACTAGAAAAATATAAGTTGGGCAAAAGAAAGAGAATTCAGTAATAAGGTAACGATTTCTGGAATTCTTGAGGAATAAATGTCTTTGGCAGCAGTGGAGAGAACATGGTATCTAGAATTTTGGATTTGGTCATAGCATTAGAGGATCTGATCATGACTTAAAATACCATACTTATTCCTGGCTAGTGAGAACAATCATGCAATCTTGACATGGAAAATGAATAGCAATGCAGAAGTATCAAAAAATGTGAAATTATAAGGCAGGTAATTATAACAGACTAAGAAACCAATAAATGGGTAGTACAGTAGATGGAAAAATTTGAAGGAAAAGAGGTCGGCAGTGCATGGAGCTGGCTAGGAAACATTTGTTAGCAGCAATGGCAAACTGCATACGTGGAGTAAAATGGATAACTATGGGAAATCAAGCAGAAATAGTACATGAAAAAGAGTTTATGGAAGACAAAGAGAGAGAGGTGGAGAACAATTGCATGAGGAATATAAGGACCAAGCCAGGAAGGTGAATAACAGTAAAGAAAGAAAAATCAGAATACAAGAGGAGGCTAGCACTGTGATCCAAAAGGAATTCTAAGTTCTTTCACTGCATGGTCAGCAGGAGAAGAAATGATTGTGGATGAATGATTCTGCTTGATGCAGAGAGTAATCAGGTGACCATCAAAGATGACGTAGTAGCATTTAATGCTTACTATTTCAAGATCACTTTATTATTTTATTATTTCGTGACACCTCCAAGGAGTCATTGAGGGAGGACACCTACTCTACAACTCTCCATCTCCACCACTCCATTCACCAACTACACTGAACACCACTAGTATTTGCATGTGTTTTGAAGGGCTGATTTGTCTATATGTGGTATGAAAAACCCAAGTTTCCGGGAGAAAAAACCCTGCTACCTCTGTATGAGATCGGCTAACTCACCTTCAATTGAAAAAGCCCATATAAGGATTCCTCCCGTCAGGATGAGAATCAAACTTAGACTTTTTCTAATCGAAGGGCGCAATGTACCGTCGTTCTTCCAATTGCACTACGGAGGCGCTAATTAGTATGCTTCATCCTTGTAAAACTGGTTTTATTTTTAGAAGAATAGGGAGGTTGAAGGAATAGAAGTGAATGAAGAGGATAATTCCAAATACTGAGCACCCTAGATGTTGGAAGGACATAAGAAGCAGAAGACTTCTTGATATGTTTTAAGAGAATGCACTAAGGAACTGAGCACACCACTGACTTTGTTGTTTAATAAAACTTTTGCAACACAGAGTACATGGAAGTATCAAATCATGATATAATGGAAGTATGGTTTGTATTTCGTGTGTGGTACTAAGATTTTGGAAAAACTGGTAAGAGTTCATATGAAGAACTGGGCAGATGAAGGTAACATTATTTCTAAAGGCCAACAAGGAGCACTCTTGTTTTAGTAATCTAGTGGCTTTTTATAATAAAGTGAAAGGGCAGTAGATGAGGGACAGTCATTTTTCTAGTTTTGCAAAGGCATTCAATAGGTGCCATATGGTAAGTTGATATTTAAGTTGCAATGCATGATGTCAAGCTAGCAAAGTGAATTGGCTTTCTGACAGATATCAGCGAGCTGTATACGAAGGAGAGTAGTAAAGTTACAAGTGGGATTCTACAAGGTTCAGTACTGGGACTGTTATTATTCAACCATTTTGTAAATGATAATGCCACTGGATTACAGGAGATTATCAGCTGGTAGCAGGTGATATGTATGAAGTTGAAAGGATCACAAAAAAGATTGCAGAACATTGGTTATGAGGAGAGACCAAAGATGATCTGCAGAGCTTGGTGATATGATTGTGACATTAAGCTGATATTAAGGACTGACATTGGGGGAGAGTTTTCATATAGTAGAAAATAGGGCAAGAACCATCCCTGGAAGTTGCAAAAAAAAGATGTAGCTAGTAAGAAGTAATATTTTTGTATGGAGAGTGGTAGGAGCATGGAATGCATTGCCTAAGAGGATGGCAAAAATGCAGATGGTAAAAATATAATAATTTCTTCTTCATCTTCTTGTCAAAGATTAAGGCATTTGCCTGTTCTGGCTTCACTGATTTTCACTGTCTTGCAGCTGGTCTTTCCCTCTTTGTCTCACTTTGCTTTTTCTTGTAGCTGATATCTTTCCATCCTATACAAATGCACTTTCCATTTTTCTCTCTATATTCATTGATTATTTTAATTTAAGTTGTAAATACCTGGCTTTCTTTTGAAGTCTTTATTTTTTTTTATATAGTGTAATTTTGCACATCCTTTAACTTTTTAAAAATCTCATTTCTGCTTTACTATTTATCTGTTGTATTTACATATTCATTTTACTTAAATCTTTCCTTTTAACAATCCATATTTCTGAACCATATAATGGTGTGACTTTCAGTGTCCTTTTAATTATGCCACAGATTTATTTTTTCATCTATGTCTTTTAGATATGTTATTATGCCAGCTAAGATTAAACTGTGTCCTCTTATTTTATCTTCTATAACTTTTTGATCTGATATGATCTTGATACACCACAATTTTGGTTTGTTTTGTGAAACCTTTAAATTATACTGTTGGCTTATTTAAATTAATTCATAAACTGATTTTGGAAGGTCATCTGCATTTTCTTGTGATATATGATCATCCACATACATCATTGTATTGATACAGTTCTTCAGGTTAACTGGATATCTTATTTTATTGTGGTTTTCCATATTTTGTTAATTTGATCAATATACAGGGTGTTCGGGATAAATTTGACAGTTTCGTAAGGAAAAAGAAAATCTTCTTTGTATCTATTAAATTTAATGAATTGACAAAAAAACATTACAGGCAGAGTTAATTACAATACTATCAACAAGATTTACTCAAAATAACCACCATTAGCATCGATCACAGCTTCAATTCTGCTTCGGAACCTCGAACAAGCTGATGCTACAGTCTCCCTGGGAAGGGCCGCAAAAACTGTTTTAATTTTATCCATTAACTGGGCTTTTGTATTACTGGAAGTGCGATTGGTGTCTTTTTCAACTGCGCCCCATACAAAATAATCCATGGGGTTAAGGTCTGGGGAGTTTGGAGGCCAAACATTTGGACTGGTGAAGTCGTAGAAATTTTCAGACAACCATTTTTGACTTTTCCCAGAGGTGTGGCAAGGGGCCGAATCCTGCTGCCATACATACGGCCTACCATTGGCTACCCTTGTTATCCAGGGCTTGACTACAGTTAGCAACTCCACGAACAAAGCCCGAATTCCAATGCCAGGGTTCTTCAACACCTGTTCCTGCAGATTTGCGAGGAATTCTGCTGTACGAACGCAATCAGATCGTCTGCTAGGGATCTTTCTTCTTGCTACATCCTCGTAGTCACCATTGCAAGTCTCTAGTTCATGCCTGATTGTTTTTACTGTATTCAGGGAGCATTGGGCAGCAGTCGTAATATCCTTATTTTGATGGCGGGCACGAATCATCATGATACAAGTTATTCTCTTCCATGATTCAGGTGGGTTCCAGCTATCCATCCTTTCTGACATCTTGTATATGAATGAAGAAGGGTCCAAACTTTTAAATGAAGAGAAGTGTGTGTTAATACATGTAACTTACGGAAAAATATAATTAATTATAAATATGTCAAATTTATCCCGAACACCCTGTATATCTTCTTCTTCTCCCATAGTCCTAAATGAACCGTTGGGTCATTCATGGCTGGTAGGTGATACTCTTTGCTAGCCGCCTCCAGACGTCTCAGTCTCTTGTTCTTGATGTCAGTTGAGAAAGGGAGGAATTTGTCCATTTTTTGATGTTATCAGTCCATTTTAATCGAGGTCGGCCCCTAACCCTTGATCCCAGAATGATTCCTTCTAGGGTTTGCTTTTAATGCCATTAACCCTCTCCACATGTCCGAACCATTTCATCTGTCTTCTTCTTCTGATGACTGTCATAATATTTTCCCTTTTTCTCCCATCTATTGAGTCAATCAGTTTTCGGACATTTTCATTGGTTTCGTGAGCAGTATAGGGAATTCTCAAAAGTCTTCTGTAAGTTTTCATTTCGAAAGACAGGAGTCTCCTCTTATCTTCCTTCAATAAAGTCCAGGCCTCACAACCATACAAAAGGACAGATTCACCAAGGTGTCAATTAGTCTTAGTCTGGTTGTGATTGCTATTCTGTTATCTTCCCACAATGGTTTTAACTTCTGTAGGGCCATGGTTGCCTTAGCAATTCAGTATTTAATGTCGGTTTTTGAACAACCATCTTGACTCAACGTGCTTCCTAGATAAGTGAACTTCTTTACATTCTCAATTTGCTTATTGCCAATTTGTATTTTTAAGAATTCAATGTCTGATTTTGAGGTTATCATTGTTTTTGTTTTTTGTAGGTTTATGTATAATCCATATTTTTTTAATGTTCTGAAAACACGGCTGGTTATCTCTTGTAATTCTTCACTTTCTGCCAGAAGATCGATATCATCAGCGAAACGTAAGTTATTTATTCTTAGTCCGCCAACTACTATTCCGGTGTCATATTCATAAAGAGCTTCATCTATGACATATTCCAGAAAACAATTAAAAAGAAGAGGGGAAAAGATGCATCCCTGTCTTACCCCCATTCTGCCTGGAACGGTTCACTGCTGTAATTTTTAATTTCAATTCTCATATCAGATGAGGAATAAAGAGATTTAATAATCCTAATGATTTTTTGTCAATACCATAAAGTTCTAAAATTTTCCATAATGCCTCGTGCCATACTGAGTCAAAAGCTTTTTGAAGGTCTGAGAAGTTGTAACAGATTATTTTGTTATGTTCTATGTATTTTTCGCCTAGTATGTGTAATGTAAAAATATGGTCGACTGTACTTCTGGACTTCTGGAAACCTGCTTGTTCATCTGATAGTCTGCTTTCTATTTTCTTTTCGATTCTTGACAATAGTATTTTAACAGGATTTTGCTTGGATGACTAATAAGGCTTATTGTTCTATAGTTGCTACATTTATTGCTGTTTCCCTTTTTAGGGATAGGTACAAGGACTGAAGTCCGCTAATCAGAAGGCCAAGTCTCTGTGTTCCATACGTCCTGGAATAAATTTAGCAAGGTGTCTATGATGATGTCACCTCCTTCGCGTATCAGTTCTACTGTGACACCATCACTTCCCAGTGATTTTCCAATTTTTGAGGAGCTAACTGCTGCAATAACTTCTTCTTTTAATATCGGGTAATCTCCTTCCTCCGAACCTCCTGGCAAAGTTCTGTCCAAAATATCATCAGTCGGTTGAGGGTCCTTTTGAAAAAGCTTGGTTGTGTAACATTTCCATCTAACAATTATTTTCTGGTTATCCATGATAGGAGTTCCATCTTCATCTTCAATTAATTGCGGTAAAAGGTTTGGTTAACTTATTGATAATTTGAAAAGCACTTTTAGAATTATTTTTATTTAAGTCCTCTTCTATATTTTTGCATTCATCCAATATCCATAAGTTTCTAGCATGTTTGATTTCTTTTTTTAATAATCTTAGTAATATTTTTATACTGTTCTCTATTATCACCACTATTAATATGAGATTTCAAATATCTTCTTTCGTTGCATAGGTCCAAAATATTGTTGGTTATCCATGGTTTATTTATTTTCCTTTTGTATCCAAGGATTTCTTCAGCTGTCTCAGTTATCTTTTGTGAGAAGTATTTGGTTTTAGATTCGATACTATTATGTTTCTTGAAGCTTGTGTCAAAAATTTGTTTTAATTTGTATTTATATAGTGTATTTATTTGGGGAACCTTTAATTTTTCTATATTATATCTTTTACGAGTTGATTTTGTAGGTAATCTTTCCCTCATTTTCATATTCACAGTTGCGATGGCCATATTGTGGTCGCTGCCAATGTCGCACCAGGAAATGATCTGGTTCTTGTGAGGATGATGGAGTTTTTAAATCTTGTGCTTACAAGGATGAAGTCAATTTGGTTGTGTGTTTTACCATCAGGGGAAGTTCATGTCCATCTTCTGGAAGGTTTATGGGGAAATAGAGTGTTAGTAATGGTAAGTTTATTTTGTGAGGCAAAATTGATCAATTCAAAACCTCTTTCGTTTGTCTCTGCATAGCCATATGGTCCGATAAATGGGAGATAATCCTTGCCGATGTCTGTTCCAATTTTGGCATTCCAATCGCTCTGTACAATCAAAACATCTTTTCTATTCACTCTGGTGATTGTTGCATTAAGTTGACCATAAAACTCCTCTACTTCGGAGTCCTTGTGATCTGTGGTTGGGGCATAGACCTGTATGATGGTGATATTGAGTGGTTTTCCTCTCAGGCAGACTAGAGCAATTCTGCTATTGATAGGGTTGAATTCCATGACAGAATTTCGTGATGATTTGTGTATCAAAAACCCAACACCTTCCTTTCCGCTGCAGTCACATCCAGAGTAAAAAAGCAAATGTCCTTCATCTGTTGTTAGCTCTCCTGTTTTGGGCCATCGAATTTCACAAAGTCCCATAACAGGTCCATTTATATCTTTTTAGTTCGTGTTGTAGTAATTTGAGTTAACCTGATTGTAGTAGAGTCCTAATATTCCAAGTTCCAGTCATTAAAGGTTGCAGAGTCTGAATCTGGATCCAGTTTTTCCATTATTTTTGTCAGTGATAGTGGTAGCGCCAGTCACTAACTTCGCTTTGCCACCCCTGGAGCTGCTAACAAATGGCAATGCGGACCTTGTTGAAATGGGCAACATCCAATATATCTACTCTATAATATAAAATGATGAGCTTTTTTGTAACGTTTTGTGTCACATTTTTTATCAAGTTATTTGAAACGTTTTGAAACTCAGGGACCACCCTGAGTGTTAAGTCTTCAAAATTCAAGGAGAACCATCCTACTAGTCCAGAACTTGGGGGGTTGGGTGCCGTGGGCGCTGGGGAGGGGGGGGGGGGAGAATCCCTTTCAAGTCTTTAAAATTTGAGTCATCAGAATTCAAGGAGAACTGGCCTACCTGTCCGGAATTCAGGGGGTTGGGCGCCGTAGGCACCAGGGTGACACCCCCTCTTTCGAGTTTTTTAAATTCGAGTCATCAGAATTCAAGGAGAACTGGCCTACCAGTCCGGAACTCGGGAGGGTTGGGCGCTGTATGCGCCAGGGGGGAGGGGGGAAGAACCCCCTTTCGAGTTTTCAAAATTCAAGTCATCAGAATTCACTGGTAGGCCGGAGAACCGGCCTACCAGTCCAGAACTCTGGGGTTGGGCACCGTAGGTGCCAGGAGGGGAGGAACCCCCTTTCAAGTCATCAGAATTCACGGAGAGCCAGCCTACCAGTCTGGAACTTGGGGGTGTTGGCCGACGTAGATGCTGGAACCCCCCCTTTCAAGTCTTTAAAATTTGAGTCATCAGAATTCAAGGAGAACCAGCCTACCAGTCCGGAACTTGGGGGTTGGGCGCCGTAGACGACAGGGGGAGTGGAACCCCCCTTTCGAGTTTTTAAAATTTGAGTCATCAGAATTCAAGGAGAACTGGCCTACCAGTCTGGAACTCAAGGGGGTTGGGTGCCGTAGGTGCCAAGTGGGAGGGGCAGAACCCCCTTTCGATTTTTCAAAATTCGAGTCATCAGAATTTAAGGAGAACCAGCCTACCATTCCGGAACTCTGGTGTTGGGCGGGAGGAACCTGCCCAACACCAGAGGGGGGGGGGAGGAACCACCCTTTCGAGTCTTCAAAATTCGAGTCATCAGAATGCAAGAGAACTGGCCTACCAGTCCGGAACTCAGGGGGAGGGGGGTTGGGTGCCGTAGGCATCGGGGGGATGGATCCCCCCCTCCTGACGCCTATGGTACCATATAATAATAATAGCAATAATTTTTATTATTACTATTATTATTCTGGAGTTCCATAGACTTCTTGGAATAATAAATTATGATTTTTCTAACCATTCATAGAGCCACAAGACTCATTGACAACAAACCCTACCATATTACTCCTTTAGCTCAATCATTACGATCAAGTTTAAGGAGTTAAATGATCTCAACAATATCTGATTATAGAGAAAGTCTATTTTCCTGTAATGTTAGTTACTCAATACTTATTAACAACATGTTAACATATTATAAGGAAACATGGAAAACAAATCTCAGCCAATTTGGATGGCTGGGTAGCATCTCTGTTTTGTACTCAGCAGACTGTAAGACTAAATTTCACTACAGTATGAATGTTTGTGAAAAGTCTTTAGATAATAGATGATTTTCCTCACCCAGTGTAGGTCTTGCTTAATGAAAGTTGAGATGGCTTGAAAAACACCAGATCTGATTTGTACAGGATGATTTCTGGATTAACTAACTCAGCCTATTGTAAAGGTCTTACATAAGGAAATTAACAACATATACTATATATTAATTAGAAAACACTTAATTAATATTTTAGCAAAGTTAAATTTCTATTCAGGGAACAATGAACAAACTGATATGTACATGCAGATACTACATAGGTAAGTATGACCGAAGTAAAACAATAAAGGTAAGGCTAACGTCCTAAACAGCCTGCTCTCCCCTCTCTAGTGGGCTGAGATGGATGTTTCGGCTGTTGGACTGAACTTCTAAGCACAAGTGCTTCCCAGGTTTGAAGAAATTTCATACAATCGAATGTGTTCAGATTGAGTAGTTCATTAGGGACAAGGCAGGTTCTAGGAAAAGTCTTTCATATTTAATTCTTTCATTCTGCTCTTGTGGAGTAAGGTGGTCTTTTTCTATTGTATCTTGTGGTGGGTGTCCAAGGTGTGGTTAGCAACCCCTAAGTGGCCTTAGTAGTGGAACCGGATGTAGTCTTTGTGTTGGGTGCTTATAATGTTGGCTGTCCTGCCTGCTTTAGGAGGCAGACACCTGGAAAGTCTAGGGACTCTGGCCTTTGGCACAGCAAACAAGGGATGCCAGTTTTTTTTTATATTATGGTCTACAAGATTGTATCTTTTTAGGATTTTTGTTAGTTTTTTATATGTGCCTTGGACATGTGGGATGTTAGTGTGGTGTGTCTGTTCTGGAGAGAAGGGGATGGTAAACAGAGAGTAGTTTTGAGGTTTCAATATTTTTTGGATTTGGTGAGGATTGTAGCCATTGGCTAAGAAGGTGTTGTGAATGTGTTCAAGTTGGGTGGTGAGAGCATCTTAGCCTATCCTCAATAGTGATATGCTATAATAAGTTTCTAACTCTGGTGAGTGGAGTTATCAATAAATAAGATTCACTGGAAATAAATAAGAAATTGGATTTATAATACTCATATATTTTCAATAATAATTAAACCAAATGCAATCTGTTGATATGTATCACTAACTGAAAAAAATTCTTGGCATTATCACGACTAACTTACATTAGACTTTAAGACTATATTAAATTACAATATACAAAATTCAGTCACTGTTTTGAACATTTGAATCTATCAACATCATGAGCTAATCACTGCATATTTCTTCCTGTATTGTGCAGCTAAGGTTTACAACATCATTGTGTAATATATAAAGTCAACAGATTATGTTGTTTAATTTTTAGAGTTCCAGTGGCATGTTATTGAATCACCTCAGCTAATTCCTTGAAATAATAAGTAGTACATGATTTAGGGTGTAACTATGCTGACCCTCCAAGGCTCTATCATATCTTATCCTAACAGCGTCTGTGTTTGTTGATATTACTCTTATGTTCACTGGCTCATATTTTCAGGGAATGCCTAGTCTGCTGAATGTAGGTTTCACTGCACATTACTGCTCCATTGTGTATATTGCTGCTATTTTTTTGAAGGAGTGTGGATCCTCGGGCACGTCCAGCAGGAACTATAGTTTCAGGATTTGTCTGTATGTCACGTGTATGATTTCCTGGAACACTATGGTACTGCATGAGGAAATGCAAGAGGAAAATACAAATATGTGGATCACACAGTATTATTTTGGAAGGTATATGAGAATAGCAAGCTCCGTAGCTCAGTCGATATAGATGAAGGTCCTTTGGTCGGAAAGACCTGGATTCTATTCCCATCAATGATGTGAGGAACCTTTATCTGGTTCTCTTTCAACGAAAGGTGAGTTAGCTGGTCTCATACGGAGGCAGGGAGTTTTTTCACCTGGAACTTTGGTTTTTCATCCCCCAGAACAGGCAAACTGGCCCCGTGAACACACACATCTACAGACATAGGACACCCTGGGAGGCATAGGGCTAACCACCTTATCCTTGAGTTACGGTTGCAAAGTCCAAGAATATTGGCAAGCCAAAGAAATACAAGGTACAAATTGCCAGCTTGCTTGGCTCTGAGTGGTTAGCATAGCTGCTTTCCAGCCAAAAGGCTGTGGGTAAGAATCCCGCTGTGGACATGGATGTTTGTGATCATCCCAGACAATGCATCCTGATGATGATGACATTCTGTAATTTGAGCTCATTTGTAAGTGTTCCTTTTTTAGTTTAATGAATGTAAATTTAGATGATTTTTTAAAATGGCAAAATGCACTGATGGTTTATAATCTATTATTAAAAAATATATGCAATTTTAAAGAAGAGTTTTTATTTGTTTGAATATTCTTCAAGGAAAATTTCACTTAGATCCTCTAGAAAAAAATACACATCTAACTGGTGAGCAAAGATGACATGTCCTGGAATGATAAAAGCTGCACTATTTCTGTTCTGTATGAAGTGGCAGCTGTGCCTATTAATTTGTATTTGTACCAAATTTGTATTACTTCTTCCGCTAAACCGTATTCTTGTCGACTTAAACAATACAAAATGACGGAACTTCATGCTGGCTGGGGGCATCACCCAGTTAAACTAGGCCCACACTATTTTCATCAGAGAACCAGACTACCATCAGAACTATGTACATTAATCTGTGGGGAAGTAAATCTAGATATCGTTGCTGAAGGACTACAATACAATATAATAATGCAATTTCTGTTGTTGCTGTTAAAGAATTTAAAAAAAATAATAATAGCAAAATGATTATTTTGAATCCCCCATAATTATACACAAACACAGACAAACTTCTATAAATACATACAAACAAAGACAATCTGTAACTACATATAAACAAAACACTATCACCCCCTTCTTTCAGTGGAACAATAACCTTTATTATCTGCTTTGTTGATGGTCAAGTAATGTGGAAGATTGAACAGACAGTGTCACAAACTGTTATATTAAAATGACTGGTATTTGCAGCAGGGAATGGAAATTTGTTTACAGAAGGCCAAATGTTTATGTACAAGCTGGCCTATCCTATCACAGCTTTACTGATAATAATCTTCCTTAGCATTTAATGATTATGATTAGATGAATAGTTACTGTAAAGTCTCTTGTGATTCTGGTCTAACCACAGGAGGCAATCCTTTTCAGTTGTTAAAACTAGATAACTAGGAGAAGATCTCAACATAGTCTTTTAAGGAATGTGGAGAACTGACCAATGAATGTCCAATTCTCAACTTCTCAAGCGACATCCTATTAGTAGGTATCTACCTGGATACTAAACAAATCTGGCAATTTGGGACTTAGAGGACCAGACCGTATTCATATTGATGTTACAAAAATGGCAAATATGATAGTACAACATGATGGAACCTCATGCTGGCTGGAATATCACCCAATTAAACAAGATCCCCACTGTTTTCATCAGAAAACCAGTGGCCAACAGTGAAAAATCAGGGACAGGAACACTCCGAATCATAATCAGTAGAATTCAATGCTGGCATCACCAGTAAGATGCATCAATGGAAAAGAAGTTGAACTTGCAGAAAAATCAGAAAAGTAACAAGTCAGAATAATTGGTTTTATCAAAACAAAAAAGTCAAAACAGGCAAGATTCTTCTGCAAATACAAGATGATGTATACAGGCAATCATGATCAGGAGAAGAAAGGAGTAGCTATAGTATTTAACACTAAACATAAAGATAATTCTCCTGAATGATATGGGCAAATATCAGAATAGAGAATCGGACAATGAGATTTATTTGTGAATAGGATCTGGAAGAAGGTTCTATCAAGAAGAAGTGGAGGAATTTTATGAGTTGTTAGAGAAAGCTGGAGAGAAGACAAAAAATAAGAAAAGTCTGACTATGTTATTGTTAATAATGATGTCTTTGATGTAGTTCGGGGCACAAATCTATACAGGGGATTTGAAATAGGAAGTTATCACCATTAAGTTTTGAGCTAGATAAATTGAATATATCATTAATAATAATGAAGAGCCAAAGGCTTCAATTCGGCGACATGAACTTATTTAAGTTAAGGGATATTATATCCCATATTGTTTCTTAGCCGAATAAGAAACTCAAAGAGTTTCATGCCGAATATAGAAACTATATAATGTTCGGCAATTCCAAGTGTAAGCAAATACCTGGATAGTGCAGCACCTGATCCTCGAAGGTAGTGCAAGCTGAGGTAACTCATGTAAAGGATGGAGCAAGCTCCGATCATTATTCTCGATATTTACCCATAATGTGAACTTACCTCCTAGGAGCTGTATTTTGTTCAACATTAGAATAGTGATCAGAGCTTGCTCCACCCTTTACATGAGTTGCCTCAGCTTGCACTACCTTCAAGGGTCAGGTGCTGCACTATCCAGGTATTTGCTTACGCTTGGAATCGCCTAACTTTATATAGTTTCTATATTCGGCATGAAACTCTTTGAGTTTCTTATTCAGCTAAGAAACAATATGGGATATAATATCCCTTAAGTTAAATAAGTTCATGTTGCCGAATTGAAGCCTTTGGCTCTTCATTATTATTAATAATTTAATGGGACACCTCTTGGCAATTCTCATAGAAGGGATGCAAGTTCTGTTTGCTACAAACTTGGTATTAACTAGGTCAACCTACTCACTGATGAGACCTCAAGAAAGGTTGAAACTGGTGTGGGTAGTGACCTTCTCTCGTAATGTGAAACAGCAATACATCTCCTAGGAGCTGCGTTTTACATTATAAGAAACCGGTCTGGCAATGCTGTAGCCAATGAAGTTTAACTGAGGCTTGGCTATTGCTAATATGAGTTTGCTCTCTTAAGGTTTAGCCTTAAAGAGCAATTCGAGTCTCCGGGGAAAGTGTTTTCCGGTACGGCCCGGTGAGGGGCTTTATCAGTGAACGCTTTTCTCCAGAATATGAGCGGTTCTGCTCGGTGGTGGTGGTGGGTGGAAGGCCATCATTGAGTGGAGCCAACACCGAGATGGACGGTCTTTCGCCAACTATTGAGTGGCCTAGGGATCGTCCGAATTTTTTAGAGATGACTTTACTTATTCATAAGGTCGAAACCGGTCTGGGTAGTGACCTTCTCTCATAATGTTGAACAAAATACAGCTCCTAGGGAGTTAAGTTCACATTATGGATAAATATCAAGAATAGTGATCGGATCTTGCTCCACCCTTTACATGAGTTGTCTCAGCTTGCACTACCTTCAAGGGTCAGGTGCTGCACTATCCAGGTATTTGTTTACGCTTGGAATCGCCGAACTTTATATAGTTTCTATATTCAGCATAAAACTCTTTGAGTTTCTTATTCAGCTAAGAAACAATATGGGATATAATATCCCTTAACTTAAATGAATATATCATATTGAAAGAAGAGTGTGTAAGAAAGTTTTATAAAGAATCAAAGGCAAGCAGCTTTCGGAAGTGAACTATAGACTCAAATACTGAAATATTATTCAAGAAAAAATGAAAAAGTCTGAAAATAAAAACCAAACTGAAGTAAATATTGCTAATTCAGCCAGAGAGGAGGCATGTGGTGAAGTTGTCTGCAAGGATAGGAAAATAACAATTCCATGGGGACTCAGGAAATTAAAGAGAAAGTCAACGACAAGAAAGTGTATCGAAAGTTCCCAGCAAGTAAATCAGTATCTCCTCTAAGAAAATATAGAGAAAAATGTAAGAAAGCAAAGCAAGGTGCAAAAGAAAGTAGCTTTTTTTTTTTTTTAAAGTAACTACAAGGACTTTTTATTAACTGCATAAATAACCAAAGTGGGTTAACTCAAAGAATTTATTAAATTAAATTGAATATTTCTTCAAAATTTTTATTTTTATTTTTTCCTTTTTGGCTGACTGCATCTTCAAGAAAATTTCTGAAGAAACAAATAAAGTAATCTAAAATGCTTCAAACAATGTTACTCAAACTGAAAGATACTGAACAGTCAGTTCAGTCATGCGTATCATTAGGCACATCATATATTGTCTACTGTGTAAACAAACCTTATATGTGATTGCTGAAATAAGAGGTCATGAATGCTACATACTCCAATAAAGGAATTCCAGATGTTATGAAGTATAATTCCTTAGTTTCTATTTAAATGTGCCATGCGAGCAAATTACCTTTGATGACTCTTTGAATATTCAAAGAGTCATCAAAAAGTATTTTCCTCAAAGTAATTAAGTATATAGGCTGCTTGCCAATCTACCATGTGATGTTCTCCAAGAATATGTGCCATAAGTCCACTTCTTTCTCCTCTCTCAATTTCAAAGTCACCTAAGTGTTCTTCGTTTCGAATTCTGAAATTTCCCTCAGTCTGAGCAATGTATAATTTTCTGTTGGAACAAGGGATCTTGTATATCCCAGGGTGTTTATAGAATGGAATGTTGTCTTTAGGGGAATGTAGGAAGTTTTATAAGGTGTTAAATGGATTGAAGGCTGTTCAAATGATGACAGATTTTAACAATTGGGCTATCTGTCTTGATGTGTTACCAAAATATCAAAAGGAGATAGTGACTTTGTAACTGATTTCTGGATTAGTATGATGATTTGTCAGAAAATTTTCAGTTAATTCTTTGAGTAGCCATTTTGGAGGAACTCGTAAAATAGGATATGAAATTCCTGATTTCCTCAAGTATATTTAAGGCTCTGTTTTTTTTTCAAGTTCTGATGATACATAATTTTTGTTGAGATTCATGAAAAGAGTTTGCATGCATGTACTTATCCACATGAATTTGTTTTCAGTAGACTTCTAATGTTAATCCTCTGGCATTGGTTTTGTTAACTTGGATGTCTAGGAGAACTTTTTTTTTTTTTTTAATGTTGTGCCCATACAGAAGAGGTTTGATCAACCAATAGTACATTAGTACAATCTATGGGTAGTGGGTTGGAAAAGAAAAAACTTGTTTACATTTGATTTAAATGACTGTAAATTATATTCCTCAAGAAACACAACGGGGGGGGGGGGGGGGACTGTTCCACAGCAGCAGTTGCAGGGATGAAGGAGGAGGAAAAGAAACTTGTTCTGTTTGTTTCTAGGTGTACTGTGAAGGGATGTTGAGCAGCAGCAGCAGCAGCAGCAGCTGAATGTGTTCTAACGAGCTTAGTACTGAGTGGAGGAATTATTGATGAGCATTTCCCATGGAAATATTTGTAGATTATACATATTGCAGAAACCAAACATCTGTGCGAAAGTGTGGGGGAGAGAGACGATAAGAGATAGGTCATTAATAAGTCTACTTGCTCTCCTCTGTATTGAGTCAAGAATTTTAAGGGAGCTGTTCGGGCCCTACCCTATATTTGGGAGCCATATTCAATAGCTGGGCAGATTTGTGATTTGTATAATGTTAACAGCTGTTCAGGGGTGAAGTAACGTCTTGAGCGAAAGAGAAATCCTAGTTTTTTTGAAGCTAAGGATGCAATGGTTGTGATGTGTTTATACCAGGAGTGGTTTGATGTGAGGGTAATTCCAAGAAGAGAGATCTCAAACTGCTTGGAAATTTGGGTATTGTCAAAAAGAATGGTAATTTATCATCTTTTTCTATTTCTAATGTGACAAAAATTTCTATTTCTAATGTGAATTTAATCTTTGATCAAATCTGATGTGTCTCACATTAGTGAGACAGTTGAGTGTAAGAATGTATATGAACCCGAGCCAGTACTAAGGACAAAAAACCAGAATGGGATAGTTAGAATAACACATCAAGATAGGAGTGGGACAAAGGGATCACTGCATTTCATGTATACTAATGCCAGGAGTATTAGGAACAAGAAGGAGGAATTTTTGGCCTTGATTGGCTCTTCCTGGCCACAGGTTACTGGCATTAGTGAAAAATGGCTGACGAAGATGATATAGTTAGTGGGATAGGATGTGTAGGTTATACTGTGTTTAGGGGGGACAGAGAGAATAAAATGGGGGGAGGGGTGTTACTGATGATAGCTGATGAACTGCAGCCAAGGAGAATTGAAGTTGTATCACAGGATAGTGAAAATAGCTCATTTGAGGCTATTTGGTGTGAGATTGAGACTGGCAGAATAAAATATACAGTTGGGTGCTGCTATAGACCAGGTGATGGAATAGATGGTAGAGATAGTATGCATAAACAAATTGATGAAGTGAGTGGAAGGAGGGTAATTATTATGGGGGATTTCAACTATGGTAACATTGATTGGAAGGAGGAGAGGACACATGTGAGGAAGGAAATGGATTTTATTCAATTATTAAGGGATAACTATCTGAGACAGCATGTAATTGCAAATACTAGGGTTGTGAGAGTGCTTGACCTGGTAATAGCATCTCAGAATTTGACTGTAATGAATATGACCATATTGCCACCTATTGGTGAGAGTGATCATAAGGTCTTGACCTGGGAGATGGCTAAAGGTGTGGAATTTTCGATTAAGACAGGGTATATGTGGAATTACTGTGCTGGCAAGTATGACAAGCTTAGGCGATTGCTTGGATCAGTGCCATGGCATGTACAACTGCAAGGGCTGGATGTCGATAGAGCATGGGAAGTGGTCAAGGAGCATTTGCAGGAGGTTATGGCTGATTGTATACCTAGGGTCCGAATAGTAAAACAAGTAGGGGTTAAATGGATGAATAACACCATTAAGCCTGAGCTGCAAAAAAAGAAACAACTGTGGAGGGAATTTAAAGAAAGAGGTGACCTGCAAGCACACGAACGGTATAAAGTGCAGGCCAGAAGGGTAACGAGTGTGGAAAAAAAGCAAAAGCGGATTATGAAAAGAAACTAGCTATGCAAGCTAAAGAGAATCCCAAACAGTTCTTTCAATATGCTGCAAGCAAGAAAAAACTGTACACGGCAAAATGATTTTAAGGAATGACGATAGTAAGGAGGTCACTGAATCAGTCGATATAGTGGAGTTACAGAGCGAGCACTTTGCAAAAGTATATCATCCAGGTGGCGACATTGAAAAAATAAAGGAACCATTAGTTTATATGAGAATTGTGATGAATGAAGTGGAGGTGAATAGTCTATTACAGAACCTTAATGTGAATACCACTGTGGGATTGGATGGCATACCGGCACGGGTCTTGCATGAAGCAGCTAAAGAATTATCAGTGCCCTTGACCATGTCGTTTAATCTGAGTCTCGGGTTTGGTTTAGTCCCAAAGGTGTGGAAAGAGGGGAAAATAGTTCCACTGCATAAAAGAGGATCCAAGACTAAGGTTTCAAATTACCGACCTATCAGCATATCAGGAGTGGTTGTCAAGGTCTTGGAGAAAGTAGTCAAGGGAAAAATACAGGAATGGATTGATGAAAATGTGATACTGTACGGGGGACAGCATGGCTTTGTGAAGGGTAGATCATGCCTCAGTAACTTGCTCAAGTTTTATAACACGGCGACGGCTGAACTGGATGAGGGTAATGGGTTTACAGTGATACTGCTGGACCTGGCAAAGGCATTTGAAAGGATACCACATAGAATTCTAATCTATAAACTACAACATATGGGAATGGATATAGGATTGGTGAGATGGACAGGTGGGTGGTTGAGGGAGAGATATCAAAAAGTATTTTATTCAGGAGTTAAGGCCAAAAGACGGCATGTGACTAGTGGTGTGTGGCAGGGTTCTGTTCTTGGACCACTGCTGTTTAATTTGTTCATTAACGATATAGGGAAGGATCAAAGAGGAACAGTTCATTTGTTTGCTGATGATGCGAAGTTGGGTAGGGCAATAGTGAATGCAGAAGATGTCAAAATCTTGCAGGATAACTTGGATAGATTGGAGTTCTGGGCTAAGAAGAATGGATGTCAATTTAATGTGACAAAATGTAAGGTTATGCATTTTGGGGTGAAAAGATTAGCAGCAGTATACCACATTGGTGGAACTGTACTCCAGGAAATCGATGAGGCCAGGGACTTGGGAGTGTTGGTGGATAGGGAGATGAAGTTTAGGGGGCACATTGCAAAAGTAGCTAAATCAGCTCATCAACTCACTTGGTTGTTGAAAAATACCTTGACGAGCAGAGACAAGCAAGTTATTGTACCTCTGTACCGAGCCTTGATAAGACCTCATCTCGACTACTGTGCCCAGATTTGGTCACCTAGGTTCCTTCTTGATGGGGAGGAGGTGGAGAGGATCCCGAGGCAAGTGACTAAGATGATAGCAGGTCTATGGAATGAACCATATGAGAACAGGTTGAAAATTTGTGGGTTGCAGAAATTAGTTGATAGGCGGAAAAGGGGAGATATGATTGAGACATTCAAATTGCTAAAAGGATTCTATAAGATTAATTCAGAGGATATTTTTGAGATCAGGACTGGTGGTGGGAAAACTAGGGGACACCTATGGAAGCTGGGCAAGAGTGTGGTTAGCAGTGGTGTTAGAGCTGGGTTCTTTACTTGGAGAGTGGTAAATGAGTGGAATAAGCTGCCAGAGTCTGTTGTGGGTGCTACTTACAACTCAAGTGCAGATTATATATTGCTTGATATAATGTTCCATTTATGTCATATAATTGTATTGTTTTTATTATTATTATTATTATTTATTATTACGGGCGACTCCAGGGAGTCCTTAGACTCATCGAGGGAGGCCCTAAACATCATGTCCACACAACTATACGACATTCTCACAGTATCTAGCATACCTTGCCTTGAACTCGCTCACCGTCATAGCGCATGATTCTTCCAGTATTAACCCTGATATCAAAATTGGAGACAGTCAATTCAGCTCTATACTTCATGTAGATGATGTTATACTCTTATACTTGTACAAGTCTGTATATTCCTTAACTAAACTGAACAACTGCCATAATAAATTTGGTATGAAAATTATTAATACAAAGAAAAAGACTACTAACATATGCAAGAACATTGAAAACATTTTAGTGAAGATGGGAAATTAAATATGGAAATAATAACAGAATCATCAAATCTGGTTTGGTAAAAAGTCAAATAAATAAATATATATGAAATAAGAGAAATTAGTCAAAACACTAAACTAGCTATATACAGAACAGTGTTAAAACCAATTTTAACTTATGGATCTGAGAGCTGGCCTAAAAATAAAACACTTGATCAAAGAGTGGAGACATTAGAGATATTAGAGAAAATCTGAATGAACAGGTGGCATCACTGGAAGAATCATGTTAAAAATGAGAATATTGGGAAAGAATCTGACACTGTTAGCATTCAGAAATGTGTGTGTAGAATTAATCTAAGGTCACTTAAACAGAATGGTAAAGGAAACATTAGTGAAAGTTGCCATCCTAGCAACAGTTGCTAGGATGGTAAGAAAAAAGACCCAGAGGAAGACCAAGATCTAGGTGGATTTCATACAGTAAGAAGCACTTTGGAAGAAATAGAAGATTTAACAATATCAGCATGCTGGCAGATAACAGATTAATTTGAAGGGAAACTGCCAACAGGAAGTTAATAATGATATAAACTTTTCATATAGTACTATCATACTATCCTCTACATATCATGTTGGAGGCTTAATGGATTTTTTACAACACTCAGAAAGGATTAAAACAGAATTTAATACTTCCTATATTTCGTCCTAGTCACTAGGACATCTACGGGGATTACAAAAACTTAATGGATTTTTTACAACACTCAGAAAGGATTAAAACAGAATTTAATACTTCCTATATTTCGTCCTAGTCACTAGGACATCTACGGGGATTACAAAAACAACTAATGTAACATTAACACAAATATCATACAATACAAGCCCAACCACAAGGGTGACACTAAAGTCCTATCTAGGTGGAGCGCCCTCTAAGGGCGGTTGTAGGTATCCTGGAATGTAAGGTGAGACTTCTGGTGATGAGTGTTTCCCAAATCTTCGGAAGCTTAATGCAACCGTATTTATTAAGATGGTTGATTTCTGAGAGCTGCTGCTGCTGCTGCTTCTAAGAATAGTCTCTCTTTCTTGAATTTGCTGTGGTGGAGCATGGTGGTTTACTTCCATGATACCCTGTGGGTGGTGTTCAAGACATGGTCAGCCAAGCCTGAATGATCATAGTTGTGTTTACAGATGTAAGACTTGTGTTCCTTAGTGGATGGATGCTGATCTACTTGTCTGTCCAAAGTACGCCAGCTTACAGGAACAGGGTACTTTGTAAACTCCAGGCAGAGAGAGAGGAGGGAGCTGATCATTCGTAGAACGGATAAGGGTAGCAAGTTTGCGGTGGGGCTTATATGCTGTGTGTAGGTTGTACTTTTTTAGAATCTTGGCTATTTTTTCGGATGTGCCACGGATGTAGGGTATGGTGGTAATGGCATTTTTAAAATCTTGTTAACGAGAAAGATGGGGAATGTGGAAGGAACTGATTATTTTTTTGATACTGTGATCGCTGTAACCATTGGATAGGAAAGTGCTGTGTATGTCGTTAAGCTCAGTAGTGAGGGCAGTTCCACTGGAACAAAGATTGTGGGCTCTCTTGGTAAGGTTATAATAATGCCATATTGTTGAGAGGAGGGGGTGGCGAGAGAGTTTGTGAATGTATCTGCCTGTGTGTGGGTTTTCTGTATACAGTGAAGGCAAGTGTATCATTAGACAGGCGTGTAACTAAGGTGTCTAGGAAGGGTAAACAATTGTTCTTTTCCTTTTCCATAGTAAACTGGATTCTTGGATGTAGGCTATTAAGATGACTGAGGAAGGAGTCTAGCATGTTTGGGCCATGAGGCCAAATAGAGAACACATCATCTACATATCTTAGCCAGATAGAAGGTTTGAGTGGGGGTGAGTCTATGGCTTGTTTTTCGAAATCTTCCATATAGAAATTGGCAAGAGGGAGTGAGAGGGAGGGAACCCATGGCGGTTCCCTCTATCTGCTTGTAGATTTTGTTCTTCCAAGAAAAATACCCAGAGTTAATGGCAAAGGAAAAGAGATCTAAGATGTCAGATGGAAAAACGTTTTCTAAGAGAGATAAAGTGTCAGTTAAGGGAATATTGGTAAACAAAGAGGAAATATCAAAGCTTACCAATATGTCTGCGTTATTCAAGGTTAAATTTTCTATGAAGGCTTTAAAGTGGGTCGAGTTTTTTATATAGTAAGTAAGTTTTTATATAGTAAGAGTTGGCTAGCTGTTTAGACAGTCTGTAGCAAGGTGCATTGGTGGCATCTATCTACTCCCTTTACCTCGGCTGTAATTTTGCCATCGCTCCGAAGGAAGTGCTGGAGCTTGATGTAATGGTTAACATCGAATGTGGGATCAGTCGCTTATCGTTGGAGATAGCCAACAACACCAGACTTGATGTAGCCAACATCCTCATTCATTCTTCGCCTCCAAAAAGTAATTTATCATATGCCCAATGCACGGCTCTCCTGAAATTACGGAAAGAAAAAAGTATCATCATAACCAGAGTGGATAAGGGTAATGCCACAGTCATTCTTAATACCAGTGAATACAATCGTAAAATGAATATTATCCTCCACGATCGTGGTACCTACATCCCACTAGAACACGATCCCATAAAAACACAAGTTAAGAAACTAAAAATCTTACTTAAAAAAGTATCTTCCTGGCCCCCCTGACATCACAAAAAAACTTAAACCTTTCCGTTCCTGTCCCCCCTGTATATATGGTTTACCAAAAATCCACAAACCCAATTCCTGACTCAGACCTATAGTAGATGCCACCAATGCACCTTTGCTACAGACTGTCTAAACAGCTGGCCAACTCTCTGAACCCCCCTCACTGGAAGGTCCGCTTCCTATATAAAAAACTCGACCCACTTTAAAGCCCTCATAGAAAATTTAACCTTGAATAACGCAGACATATTGGTATGCTTTGATATCTCCTCTTTGTTTACCAATATTCCCTTAACTGACACCTTATCTCTCTTAGAAAACGTTTTTCCATCTGACATCTTAGATCTCTTTTCCTTAGCCATTAACTCTGGGTATTTTTCTTGGAAGAACAAAATCTACAAGCAGATAGAGGGAACCGCCATGGGTTCCCCCCTCTCACCCCCTCTTGCCAATTTCTATATGGAAGATTTCGAAAAATGAGCCATAGACTCAGCCCCACTCAAACCTTCTATCTGGCTAAGATATGTAGATGATGTGTTCTCTATTTGGCCTCATGGCTCAGACACGTTAGACTCCTTCCTCAGTCATCTTAATAGCCTACATCCAAGAATCCAGTTTAATTGTTCTTTTCCTTTTCCAGTAAACTGGAAAGGAAAAGAACAATTGTTTTCCCTTCCTAGACACCTTAGTTACACACCTGTCTAATGATACACTTGCCTTCATGGTATACAGAAAACCCACACACACAGGCAGATACATTCACAAACTCTCTCACCACCCCTCCTCTCAACAATATGGCATTATTATAACTCTTACCAAGAGAGCCCACAATCTTGGAACTGCCCTCACTACTGAGCTTAACCACATACACAGCACTTTCCTATCCAATGGCCAGCGATCACAGTATCAAAAAAATAATCAGTTCCTCCCCCATTCCCCGTCCTTCTCGTCAACAAGATTTTAAAAATATCATCACCACCATACCCTACATCCATGGCACATCCGAAAAAATAGCCAAGATTCTAAAAAAGTACAGCCTACACACAGCATATAAACCCCACCGCAAACTTGCTACCCTTATCCGTTCTACGAAAGATCAGCTCCCTCCTCTCTCTCTGCCTGGAGTTTACAAAGTACCCTGTTCCTGTAAGCTGGCATACTTTGGACAGACAGGCAGATCAGCATCCATCCACGAAGGAACACAAGTCTTACATCTGTAAACACAACTATGGTCATTCAGGGCTTGGCTGACCATGGACACCACCCACAGGGTATCATGGAAGAAAACCACCATGCTCCAACATACCAAATTCAAGAAAGAGAGACTATTCTTAGAAGCAGCAGCAGCAGCTCTCAGAAATCAACCATCTTAATAAATACGGCTGCATTAAGCTTCCGAAGATTTGGGAAAACTCATCGCCAGAGGTCCCACCTTACATTCCAGGCCACCTACAACTGCCCTTAGAGGGCGCTCCACCTAGATAGGACTTTAGTGTCACCCACGTAATTGGGCTTGTATTGTATGATATTTGTGTTAATGTTACATTAGTTGTTTTTGTAATCCCCGTAGATGTCCTAGTGACTAGGACGAAATATAGGAAGTATTAAATTCTGTTTTAATCCTTTCTGAGTGTTGTAAAATATCCATTAAGCCTCCAACATGATGTCCTCACAGCACTTAAGCCTCTACACACACATATCCTCTACATACCCTGAGAGTATGTATCAAGAATATGATGATGATGATCATGTTTCATATTTATGATTGGTACTTAAGTCTTTCTGACTTATCAGTTTCTTCTGAGCAGCAATGCCTATTTTCATCCAATCTGGTGAAGGATGATATCTTGAGATACTACTCTTTTGTGCTGAAACTGGAGGTGAGTTTGTGAAACAATGAACTCTCAGATCTTACTACTGGCTAAGATATTCTTCATTGTAAAGAGTACATTAGACAGTAACAGACTCTTTATTGTGAAGTATGTGTTATTTACATACTGTATAGCAGGAAGAAAGGCCATATCTATTAAGTATTATTTTTCTCAACTCCAAGACGTCCCAAAACTCACATCATAAATATTTTTTTCATCAACTAGTCTTGAACCTACAACTGATTCAAGAATGAGAATTACTTTGTGAGAATTATTTATAAAGGATCTGTATATAAATGAAATATACAGATAAATAACTTCCTGATGGACTGATTTTCCCATTCATTATTAATAAAAACAAATACACAACATTACGACGCTTACATCTTTTACCATTGTGATTTTTACTGTACCATCTTCTACAAAATACATTCCATCTGCTTCATCACCCTACAAAGGAATAATCAAGACAAAAAGTTAAATTGAATATGGATGTTAATTATGAATTTTGAACTACAGTATATGCATTTATAAAATATCATGCATGAAAGCGAACTTTTTTATTCTAAATAAAAGCAATTTCTTCTTTTCTACTTTTTATTTGAAATTCTCTATGGTGATATTTAATTTTATTACTTCATATATTACCTGTTAATAAATAAATTGAGCATGATGTTTTATAAGATGTGTAATATTTATTAATGTGATGCAAAATCCACATTATATTACAAACTACATAGGACAAATAATTATATAATTGGTTATTTTTCAAAGCACATGCACAGATATTTAGTCATTACAAAATATTAATACTCTTACAAATGAAATTTAGTTAAACAAAAAGCATTCTTATGAAAAAAAAAACGATAAATCACATTATATACGCTAACCACTCGGCCAGCGTATCCGCTCTTCAGCCAAAAGGCTGTGGGTTCGAATCCCGTACATGGGCATGGATGTTTGTAATTATCTCTGGAAAAACTAATGGTGGTGGTAGGTGGTAGATGGCGTTGTTAGTTGCGGTCATTTGAGTGGTGGAGACAGCATTGTAGAGCAGGTGCCCTCCCTTGATGAGTCTTTGGACTCCCTGGAGGTGTTCAAATAATAATAATAATTTTAAAAACTTATAATGTGCAATTTGATTTGAGCATCCGTTAGGTATACTCCACCAAGGAGTATATCTGACAAATGAGCAAAGCACTGAAAAGCCTGTTTAGCAGTGTATTTTTGAATGATAATCTTAATAGTTCATATTAATAAATCTGATAGAAAATATCTGATAGAGTCATCCCTGCTCTAGCCATGCTGTATGTGATGCCTTTGGCTAGAGCAGGGATGACTGGCCGCAAAGTACAGAGAGACTATAAAGTCTCAGTAGTAGAAGTCAATGTAATTATTTCACTTGATCTTTAGATATCTAATTTAATAATAATAAAATTTCACTTCAACTTAAAGACATCTAATTTAATAATAATACTTTAAACTAAATCCATGTTCTTTTATCTCCTCAGGTGTCGTTCTTTTCTTTTTTCTCAATTATTTGGACAACATGATTTTGTTCTCACTATCGAAACAAATCGAAATATTAAAAATTACATTATCATCATAAGACCTTCAAGCTGCTAAAAGACTCATCACAAAGGTGCCACATCATATTGTGCTTTAAATACATTCAGTGACTCAGCACTCACCACACTCTCAGGTGCAAAAAACCTATCTTGCCACCCTCCTTATACAGCTTCCAGGAATAGTCTCTTGTTCTCCCCATCTTTCCTCCATTCAATGAAGAATTTCATTTAAATTAAGTTGGTAGTAACTCCTCCTTAGCAATGTCTCAACTCTTTCTATTCACTACACTTTGCAAGCTATATTTCCTCCATCATTCTTCATAACCAACATTCCAGAGATCAGAAATCTTTAGTGAATCATCTCTGGGCCCTTTCCAACATCTCTTTATCCTTTTGAAAACTAGGTGATCAAATCTGTGCCCATGACATGATTAAAGCATTATTGTGCTGTCCTCCTCCACCTACAGATCCCTTATCTCCTTCACCTTCTCTAAGATATCCTCATCAAGCACTTACTCTGCATCTCATCTTTGCTTTCCAAATTTTAAAACCTTACATTTTACAAACTGAATTCACTTGTCCATTCACCTAGTCTATTCAAGTCCTCATGCAAAGTCACAACATCTGCTGTACTCCTTATAGTTCTTTCTAACTCTGCATTATCTGCAAATACCTGCATATCATCAACATACAAATTAAACAGTAATGGCACAAAACAGATCCTTAGGACATGCTATTATTGACTTCCTCTTCTGGGATATGCACTCCCATACTCAACCTGCTGATAGCTGTCAGACAGACAATTTCCAGTCCAGTGCACTGATCTACTATTTAATCTACAATCCCATCTGTTTTTCTCATGGAAAGGCTTAGACGTTGGTTATGCATTTTCAATATATAATTTAAGGAAATTACAACGTACTAGGATATACATTAAAATAAATTTTAATATATTTCAATATTTCGGCAACGTCACGTTGCCATTTTCAAGAACTTAAGTACAAGACACGTGCATGCAGGCACAACAAAACAGTAAGTGAGGAAGAAGTATGAAGCTATTATTTCTCCTAAAGTCCTGATAGTGCCCTCTAGCGGGCAATGTTGGTATTCTTGGGCGATTGACCTTCAGCCCAGTCTTGTACTTAAGTTCTTGAAAATGGCAACGTGACGTTGCCGAAATATTGAAATATATTAAAATTTATTTTAATGTATATCCTAGTACGTTGTAATTTCCTTAAATTATATATTGAAAATCCCATCTGTTACAGTTTAATTAACAGCTTGTCATGCGAAAATCTAATCAAAGGCCTTCGCAAAATCTAAATACACCATTGTTGTGTATGCATCTCCTTTGTCCAATGCATTTGTCATCTTATTATAATAAATGAAAAATAGATTGCTAAAACACGAGCTTCCTTTATCAAAACTATGTTGCCCATGAATGAGAATTGTGCTGGTGTCAACCAATTCTGAATCTTGGTCCTCACTAACCTCTTTGACACGAACACTATACAGATTGGCCTATAATTCAAAACGTCTGTTTTATCACCTCCCTTATGAAGAGGTACAAATAAGTTCAACATGGTCAGAAAAGGCCTAATTTTTTTTCATGGTATATATATTTATTATTATTATTACATGACACCTCCAAGGTGTCTTTTTTTCATGGTAGAATTCACCATGAAAATAGCAAGCCTTTATTAAATGTAAAATTGATGACTAAGGCATGAGACATTATGAAAGCAATACAAGATGCAAAACTCATTTTAAACAAGTACATCAAAACTGTTGTCATCTCCCTGGAATGTTCCCTCAAAATGTGGTGATATATCAAGCCCTACTGCTTTTTAAAAAAAAAATTTTTTTTTTTAACATCAAGTTTACTCAATTTCCCATATACCTCTTGTTCACTCAAGCTCTACATGATGCCATTCATGAAGATGAAATACCTTTATGAATTGTTCATTTAATTAGTATGTCAACTATACTATACCCTCAGCACTGCTTATCACTCTACCATATTCACCAGCCAATATCAGCCTTCCATAATTCATTCTTATACTAGCCAGTATTGAAAGAACTCCCTAAGATTTTTTTTTTTTTTTTTTGGCATCATTAGCAAACTGCTATTAATACTGGACTTTTGCTACCCTTACCAAGTGAATCACCTTTTTTCATTTGCTCTTTGTACTGCTTATGCATTATTACCACTCATCTTGTGCTGCCTTCATAATGTCTCATGCCTCAGTCATCAATTTCACATCTAATAAAGGCTTTTTATTAATGTAAATTTTTATGGTGAATTCTGCCATGAAAAAAAAACAAAGACACCTTGGAGGTGTCATGTAATAACAATAATAATAATAAATATATACCATGGAAAAAAAAAACAGGCCTTTTCTGACTATGTATTTGAACTGATTGGAAAGGCATCAATTCTTACACCACACAAAAACATGGCCTAAATGAAAATTTGAAGAAGCATGTGAAACATTCATAATACAACCAAATTTGAACAAAAATTGTGGGTTAAAAATCTCAAAGGGTTGAACAATATTTGAATTTCCTAGAATACCTCACTACAGGTAACACTGATCTTCACAGCAAAAAAAGAAGAACAATTAACATCACATGAATGGCAACTTTAAAGTAAAAATAACTTCAAAAAGCCAACAGGAGATCCTAGGCTTTTTTACAATTTTATATATATCATCATCATCTCATCTGCTTGATAATGGGTTGAGTCCACTAAGAAGAAAGGTTCTCCACTTATTGCGATCTTTAACCATCTCAATCATGACTCTATAGCTGGGTAGATGGGAATGTTCTTTCAGCAACTTTATCCATATACTTCTTGGTCTGCCTCTAGGTCTTTTTCTTCCTATATATCCATTCAGAGCTAAATATGGGAGTCTATGAGGGCCATTCTCTGAAGATGACTAAACCATCTCAGTTGATGCTTAATGATTGTGTCTATTATATTATCTGGGAAGTTTAAATCTGTTCTGACTTGATCATTAGTCTTGTGTTGCATCCAGTGAGTGTTATTCATTTTTCTAAGGCATTTCATTTCAAATACTTGAAGTTTCTTGATTGGTTGTTGAGTTAATCTCCAGGCTTCTGAAGCATAAGTAGCCGTTGGGATAATAATTGTTTTATATAATTTTATTTTTAGACTCGTCGGGATTTTTTTATTTTTCCATATTTTGTTTAGTTTATTCATGTTGGTCCAACCTAGGTTTAGCCTGTGTTTTACTGTTTCCATATTGTTGAGGTTACTAGATATGACTGCCAAGATAAACATATTTATTAACTTGTTCCAACAGGTGATTTTCAAGATTTATAGAAATATTTTCTTCTTCTCTACCTATCTTCATTATTTTTGTTTTATGAAGATTTATTTTCATACCTTAAGTTCTACAAGAGTCATTTAAAATATTAATAGTTTTTTCTAGCTGTGGTTTAGAATCTGCTAAAATAATGATATCATCTGCGTATTTTATGTGATTAATGTTGGTACCACTGATTTTTTACACCTGGTTGGTTCATCAGCTATGGCTTTACAGATTTCTTCTAGGAAGATGATAAAGAGTTGAGGTGAGAGAGGACAACCCTGCATTATACCTTTCTCAACTCTGAAATCCTCGGTTTTAATGTTGTTTGTTTTAACAAAAGCTTTGGTGTCTCCATAATAATTTGTAATAAATGTTAAAATATCAGAATCCATTTGTACATTTTTTTAGGATAGTGATCAATTTGTTTCTATTAACTGAATCAAAGGCTTGCTTAAAATCTATAAAACAACAGTATATGGGCAGGTCGTATTCCCAATATTTTTCTGCTATATTATTAATGGTGAAGATATGGTCTATAGTGGATCTAAGTGTCCTGAATCCTACTTGGTTTTCCTCTATGATTTTTTCTGTAAGCACCTGTGTTATCTTTTGTATAATTTGAATGAATAGTTTATAACTGTAACTTAAGAGTGTTATGGGTCTATAATTTTCGCATATTCTTTTGTCTCCTTTTTTGTCAATTGGTATAATAATTCCTGTTTTCCAGTCAGTTGAAATTACTCCAGTATAAAGAATTTAATTAAATAAATTCATTAAGAAATTAATGGCTTCCTTGCCACCATATTTCTATAGTTCTATAGATATTTCATCTTTATCCACAGCTTTTGAAAGTTTCATTTGGTATATTGCATTTATAATTTCTGCTGGGATTATGGGTGGTGCCTTTTCATATATCATCTTTTCTGTTATATTTTCCTCCTGTTTTTTTTTTTGAAATAATGTTTGATAGTAGTCCTTCCAAATTATTTTAATATTTTGTATTGGCCAAGTTTCTAGATTTTTTTTTATCTTTCATTGTTAATGGTTTATCTTTATAGATCTTAGTTAATTCTTTGATAATTTTGTATACCGTTTTATTATAAATGATATAGGAAATGGCTTAAAGGGAGATTTTCAGTTGTTTGCTGATGATGCAAAGTTGGGTAACAGAATAAAAAATCAGGTTGATGTTGAAAGTTTGCAGAATGATTTAAATAAGCTGGTAGAATGGGCAAAAGGTAATGGATGTCAGTTCAATGTGGAAAAGTGTAAAGTTATGCGTTTTGGGATTAAAAGATTACCAACTGTGTACTACATTGATGGAACAGTACTCCAAGAGATTGATGAGGCCAAGGACTTAGAGGTGTTGGTAGATAGAGAGATGAAGTTCAGGGGACACATTGCTAAGGTGTCCAAGATTGCACATAGGATTACTTGGTTGTTGAGGAACACACTGACATCCAGATATAAAGAGGTTATTATTCCTCTTTATAAAGCACTGATACTTCCACATTTGGATTACTGTGCTCAGGTCTGGTCACCTGAATTCCTTGGAGATGAGGAGGCTGTGGAGAGGGTTCAGAGAAGAATGACTAAGTTGGTGAGTGATGTAAAAAATGCTCCCTATATTGATAGAATGAGAGCTTGTGGATTGCAAAGGTTGGTTGATAGGCGGAGAAGAGGGGATATGATAGAAACATTTAAATTACTGAAAGGTTTTTATAGGATTGATGCAGGAGAAACGTTTCAGCTGTGTGATAGTGATGGAAGAACAAGAGGTCATCCCTGGAAATTAAAGAAGAGTGTGGTTAACAAAGGTGTGAGAACAAGGTTTTTTGCCTGGCGGGTGGTAAATGAGTGGAATTCATTGCCTGACTTAGTTGCGAGTTCTTTGTCTGTAAACGAATTCATGAAGAGATATGACAGATATTGTTTTGCTAGTTTGGGTCTCCTGTGATGAGTCTACTGACTCCATGGAGATACCCGTAATAATAATAATAATTATCATTTCTTTTATTAGCTTCTTCACACAGTTTTGCTTTTTCCTCCAACCAGTTATTTTTGGCAGATATACACATTTTATCAATTTTGTTTTTAAGATTCTTATAATGTTGTTTATTTTCTTCTGTATTTTTTATATTTAATATATGCTTTGCTGCTCTTTTTTCTTCTAAAGTATTTAGAATTTCAGGGGTTATCCATTCATGATTTGGTCTTGATGTTGTACCAAGTATGTTTCTTGCAGTACTTCTAACATTTTTTTTACCTTGATTCCATGTATTTTCTATATTGTCATAGGATAATCTTGAGCCTCCGTAGTTCAGTCAGTATAGACAAAGCCCTTTGGTTGGAAAGACCTGGGATGGATTCCTGTCAGTGGTGACATAAGGAACCTTTATCTGGTCTCTTTCAACTAAAGGTGAGTTCGCTGGTCTCACACCGAAGTTGGGGGGTTCGGCCCCCAGAACAGGCAAACCAGCCCATGAACACATGCATCTGCTGGCATGAGGCACACCGGGAGGCAAATACGGTAGTGGTTAAATGTAGAAAATCCTCGACACTACAAGGTAAAAGAAGAGAGAAGAAATAATAATAAGAAGAAGATATATATATATATATATATATATATATGTAGAAAGTATTTTACCTTGGGTATAAAAATGTTAAAAATACCAAGCAATTTTAAACCTGGTTTAAAATTGCTTGGTATTTTTAACATATATATATATATACACCCACACACACACACATAAGGAGTCTAGGCAAAATACCACTGGTCAAATCAATGAATGATTACAGAACAAAAAGTATCAAGATTGAAAGACTGCAAAAACAAGATGCCATAAATAAGAAAATTCTGACTGGCTGATGCAATTAATTATTATTCTTACTTTCATTTTTTTTTTTTTTTTGTAAAAACTTTAAATTAATCAATTTTATTATTTATTTTTAACCATAAAAAGTCAAGCCAGACAAGTAGTTTTTTGTAGTAAGGTTATTATTCCATATCAGATATTATTATTAAATAATATTTGATGTGGAAGTTGGCTCCATAATTTAATGAATGATAAATAGGTTGTTAGTTATGCAAACATTCCATGATGAGTAGCTGACAACATGGAAGTTGATGTGATCAGAATAATAGTTTATCCAATTGCAGTGGGAAGGTAATTTGCCATTCTGATAATTGATGGGTTTGAGAAATGAAGTGCAATTACATGGTGTTCTAACATAAGTTTGTTGACATACATGGATTGGTTAAATGAAAGATCATTGTCCTGAATACTGGATAAATAGACTACTGTAGTATTCTTTCAGACTTCCATGGAGTATGAAGACTGTTTGCAAGAGGCCAAACACTTACACATTACCTTGCCTTCAAAACATTCAGTGTTGAAGCACTCACTATCCAGGTTAGTATGTATCACTTGTCATGCAAAAAACCTCCTTTCACTCCCATATTCACATGACCTTTGTACAATTTCCAAAGATGACCTCTCATTCTCCCATCACCTATTACCCCAAAAATGTCCCTGTATCTATATGTGGCAGGCTCCTTTTTTTCGACCTATATGCCTCAATCATATCACATCACATCACCTCCTTCTGTCTACCAAGCTCTATAGATCACATTCCCTAAATGTGTCCTTCTACTCAACATTCTAGTGTCCTGAAACAATCTTAGTTATTCCTCTCAGCGCTTCAAATGATCTGATCTGGGCATAGAAATAGTGCCTTATCAGTGAGACTATCGTCTTATCTATACTTGTCAGTTTTTTGCATTATAGCAGCAATTTTCTGGGTAACCCCTACAACTTTTGCAATGTGTTCCCTGTATTTCAGCTCCATTATCCAAGATCCCTAAATATTTTGCCTCCTTCACCTCCTGAAGCAAAGTTTCTCCAATATGATCAATCTCATTCCACCTTCTTTGGCCAAAGTGTATAATTTTACACTTGGCAACATCAAAGCAATATCCCCCATTCGTCAAAATCAACAAACTGTTCAAATCCTGACAATGCTCTTCTTAATTTAGCATCATCAGCAAACAATTGAATATCTCCTCACAAAACTTGAACTATATCATTGATATATAAATCAAACAACAGTGGCAGGTCCTAGAAGAGAACCCAGTTGTACTCCACTCATTACATTTCTTTTCAGGACACTGAAAAGGAAGATAATAAGTGGGGCACCACAGGATCCCATCAATCAAACATGCAGTGGAGTACCACTGAATCCCATCAGAGGACCATCCCTATAACAGGCTACCAAGTGACTATCCAATTCTGCATAATAACACTACTTTATTATGTGGTACTTTGTTCAATGCTTTAGCAAAATACAGATAAATCACTTTATTTCATGTAATGAAATTACATGAAATAGAGTGGGACTCAAATCCATGACCTGTTGGTTAGAGAGCAGGTATGTTATCCACTGGTTGTGCTGTGTAATCATCATTCCACAATGGCTTAGGAAAATGTGGGAACTGACTAGATATTTCAGGAAGTGCAGCTGTGGCTGCTGTAATAATACATTTTGTAAAATGCTTCAATGCATCACTGATAGGAGATGAACTGACAGTTGCAGAATCAAAAACTGCTATTGAGGAAAAGGTGGACCAGTCAGAGTGCTAAATTTTCCACCTTGACATCTGTGATGTAGCACATGGTTGTTCATGTACTAGAGTGGGTATCACAGGGAAAGTGATTCCTCCCAAGCTAAACTAAACTAAACTGTGGAAAAAGGGAGGGTGAGCAGATAGTTAAGTTGATTATTATTTATTATTACGGGCAACTCCAAGGAGTCATTAGACTCATCGAGGGAGGCCCTAAACATCATGTCAACAACTATTCAGCTTCCACACAGTATCTATCATACTTTGCCTTGAACTCACAACAGACTCTGGCAACTTATTCCACTCATTCACCACTCTCCATGCAAATAAACCTAGTTCTAACACCTTTGCTAACCACCATTTTGCCCAGTTTCCATGGATTACTCCCTAGTCCTCCCACCACTAGACCTGTTCTGAAAAATATCCTCTGAATTAATCTTATAGAAATAACTGGTAATTAGTTTATGGAATTAACAACGCAAATGAAGTATATTAATTAAAGGTAACTTTAATGAATCACTTCTATATTTCGGCAACGTCACATTGCCATCTTCAGGAACATAAAGATATGGTATGTGCACTCAGGAACTAACACAAAGCAAATGAGGAAGAAAGCAAGAAACTAATATTGTTCCTAAAGTCCTACTGGTGCCCTCTTGCGGGCTAATTCGGTAGTCTTGGCAGTTGGGCTGAAGTTCTCAATAATGAAAGTCTCCCAAATTTGGGGCAGTTTCATGCACCCAAATTTTTTGAGGTTAGGAACGTTCCTAACTATGAAAAAACTGTTTGGGATTCTCTTTAGCTTGCGTGGCTAATTTCCTTTCATAATCAGCTTTTGCTTTCCTTACCACACTTGTTACCTTTCTGGCCTGTGCTTTATACTGTTCATGTGCCTGCAGGTCACCTTTCTCCTTAAATTCCCTCCACAGTTGTTACTTTTTTTGCAGATCAAGCTTAGTGCTGTTATTCATCCATTTAACCCCTACTTGATTTACTATCTGGACTCTAGGTATACAGTCAGCCAGTACCTCCTTCAAACACTCCTTTACCACTTCCCATGCACTATCAATCTCCAGCCCTTGCAGTTTTACATGCCATGGCACTGAACCAAGCAATCTCCTGAGCTTGTCATACTCACCAGCCCGGTTGATGGCATGAATGTTTGGGTAGACATATAGAACAAGGTGTTGCTTCCTGTGTTTAAGGAGAGTTTTATTGTTGTTGAACATATGCTCAACAACTCTTCCTTTGATATTTTCAGGCACTACCCAACAGAGTGTTATGTCCATTTAAATCCCCCATTAAAAGTAAGGGGCATGGTAATCACAATATATATCATCAAGGTCATCTTGAGAAAAACTGCTACAAGAGGGAGGTAGATGCAGTAGATAGATTTCCAACAGAGAGTCTTATAGCAACTGCTTCATTGCTGGTGTTAATTTTGATTTGGTGGAAGGGAGTAAAGCTGTCCACAAGTATGATGATTTGTCTGTGTACAGATTCATCCCCTGTCCTTACAAATAATAGCAACATTACGGAGAGCCAGATCATCACTCGGTTTCAGGTATGTTTCTTGCAAGAAGAAGCATATTGGTTTATACTTCTGCAAGAGTCTCAATGTCATCTCTGTTTTGTCGGAATCCATGACAATTCCATTGTATAAACGTTTCCATTATTTCTTTTTGGTGGTATCATAACTACTCATCATCCCTATGATGAGTAGTTTTGTTTTCATTAGTATTGCATTTTTTCTTTTTTTAAGAATTGTGGATGGCCAGTATCCATCATTTTTTCTTCTTCTTCTGGAAAAATATCCAAGACTTCATCAAATCTCACTCCCTCTAGGGCACTCGGTATATTGATTGTTTTATCTTCCTGAGGGGGGGGGGAGCAGAGGTATCCATGCTACCTGTTGATGGGCCATCTAATAAAGGGTCTGGAGGCATATTTTTGATCCTCTATGTGCCAATATTTTTTTTAATAAGAGGATTTTCATGTAATGTCCGCGCGGTTAGCCTAGTGGCTATGCGCTTTGCAACCATATGCCTGGGGAAGGAGTGTCCTAGGTTCGATTCCCGTCGGTGACGTGAGGAGCTGAAGGATCTTCCTCAGCCATAGCCAAGTTAGCCAGTCTTGGGCGTGGACAGCAGGGTTTTTTCCCCCAGTTTATTCTGGGGTTTTTCATCCCGCAAAAGCAGGCAAACTGGCCTTGAGAACTCAACACTACAGGCCATAGGATACACCGGGGCATAAGGCTGACCACCTTATCCTGTGAACAGAGTGAGGTCCGATGATCAATGGACCCTCGACACCGCAAGGTAAAAGAGGGTATAAGGAAGATGAGATGATGAGATGAGATTTTCATGTAGTGGGACCCTTTTTGATATATCTTAAGGAGTAAGTCCATTATGCTTTCTCTCTTTTATTTGCTCAAAAGAGATAAGGAAGTGGAGATAGGATCTTTTAGGGAAGGTTATGAGAAGGCATAATTGACATCCTTGTCAATCAATGTCCAGACTGAAACTTTCTTTATAGTTGCCTTCTCAGTGTAAGAGGGTTTAGCAGATGTTGTTGCTACTGTTGTGGTATACTGCCTCTTTGCTTTCTGGTATGTGATGCATTGCTCTCTTTTTGTCATTACACCTTTGATATACTCGGGAGTATGTTGGGTGATCTCTCTCTCTCACAGAGCATTTGGGTGTTTTGCTCTTACAGTCTCTATTTTCAGATTCTTTACAGCCCACATCAGGCATAGGTGGCAAAGCCACAACAAGCAGTTTGAGAATGACCATATTTCTGACATTTAAAACACTGTAAGGAGTTTGGGATATCTCAACTGTATTCTGCACAGTTGAGATATCCTGCTTTGACAGATGTTGATGGTTTTGGTTTGTTAAAGGTAAAGATGATGCTTCTAGTGGGAACCAGATGCCCATCCCTATGTATTACTATTCTTCTTATGGCTGTCACTCCTTGGTCCTTGAGTCCAAAGCATATCTCTTCACTGGGAATATGAAGGAGGTTCGGATATTATGCCTCTAGAAAAGTTGGAAGTTTTGTGGGGAAAGTGACTGTAATTGGTATTCCTCCAATAGATGTTGCATGGAGTAATTTTGCTGATTGTGCTACTGTAGCTTGCTTCAATAAGGATATTGAATGCAGTTTCTTTACATTTTTTGAAATTCCTGCCAACTCTTCCAAACTCTTCATTAAGAAGAGTTTGGATGTTCCGATTGGATGTTCACCTGTTGAGTGTATGATTAGGAGCAGTGGCATATTTATTGCAGTCTCTGATGTTTTTTTTGTTTCTTACTTTGCTTTTCTCTTGATGATTCTATGGTTTCTGTACATAGTTGGGACTTGTTGAGGATGCTCTGATAAATCACATTAATCTTAATATTAATTTTATTTATCAATTTTAATTAAACAATTCATGAATTCTTTAATATTTTATTCTAATGCATTAATTCATATTTCCTTTTTACTTTCACACAACTCCAGCCTTCATCACGCTGTACCACATATGCCTTATTTGTTTTCAACAGTTTTTATATTTGTTTTGCTTTAGGGATGCTAACAAAGACTGGCTGGTTAAATATAAACATCAGTTAAGTGTTAATATCAAATATTAATTTTGTTTCATTTTAATTTTCATTCATTCATTTTCATTTTCATTCATTTTCATTTTAATTTAATTTTTGTTGTTATGCTTGCAAATCCACTGCTTTCTATTCAGCTTTTATGAATATAATTGCATCTTGCTTTCAGTCCCAATAAAAATATATTGCAATCTGAATCTATGCAATGATTTATTTTAAGAAATGACTAATTTCTTCCAAATCCTTCTTTTATATATTGACAGCCTAATGTCAGAATTTATAGTCACTCAATCACAAATATACAACAACAGAAGTCTTTTTGGTGATTCTTTGATCTGAGTGACATAATCTAAGAGTGTGGTCTCAACTAAATTCTTATATATTTCGTTTTTGTCCCAGCATTAGTAGATCATGTTCTTCTCATCATGATCATAATAAATTTCATCTTTTTTGCCTATTCTTTAACTGTCACTTTGTTTGTAGTTTATTATAGGTTCTGTAGTCTTCTGAATTTGATTATAGGTTCAATAGTTGATGGAATTATTATAAAAAATCTGCCAAAAAAAGTCGTTGCAATAAAAAAGAAAAAATATTACCTGCTTTATAATAAGTTCTCCATCTTTATAAGATTTTGGCATGAGAGCATCACACAAATTCATTCTTTCATATGCCTAATTAAAAGAAATTAAAATATGCATCAGGCTATTACTTAGTGCAAAACAATGCAATCTTTATTTGAACTATTAATTATTATTACCATTATTATTACCATCAGAACTCTATGAAATCAAAGATTCATCATGGGAGGTCTTTCTGTCTCTAACACACATATACACCTTATACTATGCATTAAATGCATTCACATTCTCTGCAGTCAGGCAATGATTCCAATTTTTCAGCACTTTCCATGCAAAAAACCTGCTTCTCACTCCTTGCTTATACCTTCCTTATACAGTTTACAGGGATGATCTCTTGTTAATGTAAATGCTTTTTTGTGATGTGTATTTGCAAATAGTAATGAGGCAAAAGTACCTTTTTGATATATGTCAGAGAAAATAACGAAAAAATATTTTTAAAAAAATGCGAATCTAATATTCAATTGAAAAGGTACTAATTATGTGCAGAAAAATACGTATATGCTTAGGGCTATTATATGGAGAGGGTCGATAAAGAGTCAAAGCTAGATAACTGGAAGGAGACCATGTAAACTTTTAAGGAAAGTTGAAAACTGACCATATATGTCAGTTCTCCTCATACTCCACACAGTTCTCTACTCCTAACCATCATCCGGCATATTGTGTTATTAGATATCTATCTGGATACTGAATGAATGAATGAGGATATACTGACAGTTTGGGACTTAAATAACCAAACTATATTCTGTATTGGCTTAAACTAAAAACAAAATGATTGGTATAACATGATGGAATGTCAGCTGGTTGAGACATTATTCAATTAAACAAGGTCCCTGCTATTTTTGTCAAACAAAATCAAGATGAACAGCAAAAGTCAGCTAACAAATCCAACTCAAAATCAGCAGAAATAAACATAGGTGCTATCAACATAAGCATAGTGGAACTAGTAGAAGAATTTGAGAAGTCCCAAATGACAAATGTTATGTGCTATAAACATTTCTATTGCATGATGAATGCCAATAAAGAAGGCAGATAACAAATTAAAAAATTGAACCTAAACAGCAGAGTAGGAAATGAATACCAGACATACTGAAATGTTAGGGAAAATTTGGAGAAAACAGCAAAATGAGTGATAATCATAATGGTAAAATCCTGCTAGATTTCCTTTCAAAACAAAGACTGGTCATTATTAATACAAGGTTTCAATATAAAGATGATACAAATTCAAATGGAGAGAAGACATGAGAAAAGTCTCATTAATTATGTTATTAATGATAGTGATATCTTGACAATAGTTCAGCATAAAAAGAGTATACTATACTGGGAGTATGAAATAGAAAGTAATCAACATTTAGTTTTGAGCAGGCTAAAAATCAATATCATACTGGAAAAAAAATGATAAAAGATGTATAACAGTTTTTAAAAAAGAATCAAAGCCAAGCAGCTTTCAGAGGTCAATAAAAAATAAGAGCTTGAAAACAAGAACCAAAACTTGGAAACTCACTGGAAAATTCTGAAGAAAATATTAATGATTCTGCTAGGGATAGCAGATAATGAAGTTTTTTTACAAGGATCTTCCAGTCATCCTTTGATAATTATTCTTTCTTGTAATTGTCACATATCAACAGAACTCTGTAGGATTTTTCCTGGCTAGACCGGCTGATTTCTAATATTACTGCATATCTGCTTCCTTACTAACCAAATGAGATTCCTGGCCTGCTCTTTGGCCTTAAGATGTCAACACAGCAATTCACTTATATGTCTATAACCAATCCTACCCAAGTACTTGCTGGTTGTAATTTCTCCACGATACCTACCCTTGCCCAATCACTTTGTATTATTATTATTATTCAGGCCTCCATGGAGTCAAAAGACTCATCGTGGGAGGTCCTTCCTAAGAAACACAAAGTCCATCAAGACTCATCGAGGGGAGGTACCCCCCCCCCGAGAAACACAAAGTCTATCATACCACTCCTTAAACTCAGTGGCTGTTCTCACTCTCACCACTCCATCTGCATTCATGGTTCAACCACCCTCCATGCAAAGAAACCACTCCTCACCCTCTTGCAAACAGTTTCCTTTCGTAACTTCCAGGGATAGCCTCTTTTTATCACCGCTTACCACATATATCTGCTCAGTCTCAATATCTCACTCACATCCTGATGTATTCCACTCCTATGCTGATATCATTCATCTCCATATACACATTCACTACTACTTCCAACATCCACTATCCTTTCAGATTTGCAATGGTTTTGTAGCAGCTTTGTAGTACTTGTTTTCTTCTATTCAATCTTGTGTGAGGAAGTGTTTGATGCATGGTCTTATTTCTTATGCTGATCGCTTTATTCTCTAAGTGTTCTATGCAGAAGATGGTTTAAAGAGACAGTCATTTAACCCAAATTTTGAAGACTTGCATTTTAAGGCCTTCTCTAGGGCCAGATGGCTAGGCTATGACTCTAGTTCACCCTTTATTCTATACTACAATCTTCTAGTAGTTCTAGCAGTTATTTCAATGTCTTGTGCTTTGTGGCAAGTATTTTTGTGGTGTGAAGATGCTGTTTCAATTTGGCCAAATATAAGCAGTTTAAAAATGCTTTAACTTACTTTGTTCTTAAACAGTGCATTGATACCATTAAAAAGATATAATGAATAATAGCCAACACTTAAGCTTTGCTGCACGAAAGAGAAGGAATAATATACTACTTGTAAAAGAGAAACAAAAGTTTTTTCCCCCTCAGTACTCCCCTTCTGAGAAATATCTTCCCACCACAACTCCATTCTTCAGTAGATTGAGATCATAACAGACTATGAAAACAAATCCAAACAATCTGCAATGCATATTGTTTTCAAGGACGAATGGGTATGAAAAAAAGCCAACTATAAAGTTGTTTTTGTAAGATGTCATTAAATAAACCACTCAAAGAAGCAGCCAAAAATTATCTACAATTGACTAGATCATCGAAAGATTCCCACCTACTACTAAAGGAGCCATTCATTAGATCAAGTGATTCCCACTTACTCCACTTCATTGTTATTCCACTTCTAACTTTTTATTAAAAGGCTACTTCAGGTTTCCAATAAACAGTTAGCTGGCAGGGTTTCCAGATTATCTATCATCTTAAGATATTCACAATAATCTAGCCCAGTGAGATTTGAACTTACAGCATAGGCTGGAGAGAAGATGCACTATCACTTAGTCAACCAATTAATAACTTCATTGTTGTTCATATAAATTTCATTATAGTAGTTTTCATACCATAATTTGCTGTTTAAATCCATTATAATATTATAATGCATAACCAATACCTAATACTAAGTATCTGTCTAATAATAATTTCATAAAAATAGTTTTCATATAAAAACATAAAAAATTCCTTCTAATTTATACTTACTTCTAATGTCTGTAACATAGGTACACCTTCTAATAATTGCTCATATTCTTTTCTCTTTTTAAAGGCACTCTTAAGTACTATCCGCCTGAATGTCTGTCTGTTCTGTGATAACAAAAAGGAGTGAATAGTTATTAATATTTGCATAATATGCATGGCATAAACAAAATATACAGAAATACATAACAACCTTATAAAAGCTATATAAATAGCCAACACTTAAACACTTTTCTGCATGAAAGAGAAGGAATAATATACTACTTGCAAAAGAGAAACAAAAGTTTTTTTTTCCCTCAGTACTTCCCTTCTGAGAAATATCTTCCCACCACAACTCCATCCTTCAGTAGATTGAGATCATAACAGACTATGAAAACAAATCCAAACAATCTGCAATGCATAAGTTTTCAAGGAAGAATGGGTATGAAAAAAAAACCAACTATAAAGTTGTTTTTGTAAGATGTCATTAACCAAACCACTCAGAGGAGCCATATCTTTCAGAGCATGTCTTATGAGTGTCCCAGATGAGTCTTTGACTCCATGAGGTCTTGGGGTAGTAATAATAATAATAAATAATGAATATTGTTATTAACACTAAAACACATCAAAACCTGATCTGCTGTTTGCAACTAAAACTTAAACTGCCACAATAACCATAGCCTATCCTAACTTTCCAAATTACACCCTGCATGATTTTCCTTCTGCCATGAGGGTGGTACTTGTGCTTAAGCCCTCCTCTAACATTTGCAGGGCCTGAGGCAAGAGTAGAAATGGAGGCACAAGTTCAATTCTCTCTAAATATATAACAGTTATAAATCAGGCTAACAAACTGTTAAATCAAATAAGTTCTATTCTCCTACCTTGACCAATATACTTTCATAATGCCAAAAATTTGAAAAATATGTGTAAAGCTGTGTTTTTATGAATAAAGTTGACAAAATATCAAAGATAACTGAATTTAATTATTATTGTGCATGTCTGAGGAGTTCTGTTGATGGGCTGGCAATGTTTGGATGAGTAATAAAATAAAGACATGCATAAATCATAAATTATTATGTATTTATTCTATAAAATTTATTTTTCCATAAAACTGATTCTGAAAATTTCAATTTTTACCTCTTATTTTAATAACACATTATGAAAAATTATGGAGACAACTACCGTGTTAGAGCAAAACTTTAGTTTAATATAAACCAAAATAAACACTCGACGTTTCAATCTTCATATCAAGGTCATCGTCTGGAGCATATGCATATATACAACGAAACAAGCTGCACTACAATCCACATGGTTTGCTAAAGTTACTGACCAACTGTTACAACAATTATTGGCCTGCCTCTGGTGGGAAAAAAAATCTTTACATCAAAGCTAGAGTCTTATTATTATTATCATCTATTAGGTTACAAAATTAAATTGGGCTAGAGAGCAACATGTTTAAATATTAAAATAAATATTAATATAAACAATATATATATTCATAAAAAAAAATTATATATATATATAAACATGTTGCTCTCCATAATTTTTCATAATGTATTCTGATCACCGTGTAAGCAGGAAGGAAAGGATTCTTATTTTAATAAATTTAATTTTTTCTGTTTGTAACAGATGTGAGCAAAATTATATGAGCTATGTATTAGTATAATACATTACAGTAAATAAATAGCAAGATGTAACTATATATATAAAACTACTGCTTATAATTAATAAGAATAAGACTGTCCTAAATTGTAGGTAGAGAGAGAGAGAGAGAGTGTCATTACAGTTCAAATTTGGGCCATGTATTAGCACTTTCATCATCAATTTGATGCTGCTTTGCTAAATTAGACCTCTCAATCTTTTTATAAATGATATTTATAGAAATTTATAGATTACTTGTTGCCGTAGTATTTTCTGTCTGCCTAAAGTAAAGAGATGGCAATCCTAAGGAACCTGGTAAACACTTGGGAAGTATAGAGGAGATAGTTACTATATCAAGGGTAAACTAAGATAAGCAGTAGTTGGCGAAACTGTCAAAGTGTTGCAGTTGTAAACAGGTATAACCACAAAAATGTTTTCCAAAAATTGAAAAGAAAGAAAACAGTGTCTAAAAGTTTAGCAAGTTATTATTATTACCATTCCAGACCTTCACAGAGGCACAACACTTATTGTGGGAAGTCTATCTTAGCCATCATACTGAAGTCTATCATACCAATCCTGAAACTCATTCACAGTCTACACTCTCATTACCCTTTAGGCAATGCATTCCACGATATTGCTCTTACAACTCTTCATCCAAAAAACTTACTTCTCACTCTCTTAATCACTACATCCTTTTTTTTTTTTTTTTTTTTACAACTTCGGGATGCCCCCCCCCCCCTGTCTTGCCTCTTCTCATATGAAAACTCTCTCTAGAATCAATCTGGTAAATACTTTTCAACAGATTAAATGTTCAATCATATCCCCTGACTTCACCATCTATTCGACAAACTGAAGTGTGCATTTTCTCAGTCTATCCTCATAACCAAAACTGTATATCATATTTGTCATTCGCCAAATATGATAAATATGATATCATATTTGTCATTCACCTGTGCACCTTCCTCAAGTTTATGTCAAATTCTGGTGACCAAATCTGAGCATAATAATCCAGAAGTGGTCTGATCAGAAGTTACTACAATGTAACCAACAACCTTTAATCTCTGCTAGTCAATATAAGAGTAACAAGAGCTTTGCATGAGGGTAAAGAATAGTCTTTTTTTTTTTTTTTTTTTTTTTTCCAAAAAGCATTTGACAAGGTGTCACATGATAAGTTGATTTTTAAGTTGAAACATATGGGTTTGAATTCAAATTAGTGGACTGGAATGATGATTGGCTCTCTGACAGATATCAAAAAATTGTATATGGGGGATATATCAAATTGTATCAAAGAAGGATACAGGTGGAGTTCCACAGGATTCAGTCCTGGGACCATTGCTGTTCAATCTTTATGTCAATGATATTGTCATCACAGGACTACAAGGAGATGCTCAGTTGTTAGCAGATGATGAAACTTGAGAGGGTTATTAGTATTAGTGTTGATATTTTGGCTCTTCAAGAAGATTTGAATAAGCTAGAATGGTTAGCAAAAGTATGAGGATGTCAGTTTAATGCAACTAAATGTAAGATTGTTGGAAGTTTTTCCACTTGGTTATACTATAAATTAAAGATACCAAGAAATTATATACTTGGTTTAATCCTTTATCCAAGTGTAAGCAAACAAAGTTTGCACCTGAATATAGAAGTATATAGAAGCTAATGACTTCACCTCGCTTGCTTTAGTATCCCATAATGCAAAGCACATATCCTTATGGATATTATGCATTATGGGATACTAAGGAAAGTGAGGTGAAGTCAATAGCTTCTACAGGGTGTCCCAAAATTCACGCAAGAAGTAATTTTGATAGAAAACACAGGTTTTTAATTAAAAATTGTAATTTCTTATTGATTCATAAAGTATACAATATAGGGTTATGCATGGAATAGCATATCGGGTAAATGGCCTCCACGGCTTTGCTGGCACTTACGCATTCTTTTGTCGAAATGTGACTGAATTTCATTGATACAGCGCTCAATTTCCTCCTTCAAGGCATGGGTGGTCGTGGGCTTGTTGGCATAAACCTTAGACTTCAAAAAATCCCAAAGAAAAAAGTCCAACGGCATTAAGTCACATGATCTGGGCGGCCAATTCTGATCACCAAAACGGGAAATTACATGACCAGGAAATGACTCATGCAGTAATTGAATTGTTTCTCGGGCTGTATGGCATGTGGCACCGTCTTGTTGAAACCACATGTCGTCCACATCCATATCTTGCAATTTAGGCACAAAAAACTGGATTATCATGTCACGATAGTGAGCACTATTAACTGTTATTGCCTTACCAGCCGCATTTTCGAAGAAGAATGGACCGATGATGCCTCCAGCCCAAAATCCGCACCAAACAGCGATACGTTGTGGATGCATTTGTTTCTCAACAATCACTCGTGGATTTTCTAAACCCCAAATGCGACAATTTTGTCGATTAACGAAGCCATCAAGATGAAAATGAGCCTCATCGCTGAAGATGATTTTGTTCAAAAAATAAGCATCTACTTGTTGTTGTTCCATAATCCATTCAACGAACTCTCTTCGCTGTGTGTGGTCATTTTTAATAACCCTGAACTGTCAGCTGTCTTTTTTTCTCGTTGGCAACACTTTACCGCGCAAATGGCGCTAAATTTAAATCTTGCGTGAATTTTGGGACACCCTGTATATACGAGTTGCCCCAGTAATGAAAATACTTCAGGCGCAAACTTTGTTTGCTTACACTTGGATAAAGGATTAAACCAAGTATATAATTTCTTGGTATCTTTAATTTACAGATGTAAAGTTTTAAAATTTGGAATCCACAGATGTAATACTTCATACTTACTTCATGGGATTATACTGCTTCCAGTATAATCCCACTTTGCTTCCCCCACCAAGGAGGTGGAGGAAGCAAAGCAATGTCCTGTAATGTTGAGGACATTGACTGTAAGGGATAAAAGTGTGGTGGTCCCATTGTATAAAGAGCTTTGATCAGACCACATCTGGACTTCTGGTCACAAATATTCTCATATCTGGTCACCGGGATTTGAAGGGGATGAAGTAGTCTTGAAGAGGGTGCAGAGATGGATAACAACAATTATATCAGGACTGTTCAATGTTGATTATGAGAATAGACTGAGAGCATGCAAACTGCAGATTTTGGTGGATAGAAGGCAAAGGGTAGGATATAATCGAGACATTTAGGCTGTTGAAAGGTTATTATCATATTAACACCGAGGAGATTTTTCATATGGTAGAATGAGAGCAAGAACAAAGGACCATCCCTGGAAGTCGAAAAGGAGGTGGTAAGTAAAAGGGTAAGAAGTAAGTTTTTTGTGTGGAGAATGGCAGGAGCATGGAATGCACTGCCTGAGAGGGTGGCAAACTTACAGACAGTAGATAAGTTTAAGGAATGGTATGATAGACTTTGTGTTGCACTCCCACGATGAGCCTTGTGACTCCATGGAGGTCAGGAAATAATAATAATATAGCAGTCCTCTGGGTTGTCTTCACAACATTTCCTCTGAAATACTATCAACTCCAATATTTCTTACTTTTTCTACTTCTTCCAGTATAATTCTACCAAGTGAGCATGAAGCATCCCATCTGCGGATCTCAAATATACATTTGACTGTATTAAACGCATTCATGTTTCTACTTTAAGTTTATTCAACTTCTCCTGAAGTGCCACACCATCAACACTATTAATAATAACCCTCACAAGCGTTAACATTATGTACTTGTTATTTATTACATAATCTGAGGATGTACAGTTAAGTACATAATGTATATGATATTCTTAAGCAAAGAAATGCTTTCAGAAAAATCCGTTCCTTTCAGAAAAAAGAAAAAATCCACTGGGTATATAATTATCATATTAGTAACAAATAATAAACACAAATTAATATTGTGAAAACTTACCATAGCCCAGAGAGAACCATCATTGGCTGCTTCAATTGTAGCAGCACGGGGCATGTTATACATAAGGGCCAGTTCACCAAAACTACCAGCATCGTCATATTTACCAACAAGTTTATCTTTGTCTCTATCTGTGGAAACATATATGTTGTAGACACCACTGCAAAGAAAATTAGAAATTAATTTAATAATAAGGTGGTACACCGGTTGGCAACTCGTATAGGTAAATATGACCTCTCCATTGTGTTTGCCTTAGTATCACCACTCTGGGTCTGCCTCCCACTGACGAGACCTCAATAAAGGTCGAAACCGGTCTGGGTAGTGGCCCTTCCCTTAATGCATGGCAGTTTACATGTCTGCAAGGAGATGTGCTTTGCATTATGGGAGATACTGAGACAAGGAGTGATGAGAGTTTGGTCCACCTTTGTATGAGTTGCCAAGGAATGTACCACCTTACCTCAGTCCTGAAGATATTTTCAGGTGCAAACTTCGTTTGCTCACACTTGGATAAAGGATTAAACTAAATTTATTATAAAATTAGAAATTACAAAATAATGTAATAGAAGTATGCTGATATAAAATTGGCAAATAAATCTTTTATGCTACATAATCAAGACAAAATTTTCTCTAAGTTTTGAAATTTAGCAGACACAGTAAGGAAAGTACTGAATACTGTCACTAAATGTCCCACTAGTTGCAAGTTGTGCACTAGGCTAATATATATATATATATATATATATACACAAAGTGTTTCTTTATAATTCTGTGATCTCTATGGTAAGGAAGGATAAAGCTACTGTATCTATGAGAGAAAACCAGCTGATGAAGCCAAAATAAAAATCCTAAAGAATTCTTACACTGTGTGGCAAGTAAAAGAAGGAATGCCTATGGAAGGATGACTTTAAAAACTGATGATGGTGGGGAAATAACAGAAGCAAACCAAATAGTTGAGTTACCGAGTCATCATTTGCAAGGGTATACCATCTAGGTGATGATATTATAATGTTTGATGTGACAATGAATGAATGGGATAACAGACATAGCAGAATTGGAGATGCTTATCACATTACAGAACCTATGTGAACACAGCCATGGGATTAGATGGCATTTATTACTAATATGTGCATGGGAATTATAAGCTTCTCTGACCAAGCATTGGGAAGAACTGGAAGTGGACATAAATGTGTGAGCAGAGAAGAAAGGAATGGGATGGCATCAGATGTGGAAGGAACATTTCACTCTAGAGAGGGTTGCTGGAATGATAACAAGAGAGAGAGAGAGAGAGAGAGGAATGGCTGCAGAAAGGTATGCAGGAATCATATCCAAGAAGTGGTATTGGTGGGACTTGCTATAGACCCAGAAATGAACTATTATGTTTGTATACTAATGTCTGCAAAATATTACTGTGAGCTTTTAATTTATCAGCAGTTTTTGTAAAGTATTCTTTGAAAGTTCATACATTTGTCTAAAATTGCTAGGAGCTACTTTGGGTTCTGGTGTATTGAATTCAGAAATAAGAGTAATGAAATGGTTGCTTTGATTGAGTTCATTCACCCCCAAAATTTTTGGAATAAGTGAAATGTTGTTGAATGAGAACAACATATTGGCAGGAACAGAAACTGATGGTATGATGTTTTTGTGATCATAGAAAAGGCAGAAGGGGAGGTGGAGTACTGATGATGATAGAGTTGAGCCTATGCAAGGTGAAAGAGGAAAATAATGACAGTGGTTTTGAGGTAGTATAATGTGAGAAAGAAGTGGGCAGAATGAAATATTTAACTGGATGTTGTACTGACCTGGGTATAAACTAGCCAAGCAAATAAGAAAAGGATAACTATTACAGATTATTTTAATTATGGTAACATAGATCTGAATAATAAAGAGATAGCATCCATAAATAGGTATCAGAGGGCATATGAGGATCATCTCATCAGAGGATGTTATTATAAATGAGGTGTCGAATTTCCCTCCGGTTGTTGAGAGTGAATGAAGTGATTACCTGGGTGATAGTCAGCTATATCATCGAATGAGAAGTTGGATTGAAAGGAGATCAATGTTACTTGGGTGCTATTCAAAAATGAACTATCTAGCAGAACTAAGGTATGAAATGGATGACTAAAGAAGTTAAGCATACAATCTCGAGGAAGAAGGCATTATGAAGGCAACATAAGATGGCGGTGACATGAGGAATACAAAGAACAGGCAAGGGAGGTGACTCACTTAGTAAGGACTATAAAAGTGCAGTATGAGGAACACTTAAAAAATTCCAGGAGTTCTTTTGGTATGTAGCCAGTAGAAGAAAGAAAGATTATGGAGGATGACATTTGTCAGTGAAAATGGCAGAAGGATAACCACTGCAGAGTAAATGAGCAGTTCATAAAAATATTTCATATTTATGAATGTGACATTATTCAGAGCCTGAGTGCAGTAGAAAGGGAGGAGTAGATACTAATTGTGAGTAAGCAAGAGGTACATGAAGAGTTGAGTAAATTTGATGTTAATAAGACTGTGGGACAGGATGATATATTACTAGTATGTTTTGAGACAGTTTCCCAAAATTTTTTGGATCATGCCCCACCTCAAAGATTTTGATGCTCTCCCCCCCCCCCCCCCAGCATAACAGTCAATTAAGTCCCGAAAAAAGTATAATATAAATATGTACTTTAAATAAAAAAGGAACATGGGTAAAACTATTTTTAATTCAACTTTCTTCAATGAATATAAATTTTATATTACACTTTGTATATTATAAAACATAAATTGAAATGAACTCAGGAAAATAAAATTCAAGTTAATGCAATCCTTGAGCTTGATGTCTTCTGCAAAGAGTTTTTATTTGAGGTACTAATTTAGTTATTTTCAATCTCAAATCCCCATGGTTTGTGATATTTAGATGATTTCTTTTTCAATAGCAAGCAGTGGCGGCCTGTACATAAGCACTGCGACACTGCAGCACCCCCAAGGAAAAAATGAAAAAATTAAATTTTGTCTATGTTTATAAATAATAACAATGCTTACAACATTATATAAATGCAATACAACATAATAAAGGTTATAGCTTATGTTTTGACATTGAGTGAATAGTTAATAATTGGAATTGCTCAATTAACGCTTTAGATTACGAAACAAATGCACTGCGATCTAATGCCAATATTCGTTTGCACATGTCATTGTACGTTACGTCATTAGATACACTGCTGTTTGGGCAATGTATGTTATTCTTGCACGCGTCATTTCTGTGAGATATGAAACATTTATTATTGGTGCGTGTTTGTGGTGAACTATTTTTTGTAAATCTTATTTCATTTTGTTAAAATAACATATAATTATTTATTTATTATAGATACAAGGCTGAATTATGAAGAGTGTCACTGTTGAAAATAATTATATTTTTTCAATTATCGTTACAGGAAACAAATGCACTGCGATCTAACGCCGATATTAGTTTGCACTTGTCATTGCTATTGATACAAAACTTTTATTATTGGTGTTTGTTTGTGGTGAGGATGAAATATTTTTAATAAAGCAGTTTTTAATATGTAAATTTATTTATTAATAAATTCATTACTGATTAAGGGAAAAAAAAGTTTTTTTTTGTATATGCAGCACCCCCCCCCCCACTTAAAATTTTTACCAACCACCACTGGTAGCAAGTCAATTACAGCACCAAAGCCCATATTCAACTTATATGATGACAGGAAGGGCACAGTATTATTTTTGCAAAACTAGTTGAATTTCGGTATTTTGTTTTTGTCTCATCAGAAAGCCATACCATTGTTCCTTTTATGTTAAATAAATTTCTACTAGACTCATCATTTTGCTTTTCTGAGAGTTTTTAATACTGTATTTATGTTGACTGCTGTACCAGTGATGTCAGCTTTTTTTCTCGGAAAGTCAGGGTTGCAACATCGACCATGGTGAGTTTTTTTGAGTATATCAGTGATGAGGTGACGAATGAAACGTCATTTTCTAATTACCCCTCCCCCCAAAAAAATATTCAAATTGCCCCACTGTGGGGTGTACGTCCCAAGTTGGGAAACACTGTTTTGAGGAAATGTGCAGGGAGATGATATCTGCCTTTATGATGTTTAATATGATTGGGCCAAGTTCCAAAGAAGTAGAAGGAAAAGAAGATTATTCTGTTTCATAAGGGTGGTGACAAGACTCGAGATTCAAATTATAGGCCAATCTGTGTGTCTAGAGTTGTGATTAAAGTGATAAGAGGTGAAAGAGGAGAGGTGAAAACAAAGATCAAGAATAGGGCTGACAACAGTTGCATTATCTTTTATCGATATCATATGTTTGATAAGAAAGATCATGTTTAAGTATCCTATTTACTTACCTTTAACCATGTCGCCATCAATATGGATAAAATACATCACTCCTCTACACTTCGTATCCATCATATATTTCAATGTAATATGAATGGTATTACAATTTTAATATGCACTTCTCATCCATTGTAACCTGGACGTATATATACGTCTTGACCGGTTGGGTGGTTAACAGACAGCCACATAACTAGCTGGTAATTAAACTGCAATGGAACTGAGCTGAAAACAGATTGTGTGTTGGATTGAAGGTTGGCTGCCTGACAGGTATCAGCAAGTTGTGTATGAGAGAATAATATCCCAGATTTGGAAAATTACTAGTGTTGTGTCCCAAAGGTGTGTTTTGGGACTGTTGCTGTTTAACTTGTATATGTTAATCATATTGGGAAAGGTTTGAATGGAGATATGCAGTTATTTTCAAGTGATGGGAAGAACTAGGAGGACCAGAAAAGATGTGGTTTTGCAAGAGGACTTAAATGGACTAAATGAATGGGTAAATGAGTGGGATAAGCAATTTGACACAAAGTGTAAGGTTTTGAAATTTGGTAAACAAAGATGGAATGCAGGGTATACAATTGGTGAGGATATATTGAAAAAGACAGAGGAAATGACAGTTCTGTGGGTTGGGTGATAGTGAATAAGAATCTAAAATTTCGAGAAGGGGGGAGGGGTGAGCAATGCCAAAACTGAGGACAGAACAATGGATTCTTGCAATGATGTAGAGCTTCTTGCAACCTTGTAAATTCGTGTAAAAATTTCTTGCGACCCCTTTTCTCCTGAGAAATTTTTACGTGTACATAGATATATATAAAATAGGTATACAAATCAAACATTTACTGATAATAAATCATACAGAAATTTATTTTAAAACAATTCTTTGGTATACATATAATTTTACCATTTACATAAAGAATTACAATACAATAGTCTTGAATCTGAAATTACGTGCTTCTGGCAGTGTTCGTTGGAGTTGCATAGCATGATGGCATGTGCAGTGCAAAGTGCACATGTTGTGTGTTCAGAACTAAGGCTGCAGTGAAGTAGAATGATGCAACAAGGGCAGGCACTGTCAGAAACACCTCAGATTCATTACGTGTTTGATTTTGAATTAATTTTTGGTCATTGCACATTCAGAAACCTTTAACTGTTGCCAAATTTTTCACGACCCCCACATTCAGTTACGTGACCCAGAGTTAAAGAAGCTCTGATGTATAGAACACTGATGTGTCAAAGTAAGGAGATTATGGTTCCATTGTATAAGGTCTTGATCAAGCCACATATGAACTGCTGAGCACAAATTTGGTCAACTAGTTTTCAAAAGGAGTTAGAGATACCGGAAAGTGTCCAGAGGTAATTGACTAAGGTGGTTTCTAATTGCTGGAATGTTGAGAAAATATAATTTGCAGTCTAGTGGATAGGAGGAAGAAGAGGGCAAGAACAATAGACAGATATGTTGATAAGGAATTATTACCAGATTAATATAGAAAATGTTTCTCACAGAATGCAGGGGATTGGTAAGAGGTTATCCCTGAAAGCTGGGAAAGCAGGAGAAAAGTGAAAAGAAAACAGTTTTTGCATGGAGAGTGATTGGTAGAGTATAGCAAGTACAGAAATGGTGAATGCATTTAAGGCCCAGTCTGATGAGCTATTTGTGTGACAGAGGGACCTCTCATGTTGCGTTTTAACTCCATGGAGGTGCAATGATGATGATAATTATAATAAATCCAGGTCTTTGTAACCAAAGGGCAACCTTTACTGACTGAACTATGGAGCCTTTGAAAGATTATTATTACACCAGTCTTCCATAGAGTGAAAATACTCATTGTGAGAGGTATACACTGATACACAAAAAACTCATTAAACTGTGCTTTAAATTCATTCAATGTGTCTGCATTCACTACAGTCAGACAATGCATTCTGCTCCTCAACCAACCAACCATCTAGCTCTTTCTCTCTCTGTGTTTGGGTGCAGTGAGGACATCATGTTGGAGGCTTAATGGAATGTATACAGCACTCGGAAAGGATTTAAACAGATTTTAATACTTCCTATATTTCATCTCAGTCACTGAGACATCTTCAGGGATTACAGAAAACTAATATAACATACACTCAAATACCACACAATACTAAGCTAACCACGTGGGTGACTCTAAAGTCCTATCTAGGTAGTGCACCCTCCATGGGCAACTGTAGGTGGCCTAGAATGTAAGGTAGGATTTCTGATGATTAATGTTTCCCAATAGAGGGTGCACCACCTAGATAGGACTTTAGCGTCACCCACGTGGTTAGCTTAGTATTGTGTGGTATTTGAGTGCATGTTACATTAGTTTTCTGTAATCCCTGAAGATGTCTCAGTGACTGAGATGAAATATAGGAAGTATTAAAATCTATTTTAATCCTTTCCGAGTGCTGCATACATTCCATTAAGCTTCCAACATGATGGCTCTTTCTCTACTTACAGAAAACTCATTTTTTCAGACAATTTATCCATAGTCAAAATCATCCCAATAGTCAAAAGCTTGCATTATCAAGACTAGCTACAGAGGCAACATTATGTGCTCTAATAAGTTCTTGTTGTAAGAATATGTCTGGATTTAGTCAGAATCACTGCCTGAATATTGGTAGGCTTCAAAAATAATCTACAAAAATACAAATCCAGACAGCCAATATAAGGAACTAGCTTCCAAATTTCTATTCCTTCCACATAAAATGCATATCTGAAAATATTGCACATAATCTAATGAGGTTTAGCTACTCTACTTTTTTTAAAAAAAAACTCTCTGAAAATCTCCTCCATTCTACTCACACTTAGCTATTATAACTATTGGGGAGAAAACTGGACATATTACTTAAGGGAGGAAAGGACATTTGATTTCTTCAACATAAAAACTTGGGCGTGGCTAACTGTGCCTTAACTATAGATTATAAATTTAATTGAACCAAATGCTTCATTCCAGTAATTTTAAATGTGAGACAAAGGATTATGGGCAGCATTCCTTCATTGATCAGATCTTAAGAATAATACTGTGTCTCACAGATTATGGGAGGTCATTATTCAAAATATACACATGGTTAAAGCTAATATTTATCTTCAGATCATTATTGCCATTGACATCTAGTTTGGTTGAATCCATAAGGCTACATATAGGCAATTTTTAATTGTTTATAATATAATGCAATAATGTTGCATTATATTATAAACAATATGACTAAATATAAAATGATGGCTAATATGACTAAATATTTTAGTCATATTAGCCATCACGGCTATCATGGCTAAAAAAACTCAGCATAAATAAACAATGTGTTACATTAGTAATAAATTAAATAACAGTATTTTTCCTTTCAGATTTACTCATCATTATGTCAAAATTAAAAACAAAATAAAACATCTAAACCTTTAAACTATTTACAAAAATAGGTAATTCTAACTGCTTTCTCGGTACTTTTATTACACACATACTTAGTGGTGGGATTCAAATAATTTAACAACCAATTCACTGCCCTAATGACCGTTTTAGGTATAAAACAACGATATACCAAAAGGTACTTTATTATTTCATACAGTAATATTAAATAAGAACAATAAAAGAGGTACACAAAATTAGATTATGTTATAAGAAAGAGTTTTAAAATATTAATGAAAAATTATTAATTAATACCTGACAAAAAACAATAAAACTGTTATTCAAGATATTTCCATATTGCTTCTTGATTGGCGTCCTCACTTTCAATTTTCTTCGCTTTTATCCGAGCATCATCGGTTGTGTGATTTATCCTTAACCATCTTTTTACTGTAGGAGTAGGATCCCATTCCTTTAGAGGTAGGCCGATTAGACTAATCATCATTGTGTTTGATATATTAGAAACAGTTAGACGACTTCTCTTCTCTGAACATATTATGTTCTTTGAAAAACCCCTTTCCGCTTCTGCTGAACTTACAGCAATTGTTCTGACAATATTTTTCACTCTTTGAACACTTTCAGGAATTGCATAATTCTGGGAATTTTTTAAAACGTTTTCCACGAAATCTCGATAATCATTAATATCAATTTGGTAATTAAAAATGTCATTAAATATGAGCAATTGTTCTTCGGCTGCTTTCCATGGAACTAGTACTTCTTTAATATTCAAGTAATCTGGCTCCAAAAAATTGAGAAATTGTAATTTATTCCTATCTTGAAATTGGCTACAACTTGCTTTTAAATGTTCACAATCCATTAGTCTTTTTTTCAAATTTGTTACGATGTTTACTAAAAGTCTTTCCCGAGGAAGCCCGAGAAATCAATGATTTTCTACAAATTTTATATTTTTGAAGGTTTCTGAAGTAATTATTCATCAACTTTTTTTTCGTATGGACCCTTTTCCTTTCCAAGCATTTGAAATGCTTTAATAGATCTTATCACGAGTTTTTCAGCCTTTATTATGTCTATATTTCTTGCTTGCAGTGCATTCGAAAGAAGAGAAATTTTGTTTAAAATATCAATCATCAATGCCAAATCAGTTATAAAATATTTATTTTCAAGACGGGCTGCCCGTCTTGAAAATAAATAAATATCTATTTTCAAGATAGGCAGCCATACCTAAATACTTTTTATTTGAATAAAAATAGTGATGTAGCGCTGGATAAGCATGCCACACAGCTAGGGTTGACCTTAAACTACAGAAAGCCCATCTTGGTCCCAAAACTCTACCAATCTTTATAATTTCAATTCCAAGTTGCTTGAATATTTTGGAAAGTTCAATTTGGTTCTTATTGGATTGATGAAAAATAGTATATATCTTATCAATAAATATTTTTAAATGATTTACTTGCTTTATCTCCTTTATTGAATCATCTAAAACAAGATGGAGGCGATGGTTTAAACAGTGCCATATTATTATGTTTGGAAACTCTTTTGCAATCCTAGTGCTCACTCCAGATTTTCTCCCAAGCATAATGCTGGCACCATCGGAGCAAAATCCTATTAATTTTTTTTCTAGGTAGTTCTTAATAAGCCTAACATTATTTAAACTTTCCATAACTGAAGAACATATTGTCTGTGCATCTTGTTTTTCCAATTCAACTAGTTCAACTAAAATTGTTGGTGATGTAACTGAATCCTCAACTTTTAAGAAAAGTATAATAACTGGTTTGCAGGATATATCAACATGAAACCTATTTTATGTAACAACGATTTAAACATTGAAATTTGAGTATGAATGATGAAGCTTCGTCAATAATCAAACATATTTTCAGATTATTTTCAATAATTTTATTAAATATTTCTTTTTTAATTTCCTAAGTTTACAATTTCAAGTTTACATATGGTAAACTTGATATAGTATATCAAGTAAATATAGTAAAAATCAAGTATATATAGTAAACTTAATATCATATCAAGTTTACTATATTGAAACATGGACGTTAAAGGCAAATTATTATCATTTGACTTCCATGGAGTCACACACTATTGCACACATGAAACATGGCAACCAAATCTGTGCACAATAATTCATATGAGGCCTGATCAAGGCTTCATACAATAGCATCATAACCTCTCTATTTCTGCATGTCAGAGTCCTCCACATCATTGCTATTATCTGATGTGACATCTTCTCAACTTGTGCAATGTGGCTCCTGAATTTCTGGTCCTTGTCCAGCATCACTCCTAGATCTCTCATCTCCTCTACTTCCTTTAAAGTTTCCCCCACCAAGTGTATACTTCGCATCCCACTGTTGCTTACCAAATTTCAAAACCTACACTTTGCAACACTGAATCAACAGTTCCACTTACCTGTTCAATCTCCTCAATTTTGCATCCATGCTTCCAGTTTTTTTTATTTATATTTTAATTGCAAAAGAATGGCAGAGGATCAGATACTCTGTCATACCATGATTGCAAATCTCCAAATTGGAGAAGCTATTTAAGAAGAAACTTGATCAAATTTGGGAAGCACTCGTTTTAAGAACAAGCCATTCTTTTATAATCAAAATACAATCAAAACACTGGAAGCCTTTGAAACATGGATATTTAGAAGGATGCTCAAGATACCATGGGCAGAAAAGGTGAAGAATGAAGAGGTACTGAGAAGAATAAACAAAAATTGAGAATTAATCAATATTGTCAAAAGAAGAAAAACTGCTTACTTAGGACATCTAATGAGAAACCATAAATATAACATTCTCTAGGTAATACTAGAAAGTAAAATCAACGGAAAGAGAAAACCTGGAAAAATAAAAATATCATGGCTAGACAATATAAAAAACTGGACTAAAATGAAGAACGCAGAACTCTTAATCAGAGTCACTAAAAACAGAAATAAATTTGCAAAGATGGTCTCTGAATTCTGTTAGGAAATAGCACTTAAAGAAGATTTAAAGAAATTACAATGTACACTATGTATTAATTAAAGTAATATTTCCAGTATGTTGACAAAGTCAAATTGTCATCATCATCAGGGAACAAAGAACAAATTGACAAGTGCATGCAGTATGACTGAAGCAGAATAAATGCAAGTCTAAAGTCCTAAATAGTGCCCCCCCTCTAATAGCAGGCTAGATTGAATTTGTAGCAATCATGGTATGCCAGAGTATCCGATCCTCTACCATTCTTTTGATCTCGTAATAGCTCTTGTTACCCATCCATTTCTCATCATCAACCCAAGAAGTTCTTGGTCTACCAGGAGATTTTTCCCCTACAGTATTTCCAGAGATGTTTTCCCTGCTGATCCTCTTAATATGTGTCCTGCCATCTTGCAGTTTCTCTTTATAAGGTCTCCATGAGTGCTCTTTTGGTTCCCATTAACTTTAATACCTCTTCATTATTTTTTTTCTTGTTCCAAGAAATCTTCAGTGCTCTCCTATAGCACCACATCTCAAAGGCCTGCAATTTCTTGATTATGGATTTTCCACATCTCACATCCATAATTCAACATGGACCACACATAGGATTTTATTATTCTTATTTTAGTCTGTTTATTTATTCCAGAAGTCATTAGTAATTTATTATTCCAAAATTATTCTTTTGCCTTAGCTATTCTTGATTTTATTTACATAATTGTTCCATCTTCTGTAATCATTACTCCTAAACAATTATAAGCCTTTACGTTTTAAATGAATCCTGCTGATACTCATAAATTTGTGTTTTGTTGCTGTTTTTTGCTTATCACCATATACTTGGTTTTATCTGTATTTAATACTAAGCCAAATTTGTTGAGGTTTGGATAGTTCCTTAGGACTGAGGCAGATTCCAAAAAAGTCTTTTATATTTAAATTTGCTCCTGTGGAGTAAGCTGGCCTTTTTCCATCATATCGTGTGGTGGGTGTCCTGAGTGGCCATAGTGGTGGAAATAGATGCAATCCTTGTGCTTGGCAATTTTGATGTTGGATTTAGCCATAAAACAGCTTAGAGCTGCATGGAACCTGGTAAACATCTGGAGGAGCAAATAAGGGATGTCCATTTTTTTATGTAGTCTGCAAAGGTTGTATTCTTTTGAGGATTTTTGCTAGGTTTTTAGATTGGGTGTAGTCTCTGTTCTGGATGAAGAGGGGTGTGGTTTGGAGGTTTTAATATATTTTGGATTTGTGAGGATTATAGCCATTGGCTAAGAAAGTGTAAAGTTCAGTGATGAGGATATATTATCAGAGTTAATTAATTTTGCCCTGTTGTACAGGGTCGTGATAATCCCATACTGTTGGTTAATGTATCTACTAGTGTGTGTGTGGGGGGGGTCCTGTAAACTCAGAACACCAAGGATCTATCAGGTTGGTATGTAATTAAGGTATCAGGAAGGAGAGACTGTTGTGTTTTCCTTTTTCCAAGGTGAACTGAATCCTGGGGTGCTGCGTTAGGAAGGTGTTAAGAGCTTCAGAGCCATGTTGCCAAATGGAAAACACATAATCTATATAGCATAGTAAAACAGTAGGTTAAGGCTTTTTCTTCTAGAGTTTCTGTGCTAGTGGGAAGGGGGAGGAGGAGAGGAGAACCCATGGCTGTTCCCTCTGTTTATAGAATTTTTACTTACCAAGCAAAATAGTCCAAATTCATGGTGAACTTAAACAGGGTTGAGATACTGAGAAGAAATTCTGCTGATTTGGATGGGGTCTAATGTGCCCTTAAGGGGAACATTGGTGAATAGAAAGGCAACATCAAAACTGACAATTATAGCAGTTTGTTAGAGTACAAGGTTGTCTATACTAGCTCTTACAGTGTGCAAAATATTTTGTGTGTGAAGAGGTGTTTCCAATAATACTGAGTGGGTTCTTTGGCTAAGTATTTAGTTACGCTGTATGTGAACAAATTAATACCATCCATTATTGGATATAATGAAGCACATTCTGTTTATAGATATTTGGCAGCCCCTATATGGGGGGGGGGGGAACTGTATCGTTTATTTGTAATTTCCATAAGCCAGGAGATAACCTTAAAAAGGTTACCTCCTAGCCTGTAGAAGGTTATGATCTATGTGTTAGTAGGATCATTGTCCAAAGGGCAGAGATAGGTGGAGCAATCCTTTTGTTACGCTTCATCTCTACTAGTGGTTCAAATTCCATGGGGGAGAGATTGCTTTTTCAGTCTGCTAGTGTTAGGACATTCACTAATATCCAGTCTTCTGATAATATTCATCACATGAGAGGAAGGCTGTCAATCTTCTTTCGATCTGTGTCATAATTTCTTCAATAGGCGTTTTTTTTTTGGTGCGAAAGCATAGTTATGACCATGACCAAGTGTACTGATGCTGATGGCTTCTGGCTTCAGCAGGAAGAATGACAGGTTTCTTGGTTTAGTTGTTGAGGCTTAGAAGTAGTGTTTTAAATTGATCTGCAAAATTACTGATGTGCCAATGTTTTACTTTTTGAAATTCTTTAGCTGCCAAAGTACTGGAGAATATCTTTATTATTATTATTATCACATAAGACCCCATGGAGTCAAAGACTCATCTAGGAGGTCCTATTATCATACACATCATAGCTCATCATACCATGCTTTAAACACACTCAAATTCTCTGCAGATACCACACTCTCAGGCAAAGCATTCCAATCATTCATAACTCTGCATGCAAAAAACCTGCTTCTCCCCCTCCCTGCACACACCCTCTTTATACAGTTTCCAGGGATAACCTCTGGTTCTTCCTTGATCTCCCACTGTTTTTTGTAGAACCTCTCCAACATTGATCCTATAACAACCCTTTAGTAACTTGTAGGTCTCTATCATATCTCCCCTCTTCGTCCTACCACCAGACTCTTGCATCTTCTCAATCTTTCCTCATATTCGACATTCCAGAGTCAGAAACTACCTTAGTCAGTCACCTCTGGACCCTTTCCAAAATCTCTTCATCCTTCTGAAAACTAGGTGACCAAATCTGGGCACAGTAGTCCATGTGTGGCCTAATCAAAGCCTTATACAATGGAACAAGAATCTCCCTACTCCTACAAGTCAGCATCCTCCGCATCATTCCCAGAAGTCTTTATGATGTCTGCACAATTTTGGCAATGTGTCCCACTAACACCACCAAGATCTCTTATTTCCTCCACTTCTGACAGTATATCTTCACCAAGCATCAATTCTGCATCCCATCTTTGTTTCCCAAATTTTAAAACCTTACTTGCAACATTGAACTCGCATCCCCATTCCCGTGCCCAATCACTCAATTTATTCAAGTCTTCTTGTAAGGCAACAACATCTTCTCTACTCTTCATGGTTCATCTCGACTTTGCATCATCTGCAAACAACTGAATATTTCAATCCAAATCTTTGCCAATATCATTAATATACAAGTTAAACAGTAATGGCCCTAAAACAGACCCTGAGGCACACCGCTAGTGACTTTCATTTTCGTGGATACTGCTACCCCATACACAACTTGCTGATACCTATCAGATAGCCAGTCTCCAATCCAATGTACTAATCTAACATCCAACCCCAACTGCTTTAGTTTGACTATCAACTTATCATGTGGTAATCTATCAAAAGCCTTTGCAAAATCTAAGTATATTACTGTGTATATCCCTCTCCTCTGTCCAAGGAAGCCGTCACCTTATTGTAATAAGTAAGTAGATTACTAAACCATGACTTCCCTTTAGCAAATCCATGCGGTCCATCAAAGATAATACCATTGTTGTCAACCCAATTCTGGATCCTAGTTCTCACAAGCTTCTACAACAACTTAACCACAACACCTGACACACAGATAGGCCTATAATCTTGAAGGATTATAGGCTTATTTGTATGTTCAGCATACAAATAGCTTGGTTAGTGTCAATGAGTATGATAGAAAGTTATTTTAATTAATACACAATTTATGTTATAAATTTTATTATATTATAAACCTTAAAATCAGTGGTTTCCTTTGTTAAACAAGACAGCTTTTTTTTTTTTTGTTTTTAATGCTTTCATAAATCCTGGAAGCAGATATTTAAAATGACCTATATGGGATTCCTTCACTAACAAAAAAAAAATATTATAAAATCTATTGAAAACTTGTATAATTTTTAACAGTAATATTTAAACATACCTTTCTATTACATAAAAGTTATCTCCATCATCTCCCTGTCGAATTACAATTTCTCCTGGTTTTACCTGCAGTGTAGACATAAAATAATTCAGTATTAATGTCATTTACATTCTGTTGCATCATTTACATTCTAGAAAAAATTGCAAACACTAGTTAGCTAATTTTCCTCCCCACAAGTTTCCCATAGTCCTAGACACACTTATTTAGACACTTGTATAAATATTAAATTATCTTTAGAAAGAGACTTTCCTGATTACATTTATTACTATTTTTTACTTCATAGTAGTGAATGAAAAACACTAAAGTTTGTCATGAATTGAAGGATTCATAGGAGGCCAAGGAAAGAAAAACCATTTTTTTCTCCTTTGTGGATAGCTATAAGTTTCCTTTTTTAAGGAAAGGTTTTAAGTAGGCAGTGATTCATGCTGGGCAATGAAATTTATCTGTCATCTAAAGACATTCTAAAATCATAGTGTGATGTAAACCCACAACCTGGTTTTTGCAGAGAGGTGGATGCTATTCACTTAGTTAACCAAGCTGGTAGAATAGAAGCTTATGAAATATGTCATCATATGACAAGGCAGCATGACAGAATGAAATGGAATAAGATGGAATGGTAGAAGAGTTGGATTTCCCATCATGGGGATTACTGGCACTTAATGCAGCTGGCTTGCCCATTCTTCTGCTATCCACAGATGTGGGCAAGTATATCATGTCTGCATGTGTTATTTGACCTATCTGTATATGGGATGAAAAATCTAAGATCAACTGTTACAAGAATAGTTAAGTCTTTAGCTGAAAAAGATTCAATGCAAGTATTTCCACCTAAAGGATGCTATCACTTCTAACTAAGGCAAACTTGAATAAATGGAATCTAATTAACTAACTTAGCTAAATCTAAGTTAGTCAGATTCCATTTAATTAAGATTTAGCTAAGTTAAATCCACCAGGTTTAACATTTACATTATTGTTTTCACCTTTCTTTGCATCAGCTACAAAACTGTCAGTCTATAAAATTATTTGAGAGTATGTGCTAATTTTCATATAACTAAAAGTATTTCATAGGCTATTCCAAAATTTCTCTCTTGAATTCATCAAAACAAGTAACATTTTAAATACTTATTTTATTTATTTTTCAGTTCTTACCTTTCCTCTTCCCAATTCTATTTCATTCCTATTTGATTTATTCTTCCAACTAATGCAATCTAACAGAATACTATTTCATATCTCCTTTAAACTAGTGTGAATTTGGGGTCTGTTTTAGGGCCATTACTGTTTAACTTGTATATTAATGATATTGGCGAAGATTTGGATGGAGATATTCAGTTGTTTGCAGATGATGCAAAGTTGGGACGAACCATAAAGAGTAGTGAAGATGTTGTGGCCTTGCAAGAAGACTTGAATAAATTGAGTGACTGGGCAAGCAAATGGGGATGTGAGTTCAATGTTGCAAAATGTAAGGTTTTAAAATTTGGAAAACAAAGATGGGATGCAGAATTTATGCTTGGTGAGAATATATTGTTGGAGGTAGAGGAAATAAGAGATCTTGGGGTGATAGTGGATAAGGATCTAAAATTTAGGGGACACATCGCCAAAATTGTGAAGACAACACAAAGACTTCTGGGAATGATGCAGAGGACACTGACGTGTAGAAGTAGGGAGATTCTTGTTCCATTGTATAAGGCTTTGATTAGGCCACGCATTGACTATTGTGCCCAGATTTGTTCACCGGGTTTTCAGAAGGATGAAGAGATGTTGGAAAGGGTCCAAAGGCGACTGACTAAGGTAGTTTCTGACCTCTGGAATGTTGAGTATGAGGAAAGATTGAGAAGATGTAATTTGCAGAGTCTGGTGGAGAGAAGGAAGAGGGGAGATATGATAGAGACCTACAAGTTGGTAAGGAGTTGTTATAAGATCAATGGTGGAGAAGTTCTACAGAGAATATCAGGGGAGAACCAGAGGTCATCCCTGGAAACTGTATAAAGAGGGTATGAGTAGGGGAGTGAGAGGCAGGTTTTTTTCGTGCAGAGTTGTGAAAGATTGGAATGCCTTGCCTGAGAGTGTGGTGTCTGCAATGTTGGCTGAGAGGTTAGTGTACCATTCTCCAACAATAGGTTGTGGGTTCAAATTTTTCCGTGGGCATGGATGGTTGTAACTGCCTTTAGGTGGGAGATGAACTTCACTGAATTTATGGACTACTTTAAGAATTTTTTAGGGTGGGTTCTAGTGCACCATTGGAGGATGCAGGAGTGCAAGGCTATGTACTGTGATCTCTAGGAGGTGGACAGGGGGCAAATAGTTTTGGAGGAGTGATGGCTGACAGTCTTAATATTCAAAGAGCAGGCATACTACAAGAGTTGTGAAATCTTTGCAGTCATGATAAGGAAGACACTGACAAGTAGAGATAAAATGGTTATATCACTGGAAAAACCTTGATCAGATCACACCTGGATTGCTGTGCACAAATTTTTTCATGTCTGGTCTCTAGAACAAGATTCCTGTTTTACCTAACCATCAGATAATTACACCCATGAAGGATGTAAATCTTTTGTGGGTGAGAGTCACATAACAAAAAAGGTTAAGAACTCTGAGAAAACTACTATGTATACTTCAGCATAAATAGAAAACTAAAGCTTTGTGTGTAATATATATGGCTATTATAAAAAAATAAATATTTGTATTTATGATAATGAAAAGAATTGAGGGAACTGAAGCTATTTTAGTATCTCCCGCGATGAATCTTCTAACGCCACGGAGGCCTGGATAATAATAATAATAATAATATGCACAAGTATTTCTGAAATTATACTTTTCTACAGAAAATTTCTGTTTACAGTAGAAGTGGTTTTACAACATGGATTGTTTACTTATTATTATTTATATGGGCACTCCATAGAGTCAAAAGACTCACTGTGGGAGACCCACTCTATCCATTAACACAATACTTATCATACATCTCCTTAAACCTATTCACTGTTGGGGCACTCACAACCCTCTGGCAATCCATCCCACTCATTCACCAGTCTTCAAGTAAAGAACCTAGTTTGCACACCCTTACTAACCACACACTTAAACAACTTTCAAGTGTTCCCCTTGTTTTCCCTTTACTTCTCATGTATTGAAAAATTTTTTCTGTGTCAATCTTACCGAATCCCTTTAGTAACTTATAAGTTTCTAACATATAACCTCTCCTCTGCCTGTCAACTAAACTCTGCAACCAACACACCCTCAATCTATCCTCAAAGGGAACATTCCACAGACCTGGCATAAGCTTGGCCACTTGTCTCTGAATCCTCTCTACCACCTCTCAAATCGAAAAGAAATGCAAGTAACCAAATCTGTGCACAGTAACCAAAATGTGGCTGAATTATAGCCTTATAAAGAGGGATAATAACCTTCCTATCTTTACTTGTCAATGTGTTCTTCAGCAGTCAAATAATCCTCTGTGCTATTTTGCCAACTATTGAAATATGTCCTCTGCATTTCCAATCTCTATTCACCATCACCCCCAGATCCCTAGCCTCATCAATTTCCTGTAAAGGTAAAATGTAGATAGCTTACAGAATGATTTAAATAAATTGGCAGTGTGAACGAAGGTAATATGATACAAAGTGTGTAATCTTTTCATCCCGAAATGCATTACCTAACATTTTACAATATTGAATTAACAATCACTGTCCTTTACTCACACTGCCAATTTATTTAAATCATTCTGTAAGATATCTACATCACCTTTATCAACTATTGCCCTCCCTCTATCCACCATCATCCCTAGCCTCATCAATTTCCTGTAAACTAGTACCATCAATATGATACAAAGAGTGTAATCTTTTCATTCCAAAGTTGCATTTCCTTACATTTTATAACATTGAATTGATAATCATTGTCTGCTCACACTGCCAATTTATTTAAATCATCCTGTAAGATATCTACATTTTACCTTTATCAACTATTGCCCTCCCTAGTTTTGCATCATCAGCAAACAACTGAATAACCCTTTCAAATCTTCTGCCATATCATTAATGTACAAATTAAAGAGAGTGGTCCTAGTATAGAGCCCTGGGGCATTCCACTAATCACGCTCATTCGCCTTGATTTTTTTAAAATTTTTTTCATGTTTGTCAGTTATGATTTTAAAACTGTTCTCACTGATGACTGATTGTTAGTGTTTGCATACTGTAACAAAATATTTTATCTGAAGATATTGTTGTTGGGCACAAGAACCAGTGAAATATTAGCAACTAAATAAATAAATACTATTTATTTGTTTCTCTGGTGTTGTGAATAAAGCTGCAAAATTACAGTAATATCTGCATGATGTTTAATGATATACATCAATATGTAATTCACAAAAAAATTCTCTAACACTATTATTATTATTAACATCTGACCTCCATGGAGTCAGAGACTAATTGTGGGAGGTATACATACACACTATTGCACACAAAGCTCATTCAATCGTGCCTTCAACTGAATGTGTTTAAATTCACAACACACTCAAGCAATGCATTCTACACCCTCAAACCAACCACTCTCCATGTAAAGAACCTGCTCTTCACTCCCCTGATCACCCTCTCCTTTTCCTTGGAAACTACAGTTTCCAAGAGTAGCCTCTTGTTCTACCCTCCCCCCCCCTCTCCCATTCCATGAAAAATCTCTTCCATGTCAACCTGATAACAACCCCTGACTAACTTATATTTTTCAATCATATCCCCCCCCCCCCACATTCATGAAACTTTGCAATTGACAATCTGTTCTCATACTTCATGTTCCAAAGACCACCTTTATGAATCTTATCTGGAACTTTTCTAAACATATTCGCATCACCATAAAAATCCAGTGACCAAATCTGTGTACAATAATCCATATGAGGCCTGATCAAGAACCCGCGTTACCTTATACAATGGTATCATAACCTCTTTATTTCTGTACATCAGGGTTCTCAGCATCATTGCTATTATCTGATGTGATGTCTTCACAACTTGTGCAATGTAGCCTCTGAATTTCAGGTCCTTGTCCACCTCCACTTCCAGATCTCTTACCTCCTCTACCTCCTTTAAAGTTTCCCCACCAAGTGTATACTTTGCATCCCACCACTGCTTACCAAATTTCAAAACCTTACACTTCGCAACATTGAACTGATAGTTCCACTTACCTGCACATTCATGTAATTTATTCAAGTCCTATATAACATCTGTTTGACTCTGCATTGCTCTCCCCCAATTTTGCATCATCTGCAAACAGCTGCGTATCACCAGTTAAACCCATCCCAATATCATTAATATACAAACTGAACAACAATGATCCTAAAACTGACCCCTGCATCACACCACTAGTGACCTTCCTCGTTTGGGATATGCACCCCCATATACAACTTTCTGATACCTATCTGACAGCCAATCAACAATTCAACTCAGAAGTCTGTTATCCAATCCCATCTATTTCAATTTATTTAACAGTTTGTCATGTGGCAATCTATCAAAATCTTTTGCATCTATCTTGTCCAAATTTGTCACCTTGTTATAACACGTAAGTAAGTTAGTAAAACATGATCTCCCTTTAGCAAACCCATGCTGACAACCACAGAGAATACTGCTGTTATCAACCCATTTCTATATCCTACTAATCCTACAAGCTGTTTGCAGATATCCTACTATCAATCTCTCTAATTCAACACAACTCCAGATATAAAGATTGGCCTATAATTTGCAGCCACAGCCTTATCACCATCTTTTTTTAAGTGGAACAATTTTACCTTCTTTCCACTCTCTTGGAACCTGTGCTGTTTAAAGACTCATTAAACAGGCCTGCCAACGCAAATGCCAGTTCACTGGAACATTCACTTAGGATGCATGGTGATATGTCATCAGATCCTATTGGCTTACTGACATCAAATTTATTTATTTCCTCATATAACTCCTGCTCAGTCACAATTAAGCCATTCTCTCCTATGTCTTCTACACTTGAGTTCTTCACGATTTCTCATAAGGATGATACACCTTTATAAATAGATCACTGAGTATGTCAACGTTGTCTTCTGCAGCAGTTACCATTCTACCATTTTCATTCATTATCTTACTATAATCATTCTTCTTTCTACTTGCCACATATCTAAAAAAAACTCTCTAGGGTTTTCTTCACTTAATTTCTGCTCATACTGCATTTTTGTTGTCCTTATTAAATGATAACTCTTTTGGCTTGCTCTTTATACTCTTCATGTAACTGACTATTACCATTATTCATCTTGTACTGCCTCTGAAATGCCTTCTTTTATATTTTATGCTTAATCTCCTTCATTCATCCATTTTTCACCTATCTTATTCAGCCCTTTGACATTCAGAATACATTCACACATTGATGCTGTTATGTATTTCTTTGTCCATTCTCAATCTGCATTTATTTCCTTACTGCTCAACTCCTCCTGCTTCCATGCTGTCTCCTAAGCTTGTCATAATCACCAGCCTTGTACTTCCACATATATCCTTTCCTCACAGAAATTTGGATATGGGTGGCCACAACCCAGGTGATCACTTTATGATCAGTCTCACCAACTGGAGGAAGGTGCAAAACCCCACTCATAATTACATCCTCTAATGAGATTATCAGATCCCAAACTCTCGATCCTCGCCTGCCCTCCTTTACATGCTGCCTGAGATAGTTGTCTCTCTCAAGAACTAAAGAAATTCATTTTCTTTATTCCCGAATGCTATCTCTTCATTCCAATCTATACAGCCATAATTAAAATAACCCTTCCTTTGTTCACTAACCCTGTTGTTTATACATTTCTTCATCACCACCCTCCACATTCCCTTGCATATAGTAATATCGAACTAAATATCTCTTCCCGTCAGCCTCCATCTCGCACCACACTGCCTCATAACCATTGCAACTATTTCCCTCTTTCATGTCTACCTTATGTGGATATAATTCTTCTGCCATCATCAGCAGCACTACCTCTCCCTTCTTGTCCTTTCTGTCCTTGCAAAAAACACTGTACCCTTCCATTTCTATTCCCGTTAGGATATCATCTTCATTCAACTAATGTTCACTTATTCCAATGATTTTGGGGTGAATAAACTCAATAAATGAAACCATTTCATCTCCCTTATTTCTGATACTCTTGGCATTTGTAAATAAGCACAGCAATTCACTTTTAGGTCTACCCTCATAAGGTCTATAAACCAGCGTTACCCACTTATTGGTTGTAATTTTCCCATACCTTCCCTTGTCCCAATCGTCTTTATCATCACTTAATGCATATGTGTACTCAGTCTCATCCATTTTTATGCTGATCATATCCATACACTATTGTCTATCTCTTCCTTCTTACTACATGCATAGCACAGTACTGAACTGTTATCAAATTACAATTAGATCAACATTAATTACAACAAATTTAATATTTCAAATATTTTTGCAAAGTCAAATTTCCATAATCAGGAACACTGTGCAATATATTATGTGCGTCAGGCTGAAGCGTGGCAGCCAAAAATGAATCTAAAGTCCTAAATAGTGTCCCTAGTGGAGACTAAAATGGGTGTTCTTGGATGTTGGGCTGAAGTATGGAGAATGAATGCTTAACATTAGTCAACATTATAATCTCCTTATAAAAAAAAGCATGTGAGGACATAGGAAGTTGATATGTTAGCTGTTAAAAAAATAGTTATTAGTAGTAAGAAAGGATATTGTGTTTATTTTCATTACCAATATTGGTTTTAAAGTTTGCACTATTGAAATTGATGAATTTTTTGTATGATGGTGTTGCCTTTTGTTAGGATTTTATTGTCTCGATATTGTATCCAATTGTATTCAGCATGGTGGCTGCCAGTTCGAACACGTTGTTGCCCAACCCACCACAATTTAAAGTCTACATTATTTGTAGCATAGTGGTAATTTCATAGCTTCCTACACACATATACATCTCACTGTTTAAAAATGTTGCAGGTGAGAGACAAGATTACGCATGTGTGCATGGAATGTAGGCAGTGGGAGGTGCTAGGAGGCATAAGTACTTTGATCTATGGATTTAGCAGCAGAAGCAGAGATAGTGTTTTGGAAACAGGTAATCAATTTGCAGACACCAGTAGTGAGTTGAAGGATAGAGAGAATGTGAAAAATGTACATATGGGTTTGGCCGTGGGAAGTGTGGCAGAGGAGATGGTTTGTCTGATGGCCATGATTGTGTGTGTGAATTGAAAGTAGGATGTGTGGAAAGAATGATGACCGAGTTAAGGAAGGCTAATGAAGATATTAGGAGGCTGGAGAGGTTGGCTAGTGCAAAAGGAATGAGGGTGAGGTGTGGAGAAGGGTATCAGAGAGCAAGGAAGAGAGGAAGGCAAGAGAATGGAGACACAGAGGAAGAGAGGATATTAGAGAAAGTTAAGAGAATGTCACTAAGGGATAGAGAGGGATAAGAGGGGGGAAGAGAGAGACTGGAAGAGTCAAAGGGATGGCAGTGAGAGAAGGATGCATGAATCTGTTCAGAGTATCATCAATGATTTGGGATGTGTGTAGAATAGAGCAGAGTGTTAGGAAAGTGTTTACTTGGTAGAATTGAAGAGTGTTGCAATGGCAGTGAAAAGGGATGAAAATGTAGAGGAGATGATAGTAATGGTTGGTATGAATGACTTGAGAAGTAGCGTAGTTTGAAATTTGAAGTTGATGCTAGGGATAATGCAGCAGAAATGTGTGAGGAAAGACAGTGAGTGTGCTGCCTGGAATGATAATGTGGAATGGAGGAGAAGAGCAGTGATAATGCATGAGATAATAGTGAGAATGTGTAAGAAGAGAGGTCTGGAATATGTGTATGTATGGCATCTGAGGACAGAAAAGTGCTGTATGCAAGAGACGGAATGTATTTGAATGCAGAAGGATGAAGGCATTTGGAAAGGAAACTAGAATTGCACATGTGGAACGTATCAGGAAATGCCTCGTGAGGATAGTGGCTTGAGAAATAAAAAAAGTATACACTACATTGCAGAGTCAAGTGAAGAATGAGAGGAGTAATAATGGCCATAAGAATACTGGTAGTGCACTGGTTTTTCTGTATACAAATGCTAGGAGCATTAGGAATAAAGGGAATGAGTTTGTGGCATTGAATTGACTCCATGTCTGCAAACATTGAAACTTGGTTAAGTGAGGAAGATGTTAGGTTAGGTTACACACACACCAAACATTTTTTGGCAGGATAAGGAAGATAAACATTGTGGTGGAGTGATACTCATGATAACAGATGAATTGTGCTTTCTCAGGGTGGAGAATTGCAGTGGAAATAACACTAATGCCTTTGATGGTATATTGTGTAAGACATATGTTTATAAGACAAGATATTTAGTGGGATGTTGATATACACCAGGGAATAGAGATGGTGATGAGCAGGAAATGTTCAGACAAATTAGTTTTTTGCAAGTGATCATTTTGGGGGACTTCACTTATAACAATATAAGCTGAACAGAGGAGGGCAGCATGCAGCACTAAAGGAAGTGAATTTTTGGATTTCTTGAGGGACAACTGTCTTAGCATGTGGTGGAGGGAACAACAGGATCAAGAGTGTTGGATTTTATCATAGCATCAGAGAATTTGATTATGACTGAGATGTCATACTTGCCCCCAATAATTTTCTGTTGTTCCCACCCAAGTTATTTGTAAAACTATACTATAATACAAAATGTACTATAGTTTTGTATTATATTTGCAAAGCTATGGTACATTTTGTATTGTGAGTGGGCTAAAAACCTTTTTTTCTATTTTTATCAATTACACACACACACACACACACACTCTCTTTTTTGTATTTTTATTTATTTATTTATTTTTTCTTACATAGTCCAGAAACTCTGCTCTAGAGACCAAATATGAAACTTTTTCAAGCCACTTTAGGCTTCCAAATAAGTGGGGCAGTGGTCTCATACTGGACAAAGAAATTCATCTCCCACCTAAAGACAATAACAAACATCCCTGCCCAAGGTGGGATTTGAACCCACAGCATCTTGGTTGGAGAGAGGGTATGCTAAGCACTTAGCTCCCACCAACTAAGCCGGTTGGTGGGAGTGTCCATGTAGACCTGACCTGGAGAATGAATAGGCATGTAGAGATATCAAGGCATAAGGAATTTATGTGGAATTATAAGGCAGGTGACCATCATAGATGCAGCAGTACAATGGATAAAAGAATTTGAAGAAAGAAGGGTCAGTAGTGCATGAGAGATACTTAAATTAGTGACAGAAATGGCAGATTATATACCTCAAGTGAAGAAGAAAAAGCAATTTGGAATCAAACAGATGACAAAAGAAATAAAAGACAAATGGCAGATGAAAAAGAGATTATGGAAGACATATAAAGAGATGGAGAGAGAGAAGTGGAGAAAAGCTGCACTTGGCCATCTGAGGAATATAAAGCTCAGGCCAGGAAAGTGAATAGCAATATTGTAAGGAGAAAAAATTAGAATATGAGAGGAGACTAGTGCTGCAATCCAAGGAGAATCCCAAGAAAGGGAACGTGCTGTGGAACTGACCATTCCATTGACCTTGGTGTTTAATGAAGGTCTTGCAATGAGACAGGGCGAACATACCAACAGACAACATATCAAAAAATAGATTGGTGAGCCTCCCCACAAAGCTGATACTGCTGAAAACATGCATATTCACAAGCACACTCTATGGTTGAAAAGATATGGATAATGGTCAAACACTCTGAGATGAATACAGTAATCCCTCGATTAATGCGTCATTTTTTTTCGATACCCAAATTTGATTAGTGCGCCTACATACATCTTAAAAATAAATGTCACAGATTTTAAAAATTTAATATCTACACAATTTTATGGCTAACTATTTTAAAAAATCACTCACCAGAATGAAATAATTTAGTTACTGATTTAAAACATTTTACAAAGGTATTTTTAATGGAATACTACACTACTTCCATGTACACTATGTATACTATGTTTCAAATTTTTACCGCCAAAATTTATGTCGTCTGCTATGGTATGCCCACAGATTCGAGACCCTTCGACACTTCTGCGCATGTCACAAAAAGGAGAATCCATTCCGATAATAGGGTAATCAGTCCATCTTCTGGGATGAGTTGTTTATTATTAAACGTCAGAAAATTAACTTCTCTTTTATGATCATTGTGGTTTTTAAAGTGGTAACTATTTTGCTTGTATAACAGTTGGGAAATTTTATCTATAAAGCACATGATTTTGCGTGTTGGCAACCAATTCGTATGTCCTTCATTTCTTTCTCCCCTTCAATGATAACGTCCAAGAGTTAATTAAATCTTATTCTAAAGAATTAAGTGAATCCAACCTGCTAAATTTAGATGCACAGCAGGAAGATCCCGAAGAATATAAAGAAAATTTAACCACTGATAGCCAGCCAAAAGCGATTTCACAGAAACAATTCGAAAATATTTTTTGTACAATCGAAGTTTTTAAGCAGCAATGCTTACAGGGTGACCCTGATGAAGAGAGAAGCAGTACAATTTGCAGAAGAGTAGAAGAGGCAATAGGGCCATACCGTTGGTTGTATGAAAAAAAGAAACAAAATGCCTGCCAAACTACGTTAGCTCAATTCTTTGTTAAAAGTAGAATAATAAAATTTATATTCTGAATATGTTTTATTGTCTTTCAGCTTCATGGTTTTCCTTTAACTAGGCCCTGAAAAAATTAAGGTTCAAAAAAGAAATTTGAACAGCGAATTATACTTTTTCCCATAGGTTATTATATTCAATTAGTGCATTTTCAATTAATGCAGCTGTTTTAAGAAACACATTAGGCACACTAATTGAGGGATTGCTGTACTTGCTTTGAAGAAACATGTTATAGAAAGCTTCTACAGACTGGTTGGGTGCAAAAGGTAACAAATGAAAAATCACACAGAAGAATAAACTGCAAAAAAGAATCTAATGCAGAAAATAATTTCAAGGAGACTACAGCTTTTTTAGACATATCTGCAAGATGGATAACAGTAACTAAATCAAAACTTTGATGCTTAGTACAATGAATGGTATAAGACAAGCAGATGGCCAAGGGGAGAGTGGCTAGATGATGTGAAGGAGTGCTGTAGAAAGAGTTTGCAGGATTTGAGTCAACTGGTAATGGGAAGAAATGGAAAAGAATGGTGAAATATGCATCAGACATCAATGGGCATTGATCCATGAGCACTGATGATGATAACATGATTTGCATAAAAGTAAAGAGCTAACTTGAATATCTCTGATGTTGACATCAAGCTTAATGCTGTCTATAATGTGGTCTATATAAATAAATGAATAACAGTGGAATTAGCATGCATCCTTTCCATATATCTGATTTTACATCAAACCTTAAATCCTGTAAATCCTTCAATTTTAACTGTCAACTCACAATTTAAGTGCAGTTATTGCTGAGTATAATATACCATTTACATGTTTTAATTGTAGTTTTGTTAAACAGCTTTTCGCTTAGCACCTCATTATATATTCTTTACCACACCTACAAATTTTTAAGAGATATGCTTATTAAACTCTCATGATTTCTCAACTATTTCTCTTAAAGTAAAAATATGGTCGTGATAATCACTATTTACTTAAACACAGCTTGGTCCTCAAGCTACTCTTCCACTGTTTCCAAATATGCACGAACAGATCTCAAATGGATCATAAGAAAACTTCCTGTGCAATTATCTAATTTTATTTCCTTCTTATATAGATTAGTACTATGAGAACTCTACTCAATTCATTCAGAATTCAATCTTCTGATTAATTATGCAATGTAGATACTGTAAAATATTGTGTATTATAGCTGTCATTCCAGATTTCTCAGAGCTTCTGCTATGTCTAGTACCAAAACTGAATTCAGTGCATTTTTCCTGGATATATTCTACTTCTGTTCAATAATGACTTATTTGATTTAATAAGTTTTTAAAGAGTATAGAAATTCAGAATACCCCTATCATCAATTTCTACGTTGCCTTTTTATCTCCTAATTCCTTTTCCCAAATTATATATTTTAACATTTCTAAGCTCAATCACCCCAGAACATTTTGTTATCTTTATGATATTTATTTGCTATGTTCTTTCCAAAGTTTTTCAATAGTTTATTTAGCTACTTCTACACAACTTACCTTTCTTCTATTTTTCTCTATATTTCTAAGTGCCTATACTGATTTACCTGCCAGGAACATTTGATGCTACCACTTCTTTAAAATCTTGAGTCAACTAATATGTTCTGATTTTTCTAATCTTGCAAACAACTTCAAATCATGCTTCCCTGGGTGAATCAATGTTTTCTTTGGATACTGTCACTCATGCTCCAAGGTTTGATCTTTTTTTCAAACTCCTTCACTTTTTCCTCTAATACGTATATCTGAATTTACATTTCACTTCTAAAAGCTGCTTGAATTTGTCAGGTAACATGTTTTATTTGTCATCAGAGAGGCCAGCTGACAATTTTATGAACAGCTAGCCTCTCTAATAACCTAAAAATTTCTCTACTTCTTGGAGTTTTCTTGAAATGGCTTCGTATATATTTTATACACTTTGTTTCTTTTTATTAAGTTTTAGCTTCCAAATTTTTAAACTTCTTAATCTTTAAAAATTCACTGCCTATTCCATTCATTATCTCTTCACTGTTAGTTCCATCACTTTTCTTTGGCTATTGAGTATATCTCTATGTTCACATATTTGTTATTCATTCTCAACTTTTTCTTACTATATGTTTTTTGGCACCTCATGTCTTGACCTTCTTAAAAGTATATACACAAGTATTTTATAATTTTAACAAATTATAAAATACTTTTATAATTTGTTAAAATTTCATTTTAATTAGAACTAAATTTAGCTTTAGACTAGAATATAGAGGCAACTCTATTATCATAGAAGTTATGCTATTTTCTGCTTACTCTCTACTACTACTACTTTACTATTAGCTACTGCGGGATTCTATTCCTATAATCCCACAAAATCTTCTGTGGGATTATAGGAATAAATAAAACCAATTTTCCATTATGAAATTGGCCTACCCTACTTTACTTGGAAATGGCTACAATTCAAGAAGTTTATTTAAATATTTAGTGTTGAATGTTATAATAGCTACTCCTCTTTCCTTTTCACTACTGCTTGAAAATAATATTCTTATAGTTATTATTTAGAATAATCTCATGTATATTCTTCATCTTGATAACACCAATTATATCGACATAGAATTTCTGTAATTCGCTATTAGCTCCACCTCTTTGCCACTGATGCTTCTTAATTTGATAATGCATCTCTTGAGTTCTGAGTTTTAGGCTTTTTCGTTAACTGCCTTTTTACTGTAACTCTAGTCCCTTCAAGAAAAGAATGGGAGAGCTCATTTAACTGGGCAATGCTCCAGCTGTCATGACAGTTGATACAATGCACCATGATATATCTGTGTGTGGCTTAAACTAACAGAATATAATTTGTTGGCTAAATCCCAAATTACCAGCTCATTCTAGTTTATGCAGTATCCAACTGGATATCTAGTAATGAATGGGATTCAGTATGGAAGGATGAACATTGGATTTAGAAGCCCAGTTAGTTTTTAACACACACACACCAGTGGCATCGCTTGCCCATTTCAGTTAGGTGTGCTGTCGTGGCTCATGCAACCATTACAAAATTCACATCAGTTTGACTGCATGTTTGCATTTTTATTGATGTATGAAAGTGTTAAGCATGTATAGCACATCAGTGCTCATCTTAACTGGTCTAATGCAATTAATTGTAGGATAACTTTGATTTACTTTAATTTATCAATTAATTGTAGCCAAATCTATGCAGAGAGGGGACAATGTGTTTGTTTTAAAATACTGTATATTAGAAAACAACGATGAAGGAGAATGCTATATTTGGTTGGTATATTTGAATTACTCAAAGGTGTAAAATTTGGAAGAGGAGGATAAGGCTTACCTTTGTCAACTACAATACTGTTTCCCATTGTAAATATGGGCAAAAAGTTATAAATTTATCAAAAATTATATATTAAAACTTGTCTATATTATATATAAAAACTTGCCTACCACGTCAGTTCACACTTCACGCACACAAAACAGATGAAACTCAGAAAACAAAATCAGCAACTCATGACTCATGACAACGTTCAATTGGATTGGCTGACACAATAACTACTCACAGCTTCTGCGTGCTATTATCTTAGAACTCACCCTGCCTCACCTTCTGATTAGTTTAAAACTACTAGAATGCTAAGAATTTGACCTGCTGCACCATGTGTACATCTTTCCAAAGGGCTCAAAGGTGTATGTATTTTAAACACCCACCCTATTGAAGCAAATGTGATGCAATGTTTACACATTGAAAAGTGTCCTCTTCACAAAGCATTAGTATACTATATTTACTTTAGAAACCATGCAAAGTCTGAAAACAATTAGGGGAGTCTTTAAGGGGAATAAATCCAAATATATAATATTAGCAATATCGCTATTCGATGGATGAGCACCATACACCTAGCACACTCTGAATATTCGTCCCTGATATATATATATATATATATACACATACACAACATTTCTTTAATTTTCAATTTTTACTGCAAGCAAATAATGAGTACTGGCACCAATTTTTGACATGTGTATTTATCAGTGGCATCGTGTGTCCATTTCGGTTGGGTGTGCTGTCGTGTGGTTTTTGCAACCCATGCAACAAAATGCACATCAATTTGACAATATGATTGGATTTTTATTCTACAAAAGTTTTAAGGGTGTATAGCATATCAGTGCTCATCTTAATTGGTTCAAAGCAATTAATTGTAGGATAACTTTGAATATTTTAATTTATCAATTAATTATAACCTAATCTGCACAGAGTGGGGGAACAATGTATTTGCTTTAAGATATATTAGAAAACAATAATGAAGGAGAATGCTCTATTTTGTTGGTATATTTGAATTACTCAAAAGTGTAAATATGTGAACCGTCATTAATAAGTCATATGAGAATGGAAAATGTACAGGAAAGAACAAGTGCGAGTACAAATATTTTCATTAATGGCAAACAAATTATTAATAATTAACATTTGATATGTATGTCCAACTCTGCCTTCAGTATTCAATGGGTGGATTGAGTAACTCATTGATACTGTTGCCGGTCCCAAGCCTGGATAAAAGAGGAGGGCTTGGCAATGGGCTAACAACCCATTCCTAGAAAAAATATTTTCTTGAGAAGGTTAAACAATATAAAACCAGACTGACTCTATGGAAACAACATGTGCAAAGGAAAAGATTAACAAGAAATATTATGAAATTCGGAACATGGAATGTCAGGACGCTATTACAGGCTGGTAAAATGCAAAATGTAGCAGAAGAATTGTTAAATATGGTATGGATATTACAGTCTTACAGGAAATAAGATGGAAAGGACAAGGAGTAATTAATAAGGATTATGTTATACTGTAGTGATCCTATAAAACAAGGAGAACATGGAGTTGGTTTTATTATAACAAAAAAAAAAGTCTACAAATCAATATTTACCCCGATAAATGAGAGAATATGTAAAATGCATATTAAAGGTAAATATATATATATATATATATATATATATATAGTTTTATTAAGAATTGAATGACTAGAACCGAGATTTAAGTAAAAAAGTTTTTAATATAAAAACACTATTTCGGCCTGTAACAGCCTTCTTCAGGTGACATTATAAAAGAAAGAAAAAACACTAAACATTGAAGGTTAAAAGACTATGAACAAAATAGACAGTCTCTATACATAATTAGCATGAAAACGTTGTAGTTGTATTTGAAGCTGTTCTTTCATTTGTTACATTGTTGGGAGAGTGCATGCTTGCAGCCTCACGTGAACGCCAGTACATGATTACAGCTGAATGACTATCTGAGAAGTTGTAGCTCAAATTGTTATTTAGATGAACAGAATTGAAGATGATTTCTCTAGATTCCACGATTTTTCTCTCTAGTTCGTCACTGCAACGGAAGATGTTAGTAGATTTTTCCCAGCAGACTTTGTGACTTTGGTTTTTATCATTAGGATTAGCCGAGAAAAGGATATGACTTGATAATGCACTCGCTCGATGTCTCTTGTAAGTAATGTCCCTCGTGTGTTCTTCCATACACAATTCGACAGATTTGTCTCTCTGCCCAAACTAAGGAATATCACAATCACACAATATTTTATATACACCAGGGTATTTGAGTTGATGATGACAAGGTTTTGGGTGGCTAATTAAGAAATGGATCTTTGGAAGTGGAGTGAACAAGGTTCTGATATCGTATTTTCTCAGAACTTTTTCTAATTTATGTGAAACAGTACTTATGTAAGGAATAGATATATTGCCTTTGAATCTATTTGTTTCTTCTGAGTGATGTCTAGGAGGATTAAGAAGGAATTTTTGAGTGATTTTCTTGGAATATCCATTAACTTTGAAAGAAACGACTGTACAGAGACTATCTATGTTGTTCATAGTCTTTTAACCTTCAATGTTTAGTGTTTTTTCTTTCTTTTATAATGTCACCTGAAGAAGGCTGTCACAGGCTGACACTAGTAGTGTTTTTATATTAAAACCTTTTTACTTAAATCTCGGTTCTAGTCATTCAATTCTTAATAAAACTATGCATGTTAACTGAGTTAATGATCATTCTGTCATATATATATATATATATATATATATATACACACACACACACACACACACACATACACAAAGAGGTGTTTGGAAGATATAGTTTATATGAAGAAATAATAGAGTTGCTCAGTTTGCAACAACTAATAAATTAAAAGTAATGAGCACAAATTTTCCACATAAAAAGATAATTTAGGAATGTGTATTCCAGCAACTAATGAGCGTAATCAGGTAGATCATGTTTTGATTTCTAAAAGATGGGTAACATCAATTATTGATATAAGAGCATTTAGAAATGTAAACTACAACTCTGACCACATGTTGGTTGGTGAAAAATTGAGACAAAGAATATCAATAATAAATAGAGGGAAAGCATAAAGAATTGAGAATGGAATACTGAAGCTTTCGCAAATAAAGAGACAATTAAATTATAAAGGAAAAATAGAAGATATTAAAGAATTTGAAAATCAAATAATATAGAAGATAAATGGAAGATAATTAGAAAAACAATTTCAAATACAGCAGAAGAAATAATGGGGAAATATAAAAGCATCAAAATGGAATGGTTTGATGATGAATGCAGGAAAGCAATAGAAATTAAAAATAAAGCAAGAAAGAAATATATACAAAGAAATACACGAGCTAATAGAGAAAAATATTAAGAAAAGAGAAAGGAAGCAAATAAAATATGTAATTGCAAGAAAAAAGAGATGATGAAGAGGAAATTAGAATTAATAAGTGAATATAATAAAAATAAAGAAATAAGAAAAATATTATAAAAAAATTAATTCATCAGTACAAAATTTCAATCTTCAAATAATAGGATGCAGGAATAAAGAAGGGGAAATAATAACTGAAAAATAAGAAGTCATGAAGAGATGGAAAGAGTATTTTGAAGAATTGTTATCAGAAGAAGAAACTAATGATAATGAAGATAGGAATTTGGGTGAATTTAGAATAAATGAAGAAAAATAAAAGAACCAACTTATAAAGAAGTAGTTAAAATTATAAAATAGATAAACTTTAAAGCACTGCATATAGATGGAATAACAGGGGAGTTTATCAAGAATGCTAGAAAACAATTATGGGGAAAAATCTGGCAATTAATAATTGAAATATGGAATGAAGAAAAATTACCAGAGGAATGGAAAATAGGAGTGATTCAACCAATTATAAAAGGGGAGATAAACTGAATTGTAGTAATTATAGAAGAATCACATTACTAAATGTAACCTATAAAATTTTATCAAGTTTTAATAGTAGTATGTTAGAACTATATACTGAAGAAATTTTAGAAGATTACCAATCTGGTTTTAGACCAAAGAGATCTACCACTGATAATATATTTATGTTAAGGAATATACATGAAAAATTTATAGAATATAATATAGAATTATATAATTTATATATATATATTGATTTTAAACAGGCTTTTGATAAAATAAATAGACAAAAAGTGATTAATAGTCTTAAAAGATTGGGTACGGTTACAATTATTGAAATAACACTAGAAGGATCTAAGGCAAGGGTTAAAATACAAGGTGAGTTAACAGAAGCATTCGAAATAAGTTACAGAGTGAGACAGGGTTATGTGCTGTCTGTAAGTTTGTTTATTACTATCATTATTGTTACCCCAAGACCCCCATGGAGTCAAAGACTCATCTAAGAGGTCCTTTTATCACATACATAGCTCATCATACCACGCCTTAAACACACTCAAATTCTCTGTAGACACCACACTCTCGGGCAAGGCATTCCAATCTCATTCACAGCTCTGCATGCAAAAAACCTGCTCCTCATTCCCCTGATCACACCCTCTTTATACAGCTTCCAGGGATGACCTGTGGTTTTCCCCTGGTCTTTATCATATCTCCCCCCTCTTTCTCCTATCCACTAGACTCTGTAAATTGCATCTTCTCAACCTTTCCTCATATTCGACATTCCAGAGGTCAGAAACCACCTTAGTCGATAACCTCTGGATCCTTTCCAACATCTCTTCATCCTTTTGAAAACCAGGTGACCAAATCTGTGCAAAATAGTCCATGTAAAGCCTTATACAATGGAACAAGAATTTCCCTATGTCTACAAGTCAGTGTCTTCTGCATCTTTCCCAGAAGTCTTTGTGTTGTGCTCACAATTTTGGCAAAGTGTCTCCTAAATTTCAGATCCTTATCCACTATCACCCCAAGATCTATATAAAAATATAATTATATATTTTTTATATGTTTTATATATTATTTTTTATATATAAATTATATATTTTTAATATAATTATATATTATATATAAAAATATATAAAATATATTTAATTTGACACTTGAATATATAATAAGACTCAATATAAGAGGCTATATTAATAATAAATCTGTATACAGGATTTGTGCATATGCAGATGATATTGCAATAATTAGTCGTACCAAAAAAGATTTAGAAAATGAGTTTAAAGAATTCTTTTTAAATGCAAAAGAAGTTGGTTTACAAATTAATGAACAAAGAACTAAATATATGCACTATGGAAGAAATGGAAATAGAATAGCCTCTAAATGTAGTATATATGGCTATAATTTTGAATCAGTAAAACATTTTAAATATAAAGGATCCTATTAACATCCTTTCTTTTAGGCTTGCACGGTGATCCGAATGCATTTTTGAAAATTATGGAGACAACTACCGTGTTTGAATAAAAACTTTAGTTTAATATAACTAAAATCTATAATTGGACATTTCGACCTTTATGTTAAGGTCATCTTCTGGAGCGTACAAATATACACAAGAAACAAGCTATACTACAATCAGACTGGTTTGTTAAAGACACTGACCAACCGCTACCACAATTGTTGGCCTGACCTCTGGTGGAAAAAAAAAAAAAAAAAAAAAAAATTATACATCAACGCTAGAGTCCTATTATTTGTGTTGTCTACTATATACATATATTAACATTATTCCAGCCAGTTGGAGTGGAATGGTTTCTAATACTAGCAGATTGGCTAGAGTCCTGACTTATGTTGAATCTTTCCTATTAGGTTGGCTGAATGTGTACCATCCAGATCCTTGGAATTTTCATACCATCTTTGTTATTGATATTTGGGTGGTTTATCAGGATTTTGCAGGATTCCTTAAATTTTCTTTCGTACCAGGTACGCTAGTATTAGTAGAAGAAAGCAGAGGAATTTAAAAATATATATAAATGGAAAATAATGGACAAAGAAGAAGACCTAAAAAGAGATTATTATTATTATTATTATTATTATTCAGGCCTCCAAGGAGTCAAAATACTCATCGTAGGAGGTCTTCCTAAGAAACACAAAGTCTATCAAGACTCATTTAGGGGGAAGCCCCCCCCCCCCCCATAAGAAACACAAAGTCTATCATACCACTCCTTGAACTCATTGACTGTTCTCGCTCTCACCACTCCATCAGGCAATGCATTCCATGGTTCAACCACCCGCCATGCAAAGAAACCACTTGCTCACAGTTTCCTTTCATAACTTCCAGGGATGGGCTCTTGTCATCACTCCTTCCTGCTGTTCAACCTAGCGAAAGAACTCCCTAGTGTCAACCCTCCAACCACCTCTCAACAGTTTAAAAGTCTCAATCATATCACCTCTCCTTCTTCTATCCACCAAACTCTGCAGTCCACATTTCCTCAGCTGATCCTCATAACTATCATTGTACAGTCCTGAAACCATCTTTGTTATCTGCCTTGTACCCTTTCCACAATTAATTTATCCCCTTCAAATCCTGGGGACCAAATCTGAGAACAATAGTCCAAGTGTGGTCTGATCAGGGTCTTATACAATGGAATGATAACCCTTTTATCTCTACGGGTCAGTGTCCTCATTACTGCAGCAATCCTTTGTGTTACCTTCACCACCTTTGCAATATGTCCCCTAAATTTCAGGTATCTATCAATCATCGACCCCAGATCTCTAATCCACCCTACTTCCTCCAGTATAACTCCTCCCATAGAGTATGCAGTGTCCCATCGATGTTTCCCAAACCTCAAGACCTTACATTTTGCTGCATTAAAATGACACCCCCATTCATTTGCCCATCTATCTAGCTTATTCGAATCTCTTGTAGGGCTGCCGCATCTGCACTATTACTAATAATCCTTCCCAGCTTCGCATCATCTGCAAACAACTGAATATCCCCTTGCAATCCACTGACATAGAGTCATTTATGTCATTGATATAAAGGTTAAACAATATAGGTTCCAGTAATGAGCCCTGTGGGACCCCACTTGTAACCCTCTGCTTCCTTGAAACTGCTCCACCATACACAACTCTCTGATACCTATCGGACAGTCAATCCTGAATCCAGTTGACCAATCTGACATCCAGACCATGTGCTGCAATTTAAATATCAGCTTATCATGTGGCACCCTGTCAAATGCCTTCACTAAGTCTAAGAAAATGGCAGTATATGCCTTTCCCTCATCTAATGCTTTTATAACTTTATCATAAAAGGCTAGCATATTGCTAAAACAAGAGCGCCCCTTCACAAATCCATGTTGACTCTCACAGAGAACATTACTTTCATTTGCCCAATGCTGTATATGGCCCTTCACTACTTTTTCCAAGATCTTACAAACTACTGATGACACATAAACTGGTCTATAATTAGACACTTCCAGTCTGCTACCACCCTTATGCAATGGCTCTATCTTACCTTCCTTCCATTCCATGGGCACCTTTCCAGCAGCCAGACTTTCATTGAAAAGCCAGGTCAAAGGCACGGTCAGTTCCCTAGTACATTCTCTCAAAACTCATGGTGAAATACCATACAGTCCCATAAGTTTACTGACATCCAGAGTACTCAGTATATGAAACACACTCTCCTCCTGTACCTCTAAATCTTGAACATGCCCTATCCCTCTAGCATTAAAGCTGACTCCTACAGGATGAAATACTCCAATAAAGTGTTCATTGAACAATTCTACTATGTCCTCTGCATCAGTCACTTTATTCCCATTTTTATCCCACAATATCATTCTTCCACAGTCATTTCTCCTCCCACTGGCCACATATCTAAAAAAAGTCCCTATGATTTTGGTTACATGAGGTTGAGAAAGAGATCTTGGAATTCTTAAAGTTAAGAATTGAAATTCTTAATTCTTAAAATTAAGAATTTTGAAGCAAGCCGAAACCTATAAAGGGTTGTAGAGCTAAAAGAAGAAGATACGTGAGTCCTGTTAAGTTGCTGGGCGAAGAGAATAGCATGTGATCCTATAAAGGCTAGAGATGAATAAGTGAATTTTTGATGGCATAATTAAAAAAACGAAAAAAAAAAAGGAGAAGAAGGAAAAAGATTTGTTTGCTAAGTATAAATAACTAACCAATAATAATCAATCACTATACATATTTAGTAGTTCAGTTAAAATCTGTGGGAAGAAGCTAATCCAATGAACTAATAATGTTGATCAGGTGATTCATTTAGGCATGACAGAGATACATGTGGTTTGATGGAGCAGCAAATCATCTCATAAAATTTGTTGTACACGTTATTTGTATTTCTATGGTTTATGTATATTTTGCTTCATTTTCTAAGAATTTTCTTTTCTTTACTGAGACTCGGTATACTTTTATGCAATAATAGGATACATAATATCCGATCATTATTGGACTTATCTGCGCTTTTGGGAATCCTACATTCATTCGTGTGTGTATGTCAGCAGCTCTTTGGTCTTATCAATAATAGATATCTCACAAATGCTAGTATTTTGTTGTAGATCAACAACTTCTTATAATACACAGAAGTATTTTTTTTTATCCAGGAATAAAAATGTCCCTATACCGTTAAAAAGCTTTCCAACCTTAACACATGCTATACTGCACAAGCAAGAAAAATAAGTAGCTTTAAATGTGTGAGAATGTCTCGTATATTGTGACAAACTGTTTTTGTTCTCTGAAGATGCTGGATAGAATACCAATGAAATATCAGCAGTAAGTTAATAAATAGTTATTTTCTTATCAGTCTGTGTTCTCATCTCTCTTCTTCCTCTACGTGTTTATCCCGCTTTCAATGCAGAATCTGCGTGTTATATTTTGATGCGACGTTTTGTTAGTACAACCCCAACCGGCCTGTTGCCGAGCCTGCCACTGGGGGGGGGGGGGGAGTTAATGCGAATGTGATGCAATGTTTATGCGTCGAAGAGTGTCCTCTTCATGAAGTATATTGTGTTTATTTTTAGGAATCAGGTGAAGCCACGAAACAATTAGGGAAGTGTCTTTAACAGGAATAAATGCAAATATAATATTGATGATATTGCTATTTCATGGATGTGCACCACACACCTAGCATACTTTAAATATTTGCCCCTGGTATTTTTGTATATAAATAAAAAAAAATTAACAGTCTATTTTTCTACCCACTGTAGGGTAAAGACCTCTCCTGTTGCGAGAGGTTTTGGGTCTACTACTCCCATGGTGACCCAGTCCATATTGGGAGAGGACAATCACAAACACCCATGCCTAAGCGGGATTCGAATCTGCACCCTCTTGGCTGGAGAGCAGATACGTTAACCACTTGGCTAACCAGGTATTTTTGTATATAAATAAAAAAAATTAACAGTCTATTTTTCTACCCACTGTAGGGTAAAGAGGAGACACAAATTCAAAAATTTTTTCCCCCTTCTAAACCTTCTGCTTACCACAGTAACTACCACCTGTGGTGTGAAAGTTTGTTATGAAAAAGAGAAAGAAAGTAACCGCAATAAAAATAAAACATACAGCAAACTGTGTAAAATGGAAATGTTACACTAATATTGTTCAAGACAAGAAATTAAAAAATAAAAACATTTCTATATTAAAGAATATAATGAATTTGGGGAGAAAAAAAAAATATATATATATATATACATATAAAAGTAATCTCTCGTAACACATATTTTACCTTTCTTTCAAACATCGCATCCAACACTTCTTGCATTTGTTGCTACAAAAGAAAGGTGTAATCTATTATCTCATTTCATTCTTCATTAAAAAAAAACTTTATATAATAGAATATGAAGAAGGATTATGACAAATAGTAATTTTGCTATTTTACCATCTATTTAATAAAGTTTATTAGTATAACTAAGTAAATTATTAATTTTATTAACACTTCAGTTCTGACAAAGTTGCTGGTTTTATACTAAATGGTTTACATGCTTTATTCTAAAATATGGTTTTATGTTATAATGTAAGAAGTAAATAAACAATTATTTGTTTACTGTGCCATCTGTATGTTTATTACATTTGATCTCTTTAGAAAATGCAAAATTACAGTCAACTCTCATTAGAGCAAACTGAGATATCCATAGAATTGTTAAGAGTTCGATACAGTAAGAAATTTTTTTGTAATCGTGTTTGCTATAGTGAGTACTAACTGTACATAAAAATCATACGTTAACTGAAATTTTAAAAAAAAATAATAATAATAATAATTAAAAGATGCAATTTTTATCCAGGAAAAAATTTGCTTTTTTTTAATTGAAAGTTTTCTTGCTTGGTTATGAAGTAAGTTATACTAGATAAGTAATTGTTATTTCAAGTTTTAAATCACTTACCCAAGTTATTATAGAGTGTAATGGAATAAATACAGCATATATAAATAATTATTTATAATTAAACAACACGTTTAACCACTCCTATATTTCATCTCAGTCACTGAGACATCGTCAGGGAAACAATATTAAAATTGCAAAAACACACACAAATTTGTGCAAACACTAAGTGAAAAGATTAGACTGAAAGCCTAAAGTCCTATGAAGGGCACCCTGTATGGGCGCTGTTGACTAGTCTTAGCTGTGTTGGACAGGAGGTCTAAAAATTAGTTTCCCAAATCCTGGGAAGTTTAATACAATCATATTTATTAAGATTAGGTCAGTTTTTAATTCTGCTGCTGATTCTAAAAACAGTCTTGCAAATTTATATTTTTTTTGTGGTGAAGCATAATAGTCTTTTTTTCCATGTAATTCTATACAAAGTATCCAAGGCATGGTCAGCAAGCCCTGACTGACCAAACTTATGGTGACAGATGTATTTTTTATGTTCTTCTAGGTGGATGTTAGCAGATCTCCTAGCTTCACCATAATAAGATAAGTTGCAGGAACAAGGAATTTTGTAAACACCTGGAACTGACAGATGAAGTAGAGGATCCTTGGGAGAGTGGATGAGGGTAACCAGCTTTAGATAAGGAAAGGAAACAGCTTAGATAAGCTTTGAAAGTTGGGCAGAGACTACTTTTTTATAGTTCTGGCTATTTTCTTTTCTTTTCTTTTTGTTTTGAGGTTCCCTGGATATAAGAAATAACAATGATAGCATTACTATAGTAACATGTTGAGAGGGATGAGAGGAGATAGGAGGAACAATTCATTTGTTCAGAGCATTGTAGCACCTTTTCAGCATTGTAGCCATTGGACAGGAAAGGCTGGCAAATAAAGGAAAGTTCAGCCTCAGAAGAACAGAGATTGCAGGCTTAGGCTCTATTAACAAGGATTTTGATAACACCATATTGTTGAGGGGAGGATCATGAAAAAGTTTGTGTATGCATCTACTTGTGTGGGTGGGTTTTCTGTAAACTGAGAAAGAAATAAGTGTAATTAGAGTATCTAGAAAAGGCAGGCTATTATTATTTTCTTTATATAGTGAACTAGATTCTGGTGTGTTGTCTATTGAGATGGAAGAGAAAGGAGTCCGGTGTCTGAGTCATGAGGTCAAATAGAGAACACATCAATATATTTTAACCAGATAGAAGGTTTGGGAATAGCAGTATCAAGAGCAAGTTTTTCAAAATGCTCCATATAATAATTAACTAGGGGGAGGGGAGAGCTGACCTTTGTTTGCTTAAGCTTGGGGAAGGAATTAAAACAAGAGTACAATTTCTTGTCTATGATTAATTAACTTGATTTTATGTAACAAACAGTGTAATTTCCTTTTAAAATGTGAAAATATTGCTTGTATACTAAAATAAAAAGAAGCAAACAGAACAATGGTTAATGAGAAATATGAATTTACAAATGATTGAAATTGCAGTTCAGGTATATTAAGTAACAAAAAATAAAATAAAATAACCACAAGATTATTTTCACTTGACAGATTTCCAAAGTATTTTACTATATTAGAAAATTTCTGCTGACTCAATAGCTCACAGAAGAAAGCAATCAGAGAAAGTTTACAATTCCACTAATTTTTAAATGTTTTGTTTGATTTAATAAAACTATATATAGAATTTAGATCAACAATTTAATTAGTGAGAATCTAGCAATACACTGATTATACCTAAATGTCACCTATTTATATTTACTGATATGCTAGACCCGCTAAAATATTCAATGACTGAATTAACAGATAAGCTTTTCATAACTGACTTTATGCAAAGTTGGTGATTATGAAATTGCATAATCACATAGTGGCTTTAATGTTTTGGATTTGGTGATAACTTCACAAGATGTAATTGTTAATGAAGTATTGACACTGCTGCTGGTTAATATGAGTGATCATGAGGTACTTGTTTGGGAAGTGATGAAACAAGAAAAGGTTACTGCCAAAAATGGAAAAACTCGGGTTTTTCATCCCACATACAGACAAATCAGCCTTCAGAACACACACACACAATTTACAGACAAAAGGTACTATTGTTGATGGTGATGGGTGATAGATGGAGTAGATGGTAGTAGTGTTGTAGTTGGTAGAATTTAGTAGTAGTGGAGAGGATGAGATGCATTTAGCAAAGTAGAGTAGTGTGCTTTCCCACAATGAGTCCTTGAACTCCCTGGAAGTGTCACGTAATAATCTACCTCCAAAGCAGTTCTTACTCATAGTTCAAGAGAGAATGTAGTAGTATACTGGTGCCACCCTTGTATTCATTTAAAGGTAGAACGAATGGCTTGATTCCACAAAACAAGCAAACCAGGCAGAAGAACACACACAATTTACTGACATACTACATTGGCCTCGTAGCCTACGTTTCGACTGTAAATCACAAGAATTCAACCTTGAATTCATTACCAATGTTGAAGAGCAGAAGTGGAGAGCAGTTTCACTATTTACTCAATCAATCATATATAATAATAAATTTAGTTTAATCCTTTATCCAAGTATAAGCAAACAAAGTTTGCGCCTGAAGTATCTTCAGGACTGAGGCAGCTCGTGGTAAAGGTGGACCAAGTTCACATCACTCCTACTCTTAGTATCTCTCATAACGCAAGGCACATCTCCTATTGTTGATGGTGATGGCCCTTTCCTTAATGCATAACATTATACATGTCCGTAAGGACATGTATAATGTTATGCATTAAGGAAAGGGCCACTACACCGGTTTCGACCTTTATTGAGGTCTCGTCAGTGGGAGCCAGACCCAGAGGTGTTGATACCAAGGTGGAAGCAATGGAGAAGTCATATTTACCTATACAAGTTATCAAAAGGTGTCTCACCTTATTATTAAATTACTCTGGATTTAGAGAAAGATGTTGGAAGTTTTTTTACACTTGGTTAGATTCTGGGTCTGGCTCCCACTGATGAGACCTCAATTAAGGTTGAAACTGGTATGGGTAGTGGCCCTTCCTTTAATGCATAGCAGTATACATGTCCGAAAGGAGATGTGCATTGTATCATGGGAGATACTGAGACAAGGAGTGATGAGAGCTTGGTCCACCTTTGCTAGGAGTTGCCTGGTGTGTGTTGCATTACCTTACCCCAGTTCTAAAGATATTTTCAGGCGCAAACTTTGTTTGCTTAAACTTGCGCCTGAAAATATCTTTACATGTCCGAAAGGAGATGTAAAGATATTTTCAGGTGCAATTTTATTATAGTCTAACTAAGTGAAAAATAAACTTCCAACATCTTTCTCTAAATCCAGAGTAATTCAATAATAAGGTGGTACACACCTGTTGGCAACTGCTATAGGTAAATATAACCTCTCCTATCGCTTCTGCCTTAGTATCTCAATGTTTGGGTCTGCCCTCACTGATGAGGGGAAGATACTGGATATATAAGAGGCTCTGCTTGGGGTAGGTTTTTGCCTGTCACTGAGTAGGGCCACCGCTGAGATTATGGCTCTGTCTGGTGGTGGGGTGAGCCTGCCACTGGGTAGAGTCAACGCTGAGAAGTTCTTCTTGGTGACGAGGTGGGCCTGTCACTGAGTGGAACAATGCTGAGTTGGGTGATCTTTTGGGATCGTCTAATTTTTAGAGAGGTCTTTACTTAAATACAAGATGTTGTATTTAAGTAAGATGTTGTATTCATTACATAACCGGTATGGGTAGTGGTCCTTCCCTTAAAGCACAGCAGTATACATGTCTGCAAGGAGATGTGCTTTGCATCATGGGAGATATTGAGACAAGGAGTGACGAGAGCTTGGTCCACCTTTGCTCGGAGTTGTCTGGTGTTGCACTATCTTACCCCAGTCCTGAAGATATTTTCTGGTGCAAACTTTGGTTGCTTACACTTGGATAAAGGATTAAACTAAATTTATTATGTTCAACCAAGTGAAAGAACTCCCCAGTGTCAATCCTGTAACCACCTCTCAACAGTTTAATTATATCAACAGTCTCAATTATATCACCTCTCCTCCTTCTATCCACCGAACTCTGCAGTCCACATTCCCTCAGCCGATCCTCATAACTAACAGTGTACAGTCCTGAAACTGTCTTTGTAATCCACCTCTGCCCTTTCCACAGTTAATTTATCCCTTTCAAATCCTGGAAACCAAATCTGAGAACAATAGTCTAAGTGTGGTCTGATCAGGGTCTTATACAATGGAATGATAACTCTTTTATCTCTGCAGGTCAGCGTCCTTCTCATTATTTCGGCAATCTTTGTGTTACCTTTACCACCTTTGCAATATGTCCCCTAAACTTCAGGTTTCTATCAATCATCAACCCCAGATCTCTTGTCTCCCCCTACTTCCTCTAGTATATCTCCTCCAATAGAGGAAGTTGTTGGAGGAGCTTGTGAGAACTAGGATTCATAATTGGGTTGACAACAATGGTATTATCTTTCATGGACAGCATGGATTTACTAAAGGGAGGTCATGTTTTAGTAATCTACTTACTCATTACAATAAGGTGACTGCTTTCATGGACAGAGGATATGGATACACAGTAATATACTTAGATTTTGCAAAGGCTTTTGATAGATTACCACATAATAAGTTGACAGTCAAACTGGAGTGGATAGGGTTGAATATTAGATTGGTGCATTGGATTGGAGACCTGGATATCTGATAGGTATCAACAAGTTGTGTATGGGGGAGTAACATCCATGAAAATGAAAGTCACTAGCAGTGTGCCTCAGGGTCTGTTTTAAGGCCATTACTGTTTAACTTGTATATTAATGATATTGGTGAAGATTTGGATGGAGATATTCAGATGTTTGCATATGATGCAAAGTTGGGATGAACTGTGAAGAGTAGAGAAGATGATGTGGCCTCCTTAAAAGAAGACTTGAATAAATTGAGTGATTGGAAACGGGAATGGGGATGTGAGTTCAATGTTGCAAAATGTAATTTTAAAATTTGGAAAACAAAAATGGGATGCAGAATTTATGCTTGGTGAGGATATGTTGTCGGAGGTGGAGGAAATAAGAGATCTGGGGTGATAGTGGATAAGGATCTGAAATTTTGGGGATACATAACCAAAATTGTGAAGACAACACAAAGGCTTCTGGGAATGATGCAGAGGACACCGACTTGTAGAAGTAGGGAGATTCTTGTTCCATTGTATAAGGCTTTGATTAGGCCACACATGGACTATTGTGCCCAGATTTGGTCACCTGGTTTTCAGAAGGATGTTGGAAAGTGTCCAGAGGCGACTAACTAAGGTAGTTTCAAACCTCTGGAATGTCGAGTATGAGGAAAGATTGAGAAGATGCAACTTGCAGAGTCTGGTGGGCAGGAGGGAGATATGATAGAGCCTACAAGGTATTAAGGGGTTGTTATAGGATCAATGATGGAGAGGTTTTACAGAAAACAGTGGGAGATCAGGGGAAAAGCAGAGGTCATCCCTGGAAACTGCATAAAGAGGGTGTGAGTAGGGGAGTGAGGAGTAAGTTTTTTTTCATGCAGAGTTGTAAATGATTGGAATGCCTTGCCTGAGAGTGTGGTGTCTGCAGAGAATTTGAGTGTGTTTAAAGCACGGTATGATGAGCTGTGTGTTTGATAAAATGACCTCCTAAATGAGTCTTTGACTCCATGGGGTCTTGGGTAATAATAATAATAAATCTCCCACCACACACACACACACACACACACTCCAGACTACTACTACTTCAAACATCCACTCTTCTTATGCTGTGTTCATCCTGTCCACCTCAACTATCACCATTTACCTGTATTCCCTTTCTTTCATTCTTGGACACCACTCCTTTTTCCATTAACAAGCACTGCAGTCTCATCCATTCCATCCTCCTGATCATTCACTTCACCTCTTACTTCTTTTGATCTCTTTCTTGTATCACTTATTGCACTCCCTTCTAGCAAACAGTCTCTCCGTTTGACTCACAACAAAAGTCATTCCAATACAATGTTACTTCTGTACAAATCCATTCTTCCCTCAAATACATGCCATACACCTGCAAACTGTACCCCAATTCTTACACAGCTCTGCCAGCATATCATTCATGATTCTCACTCGATGTCTCAACTCATCACTGTCATTCCCTTGACAACACACTAACAACTTTTTCTACTGCACTGTTTTTTACTGTCCTCAATATTTTGTTTTATTTTTATGTTGATCCCAAACATGAGAGGTCGAGGAACCTATAAGCACATTAGTACTGTGTGCGAGGTTTAGATGAGGATTGAGATAGAAGCTTATCAATGTTTTTTTTTGAAGAGTTGCGGATTGTAGTTGTTTGGGAATACTTAATGAGAAAGGCTGTTCGAGAGAACAGAGGTGAACAGAATAAAAGCAGGTTCAGTGTGTTTGCAGTGGCACAATAAAGGAATGCTGGGTAGCGCTCTTATGTTAATGGGTGCAACAGAAAGCAGAAGAATGATGGTTGCCAATTCACTTCAGTGACCAAGGAAGTACCTGTAGAAGAGAGACAGTGCTGAACCACAGAGATTGAAGTGAATCTGTAAGACAGGGATCACCTATGAGCATAATTGCTCGCCTCTGGATGGCATCAAGGATTTTAAGGGAAATTTTAGCTGCACCACCCCAAATGTGAGCAAACAACCTCAATAACCTCTTGATATCCATCCTTACATTCATCTTATATCCAATTAAATCATTTGTTCTCACAACCACCACTAACTCTCTTGCTCGTTTACTTCTTATATCCTAAGCATTAATTATCTTGCTCATTCTTCCTCCTGGAAAACAGACCTTGTGGACTCTCTCATTAACCATGCTTCTAATAATGGAATCTCCATCCATTTTTAATCTTGAGTCATTCATAACTTTTTTTTTTCTCAATACCCCTTCATTCTATCCTTTTGCACTCTTTCATTCCTTTTTTGTCAAACATGTAATATCACTGCACATATTCCTCTATCACTTCTAAAATCTCACAGAGTACGTACTGTTACTGGATGATATACTTTGAATACTAGGAACTGAATGTTGTATAAGAACATTGCAATTGGTCTTGGCTAATGAAGTCTTATACTGCAGACCAGTAATTGTTAAATATCTAATCTGCACTGCAAAAAAAATAGATACATATGTGGAATAAATTAAAGTCATAAAATTAATCTATGCATTATTTCTGCCAGTAATGGCACATATAAAAACTAATCAATTCCTTATTATATTTTCCATTTTCATTGGCACTTACCAAATCTAAGGAACGAAACAAGAGAATGTTCCTAACAGCATCACCCAGCCTTTGTCTCTGCTCATCTGTTTTGGGATAAACAACCTAAAAGGGGGAAAAAAGTGTTTAACTATAAAGAACTTAAGAAGGTAAAGAGTTCTTCAAAAAGTATTGAGTATTAAAATCCTGTACTTAATGGATAAAAATAGAAACAAGAATAAGGTTGCTCAGAGTGAAGTAGTTTCTATGCTAAGCCTGGACATTACTGATATCACATGATATGCAATCAACAGGATCTAGCATTGTCAGCAAGGAATGGTTCCTATTCTCTTCAGACAGAAAACTCATCCAGTGGAGACAAAGTGTTGTTAAAGCTTTATGACAAATGGGTATCTCTTGTCTTTCTTTCTTATCAGAAATCAATCAATAAATGAACCATATGCCTTGTAGATCAAAAACTATTGTCATACAATAGTAGATATGAATAATATCTTCATACAATGAAGATATTATTACATGACACCCTCAAGGAGTCCAAGAGGAGATGGACTCGTGGGAGGGCACTCCACATAACCTACCATCTCCACTATTTAATCAATCATCTACATATACTGCCAACTACCAGCTACTAATAGTAATTTTGGTCTGTCAATTTTGTGTGAATTCTATGGCTGATTTGTTTGCATGTAGGATGAAAAACCCGAGTTTCTGAGATAATCTCTATATCAGATTAGCTTACCCAAACCTTCAATTGAAAAAAACTCATGTAGAGGTTCCTCTCATCATGATAAGAATCGAACTCAGGTCTTTCCAGTCAAATGGCACAATGCCCCAATGTCTCTGCTTAAGGGGAATGGAAATCCATTAGGACCATAGAAGATTCATCTGGTAAAAACTAGAGATTGTAATACAGTGCCATCCAACTTATTATTATATATAAGTAGGCATAGGCACAATCTTCAGTTTTCATCACAAATAAGGCCCTTCAGTGTTTCCTTTCTCTTAACAAACACCCCTTCTCCTTTCTTCCTGACTTTATATGAATTCTACCTATGAAAAGCTGATACATTAGCAGTAATACAGTGGTTTAACTAAGAGATAGATAATCCAGAAACCCAGCTCTGGAGACCAAACAATTTTCAAAACTTTTTCAAGCTGCTTCAGGCTTCTAATAAGCAGGATGGTGATGATCTCATACTAGGCAATGAAATGCATCTATCATCTAAAGCAGTGTTTCTCAAACTTTAGACATCCATGTACCCCTTCTTAAATTTTCATTATTATCAAGTATCCCCTTATCAAATAATAAATATTTTCATTATTACCAAGTATCCCCTTATCAAATAATAAATATTTTCATTATTACCAGTATCCCCTTATCAAATAATAAATAAAGTATATTTCATTGTAAATGTCTATTTTATTTGAATTTATATGTTCATGTAAACAAAAAATATGATTTATTTTTAATAGAACAAAATTTGGAATAGGTTCCTCTTCATTTCCTGTCCATGAAAATCCACATTTCAAGTAATTCATATCATACTTACGAAGATTTTTCATCTTCTTCCTAGTTGGTTCTCTAGAGATGGCAGATGACACATCCTTATCAATTTCATTTGATCCAGATGCAATATCAACATTTTCTTGTTGCTTACAGCTGCTTGTATTTTCTATATTGCTCTCTTTTGTGAGTTTTATAAATCCAATCTTTAATCAATGATCCATACTTAAGATTTTGAAAGCTAAAAAAATTAATGTATTTACTCAAATATAATTCACACTTTTTTCCCAAAATCAAAGCTAATAAATCGTGGTGTGAGATATATGCAGGGATTTTTGGAAACTAAAGTTTTCAGAAAAAAATTAAAATGGTGCGACTTACCAAGAAGCTCCTATTGCTACTTTTGGCATCGAGAACAGTTTCCTTGTGTACATCGTCAAAGTCATCTACCCAAACAGTTTCATCTTCTTTTCCATTATTTCGAGCAAAAATTACCAGTAATTTACAAGACTTGAGATATGTAGAGCAGCTATGAAGAAGTGCATATGATTGGTGCAGTATTAACAAAAGATCGCGCAAACCAAAGACAAATTAGCATTTCAACAGTTGAGTTGAAATGTTAATTCTCTTCAACCGAATTCCATAATATCTGAAACAAATTCACTATATATTTCTTAGTTTTAAAACGTTCACGACGGGGTGTCAAGCAAAACCATATGTTGCACCGGCAACATATGGTTTTGCTTGAGTCTATACAGCGGTTTCTATTGGAGGGGAGATGTGATTCATCAGTTAGTGCCGTTTTTATCCCAGTTGTCTCCAACTGCACTATTTGTTGAGAAATATAATGATTCCATGCATTAATGATGCATAGCCAAAAATTGGCATGTACCCACCGAAGACCTTTCGCATACCACATGTTGAGAAACACTGATCAAAAGCCATCACATACCCCCATGCCTACACTTTGAACCTGCAACTGTCGAGTGGATATGCTATCCTCCTGACCAACCAGGACAGCTGCCTTAACAAATCCATTCATTTTCTCACTGAAATTTCACCATACACACTTCCATAATTATTCAAATGTAGTCCATTTCTAATATACAGGCAGAAGGCTGAATCCTAAGGCAAGAGTTCCAGATTATCTAACTTGTGGGACAACCAGGCACTAATTTAATATAGGTTGACACTCTTTCATGGATGGTATAGTTAAAAAAAAAAAAAAATGTACAGATGTCTCTAAGTTGCTCTAGTTAAGTAATAACATATGGCTTAAGTAAATAAATGCTTCCTATTCAGTGATACTCTATAGGAGCTGTTAAGCTAAACTGGGAAAATAAATGTAGAAAGTATTTTACCTTGGGTATAATAAATGTTAAAGATACCAAGCTATTTTAAACCTGGTTTTACTCCATTTCCCAAGTAAGCAAACAGACAAATAATCAAGTTTGCACCTGCACATAATGCAAGTCTAGCTGACCCTGCAGGTAGTGCAAGACCATGGTAACTCATGGTAATAGTAGAATAAGCTCTGATCACTAATCTTAATATTTACCCATAATGCAAAGCACATCTCCTGGAGGAGATGTATGACGCTTTGTATTAAAGGCAAGGGGCCACTACCCAGACTGGTTTCGACCTTTATTGAGGTCTCATCAGTGGGAGCCAGGCTAGAAATATCAAGATTTTAGTAATACAGAGCTTATAAGTATTTTACCAGAACAAGTTACCATAAGGTGTTTTAACCTTATTTAACCTTATTTTAACATTAAATAAAAAATAAAATAAAGATCAGAGCTTATTCTACTATTACCATGAGTTACCTTGGTCTTGCACTACCTGCAGGGTCAGCTAGACTTGCATTATGTGTAGGTGCAAACTTGACTTATTTGTCTGTTTGCTTACTTGGGAAATGGAGTAAAACCAGGTTTAAAATAGCTTGGTATCTTTAACATTTATTATACCCAAGGTAAAATACTTTCTACATCTATATCTCCTCCTGGGATTTTTTATTTAATAAGGTTAAAACACCTTATGGTAACTTGTTCTGGTAAAATACTTATAAGCTCTGTATTACTAAAATCTTTAATAAAGGTCGAAACCGGTCTGGGTAGTGGCCCCTTGCCTTTAATACAAAGCATCATACATCTCCTCCAGGAGATGTGCTTTGCATTATGGGTAAATATTAAGATTAGTGATCAGAGCTTATTCTACTATTATCATGAGTTACCTTGGTGTTGCACTACCTGCAGGGTCAGCTAGACTTGCATTATGTGCAGGTGCAAACTTGACTTATTTGTCTGTTTGCTTACTTGGGAAATGGAGTAAAACCAGGTTTAAAATAGCTTGGTATCTTTAACATGGGAAAATAAAGTAGATGACTAGATTAATATTTTTCAGAAGTGAAGATAAATTGAAGTGAAATAAGCATAACTAATATAAAAACAAAAATACTAATACCATGAAATTAAATGAATATTTATTTTTTATAAAGAAAATATTTAATTCGATACTAAGCTATGTACTTTAGTCGCTTACTTTTTCTCCTTCATCTTCATCTTCTTCTGGATTGTACTGTTCAGCAAATACTGAAATGAAAAGCAGAAAGTTTTGAAAATGTTATAAAAAGTAATTAATTTTATTACATAAATTCTAATGGTAAGTAACTGAGTTGAAGAAAGTGAAAGGATAGAGAGAGAGAGATTAGGGAGGTTTAATAAAGGGTAGATGATATGAATAAAAAAGCAAGGAGTGGGAAGTGTGAGGATGAAAAAGCATGATGTTTAGAGTAGGGAAGAATGAGGAGTGTATGTATGAAAATTCTTATTAGAGGTGTACAAGAGACAAAAATGTTAAGGAGTTTTTTCTTGGGTAAGCATGATTACATTATTATTACATAACACCTCTAAGTAATCCAGTGACTCATCGCAGTAGGGCAGTCCACTGCATGCAACCACTATCTATATGCAAATGCACTAACTACTTTCAGCACACAATATCATCTACTGCTGACCAAGAGTATTTCTTGCCTGTAAATTGGACAAATTCTCTAGGTTGATATACCTATATATGGGATGAAATATCAAAATTTCCAGGAAACTGAAAAAGCTAATATGAAGATTCCTCTTGTAATGATGAGAATCAAATTTAGGTCCTTTCCAGTCGAAAGGCAAAATGTTCCATCAGTCTTCCAATTATGCAGTGGAGTAACTATGGTAATGAAGAGAGGTCAGACTGCAGATGAGATAAGAGATCTGGCTAATATGAATGATCTGAGAGGAAATACAAATATCACTACAAAAAATTTGAGAGCGATATTAGAGGCAGCGCATCAGAAGTGTGAGGGTGAAAAACAGTATTCTCCACCCTCACAAAAAAGTTAGTTAAGGTGATAAGTAGTGATAATGAATGACATCAAAGTGAGTTGATGTCTGGAATGCATTTCAACAGGTGAGAATTCAGGCAGTGAGAGTGGTTATGTTCTCTAAGCAAGGGAGTGTGCTGAGACAGGGAAACTATTGTCATGGAAGTTAGTAGCAAAAAGTGCCTCATATGAGGACTGTATATTGGGTAGCATGTCATAAAGCAAAGAATAGTGGAAAATGAAGGGAATGGTAATGAGTATAAAGCTAACAGATATACTGGCAGTGACTGTTTTATCTCCACATGAATGCTAGAGGAGTATCAGTAATGGGGATGACTGTGAGATTGGCAGATTCAGTATATGAAGATGATACACTGCAAGAATATAGGTTGAAAAGTGTAGCATATTTTGGGAGGAAAAGTGGGGTAACAAGTCTTATTTGTAACAGCAAATCAACTGCACCTACTCAGAGTGCACAACCAGGAATGTTGGCAGTATCTTTGAAGGTATATAGTGTGAAATGGTAGTGGGTAATACAAAACCTAGGGTGTTATGACAGGCAATGGAATCCTTTACCTACTAGTGTAAAGCAGGTAATTATTATGAGAGATTGCAACTATGTCAACATGGAGTGGAAAAAAAATTTGGTATCTAGTAGTAAGGAATTTGAATTTTTGGAATTCTTGATGAGCAGTTATCTCAGCCAGTATGTGATGGTGGTAAGGGAATGAGAATCAAAGTTTCATATTTAGTATTTGTGAATGAGATATCATCAGTCTCAAGAAAAGAGATTAATAAGGTATTACATAACAAGTTATTATGATAATTATGATAACCTGTCATATAACTTAGCTTAGAAGCCAGCTAGGAGCAATATCATGAATGGAAGAGCTTGAAAGATTAGTAGAGCAATGTCCTAATCTTTATTAAGAAATACTTGATAAAGTCAATGACAAACTGTATATACAACAGGAAGGAGTGAAACAGATGATGGAAATCAAATAAATTATATATATTATGTATACATCACAAAAAGATTATTTGCAAGGTATAAAGAAATAGGTGGAGAGCAGCAGCATAGAGTTCAAGCTACTTAGGAAGGTGATAAGTACAGTAAGGAAGGAGAAATTAAAATATGAATACAAGTACCAAAAAAGCAGGGGGGTTGGGAAAGGCAGATCACAGAGAATTCTTCCATTGTGGTGCTGTCACTAAAGGATAACTGGCAGGAAACTAACCTCACTGGATAGAAGAGGTAGCCCGGCATTTCTTTCTGACAGAATAGATTTTATTTTTAGAGGAGGAATGACTTTAGACAGGCAGTGGGCTGATTGAGATTACATTATATTCCCATGCAATGAAATCTCATCCATTTCAAAGGAAGGTTCTAAGTTGCTTGTTTAATGTTGGTTGTTTGGGAGTCTTGCAAATGGTTGAGTCTTCAAGGAAGTAGTATCAAAATGGAAATATCAAATAGTATTAAAGGTTGCATTTCTTTAGCAATAGTCAAGATTTTGGAAAAACTGATAAGCATTTGTAGACAGAAAAAGGCACATCATCAAATTCCTAATATGTACCCTCAAGAGGTGTATAGCATAATACAATAGCATTGAATGATTAAGTTTATCTTATTACTGATGACCTATCAACATTTTCTTCAAAATTAAACTGTCAGTTGTCAGGACTTGAATATAGTCACATCTGCTAATGACATCTACCATCCTTAATGCTATGAATGTTGAGTTCTTTTTTTTTCCCCTCCAAAATGTATGAATGTTGAGTTCTTTTCTAATATCTTTATTTTTTAATATGATTTTGCCAGTGACACTATCTGTTCATTCCTCTAATTTTTTTTTTCTTCGCAGAATTCTTATAGCTGTGTGTGGTTTTAATCTTTGATCAGCTGTTTTATTGCTAATCCGGTTTTCAGATCCATATTTAAAATTTAGCTGAACACTTTACTTTTAATGTGAATCCACTCATGCAAGGCTGTATATTTATAATATATGTTACTATGAGTGGACTAAGGAGCATATTCAAAAACCCTATTCCAGAGACCATTTGGAAACTTTTCAAGCCAATATAAGTTTCCAAAAAGAAGGGTGGTAGTCTTAATGAGCAATGAAATTCATTTCCCACTTAAAGACATTCACGAACATCCAATTCTTAAGTGGGATTCAGACCTATGATGTGCTGGTTAGAAAACAGATATGCTATCCACTCAGCCAATGAGGCTGGCTATACTGCTAGTTTGGCGTTTTTGCCATTTGTTATTCCATATAAATTTAAACGACTTTCCCACTTTTGCATCATGCTGTAATGGTATTACACAACACCAAAAAAATAAATAAATAATAATAATAAATAAATATTTCTTAACTAGCTAATATTTTGCTGGCTCCTCAATCAGCATCTTCTGAATGTAAGTACTTTTGATAAACAAACAAAAGTGGGTGTAGAATTCAAACTGTAACAGAAAAATTGGCACCCCTAATGTTGTATAAACAGAAGATTTTACAGTTGGGAAGGTTTGGAATTAACTTTAAAATCAATGTCTCTTAAATTTTAGGAAAATCAATGCAGCCATACTTGTTGAAGTTCAGAGAGTATACCACTGCTGCTGCTGCATCTAAAAATAATCTTTCTGTGACTTATATGTCTTTAACTAATTCATTTTCTTCCATCTAATTATGTGTGAAGAGGTATTCAAAGTCTGCAGTTCCAACATATCATAATGATGGTGGTGAATGTATTTCTTGTAGTCTCTAAGGCAGATGTTCTCCATCTTTCCACAGCACTCCAAGTTACAGTCACAGGGTACTCCATACACTCCAGGATGTGATAAAGAATAGAGTTTGTTCTTTGGGGAGCATATTAAGGCAATTAGTTTGAAGTGTGGTTGGAACATGGTTGTGAAGGTTACATTTATTTGGTACTTCAGCTATTTTTTCTGATCTAACCCAAATATATAGGATGGGAATTGTAGTGCTCTGCTCTTTTGTGGTGTGTGTGTGTGTGGAAGATATGTAGTATTTTATCTATTTTACAGAAGTTGTAGCCATTTGCTTAAGAAAATATGGCAAAGGTAATTGAGCTTCAATCTATAGCAAGAGTTGCATCATTAGAAGAAACAGACCTGTCTCTATGGTTAGTGTTTTGAGGATCCCATGCTGTTGGGCATGATGCGATTGTTTATGCAAGTATCTTCTATTATGTGTTGGCTGTCTATAAATAACAAACAATAATGAACCATTTGAAGTGTGACTGCCGTGTCAAGAAACAGTAATTAGATTTTTTTTTTTTCTACCGTGAAGTAAATTTAAGAATACTGGCTATTTAGATGAATTAAAAAATCTTATATCTTGTCCATAAGACCAAATGGTAAGCACATCATCCATATAGCAATGTTTCAAACTAAAGGTTTGTGAGTAGGTGGTGTTAAATGTTTAATTTTCCGAATGTTCCATACAAAAATTAGCCAAAGATGGGGGGGGGGGGCCCTCATTGTACTTCCATTAATTTAGACTTTTCCTTTCTCTGTAAAGTAATCCATAAATGCTGAAAATTTGAATAATTCAAGTACAGTGGTACCTTGAGATACGAGTTTAATTCATTCCATGACCGAACTCGTAAGTCAAAATGCTCATATCTGAAATCAATTTTCCCCATTGAAATTAATTAAAATGAGATTAATTTGTACCAGCCCCCAAAAAACCACTCCGATTTTTTTTATAATAATGCATTTATAATGAACGACTATTGTATACAAACAAAATAAAACCAAATACTGTACATACATACATGTAAAAGAGAATCTAAAGAAATAAACAGATGTTGGCAGAGCCGATTAGCGTATGGTATTAATTTTTTCTTTCACTTCACTTTTGCCTAACTTAATTTTCTTCTTCACTAGCTTTTTTCTTTTTTGCCATGCTTTTGTCACTTTCATCTGCAGGGTGTTTCAATAGAAACCTGTCCAAGGAGCTTTGTTTCTTCCTCCCTTTCAGAATGTTTCTGAAATGAGTTAGGCAAGTGTCATTAAATAGCGCCGCTGCACGACCAGTTGCAACTTTTTCAGGGTGTTTCTTTTCAATAAAGTCGAAAACTTTTTCCCACATTGCCAACACTTTCTTTATCTCGCTTGAAGAGATAATCTCCTCTGCCTCTGCAGTTGTACCAATCTTCTGCAGAATCTCCGTATGTTGCTGCGTGTGTAGTTCCATCAATTCCGTCGTCAGTTCCTCGGAATATGTGGCGACAAGGTCTTCGATGTCTCCCTCATTCAACCTCCAGGCCCATGGACTTTCCGAGGGACACAATCTCCTCCAGCACTTCCTGTTCAGGCCTAAATCATTCAAAGTCCCTTTCAACCATAGCCTCAGGTCACAGCTTTTTCCACGCAGAGGTCAAGGTCCTTTTTGTAACACCCTGCCAGGCCATATCAATAATTTTGAGGCAAATGACAATGTTGTAGTGGTCCTTCCAGAACTCTCGAAGGGTGAGGTTTGTGTTCTCCGTAACCTCAAAGCAGCGTCAGAACGTGTTTGGTAAAAAGTTTCTTGAAATTGGAGATCACTTGTTGGTCCATGGGCTGTAGGATAGGGGTGGTGTTGGGTGGAAAGCGGAGAACCTTTATAAAGCTGAACTCCTCGAGGATGTCGTCCTCAAGGTTTGGTGGGCGGGCAGGAGCATTGTCAAGGATGAGAAGGGCTTGAAGGGGTAAGGCATTGACCTCGAGGTATTCCCTAATGGCAGGACCAAAGACCAAGTTGACACACTGCACAAAAAACTGCCTGGTGACCCATGCCTTTGGGTTTGCCCTCCACATAACTTGCAGTTTTTCTTTTAAAACCTTATGTGTCTTGAAGGCTCTGGGGTTTTCTGAGTGGTATACGAGCAGTGGCTTGATCTTGCAGTCGCCACTCGTATTTGCACACAGTGCGAGGGTCAACCTATCCTTCATGGGCTTGTGACCTGGCATCCTCTTTTCTTCTGCTGTAATGTACGTTTTGCTTGGCATCTTCTTCCAGAAGAGCCCTGTCTCGTCACAGTTGAAAACTTGTTGGGGGATGTATCCTTTGGCTTAGATCAATTGGGCAAAGGTTAAATTCCTCAGCTGCCTTAGAATCAGAGCTCGCTGCCTCACCATGCCTGACAACGGAGCTGACAACGGAGTGAATGCTGGTCCTTTTTCAGAAATTTTCAAAACACCCACAACTGGCTTTGAACTGCTCTTATGAAGCCTCCTGTGCTGAAGTATCTGGGGTCTGCTGCAGCAAATCTGCGTAAATGGCTCATGCCTTCTTGCAAATTATAGTCACAGTGTCTCCTGCGAGCTGCTTCCCTGTCAACCAAAAAATCAGCAGGTTCACCTTCTTTTCATGGACAGAGTTGCATAGCTTTGAAATAATTTTAACGCCCTTAGTTGGAATTATAGCCTTTATCGAGTCCTTCTGCTTCAGAATAGTACATATCGTAGAAGTAGTGTGATCGTACTGTGTTGCCAAGTCTATTACTCTTACGCCTTGCTCATGTTTGTCTATTATCTCGTGCTTTAATTCCATGGATATCACCTTTTTCCTTTTCTCACCACTGTTCTTTACACTCACCTTCTTTGGACTCGTGGTTATACGAAAAAAAATTAGCTAAATAACTGTGCATACAAAAAAAAAAAAAAACGCAAAATTAAAACTCAACACAACAGGAATGCTTCTGCAGTGAGGTAAACATGTGAACTGAACGATGCGCAAGACTCGGGAATCTGAGCAGAGTGGTGGTTGTGACGTCACCGAAGCAGGCTCGTAACTCAAGGCAAAAAATCGACCTAATCTCAAAAAACTTGTATGTTGGGGCACTCTTATCTCAAGGTACCACTGTATATCAGAAGTGAAATGTGACTTTATTAAATCAAGGGTCTCTATTAAAGGTACACTAGTAAATAGAGAAGATATATCAAAACTAATGATGTCTGAATTATTAAGAATGTAATTTTTTTATTGCAGATTTGAAGCTAACAATTTTTTTGTTTGTTTATTAAGGAGGGGAGAAGTTACCCTGTTGAATAACTCAACACCTAAATCTGTCCACAAGGTTGACTTTCCACCATGCTACCATTTTTTTATTCCATTATATAAATGCCATATTTAATTTACCATCTTCATTTATTTGTGCAAAAATATTTAAAATTTTTTAAATTTTACTTACAAGATCTATATTGAGAATGTACTCTAGTTCAGCGGTCTTCAAACTCTTTTGATCACGTATCCCCAAGACAGAAAAAATAAATAGCGCGTAACCCCAATTGACTGAGCAAAAATCTATTGTAATAAGTATTATAAAGAGGAAATATGCCTTGTATCATCATATAATAATTAAAAACGCTAGATATTTTTACACATTATTTTTATTATTAACAGTTTACAAACATATTTATTACAATATTTAATGTGAACAATGGCCTTGCATTTCTTTCATAATTTCTTGAAATTCTGGTTTGATGGCTTCTGATACTGCGATAGGTTGCTTCTTTAAATTATCTGAAATGATTTCTATACATCTACCAATAGTATCTGCTGATAAGGGAATACATTTTAGTTTATCTGCATATTCTTTTCCATGGATTATTTCTACCATTATTATGGTGATTGGGAGTACAAGTGTATCCCCAATGATGTGTGGCTTTTGGTCTTTTGCAATTAAGAATGCAACCTTAAGAGATACCTCCAAATATTTATCATTAATTTTAGTGAATTTTTTTTAAGTTGTTGGATTGAGAATTACATCTTTAAACATCGCTCATGAATTGTAAAGATTTGTGTTCATGTTCAGGATGTTTAGTTTTTAAGTGTCTTACTAATAATGATGGGTTCATACTTCCATTACATAGCGTCTTATGACACAATACACATGTAGGACGAGGTTCATTGCTGACTATCATCGATGTAAATCCCCATTTCAAGTAGTCTTCTTGATAATTATTATTATTATTATTATTATTATTCAGGCCTCCATGGAGTCAAAAGACTCATCGTGGGAGGTCCTTCCTAAGAAACACAAAGTCTATCATACCACTCCTTGAACTTATTGACTGTTCTCGCTCTCACCACTCCATCAGGCAATGCATTCCATGGTTCAACCACCCTCCATGCAAAGAAACCACTTGCTCACAGTTTCCTTTCATAACTTCCACGAATGGCCTCTTGTCACCACTCCTTCCCGCTGTTCAACCAAGCGAAAGAACTCCCCCTCCCCAGTGTCAACCCTGTAACTACCTCTCAACAGTTTAAAAGTCTCAATCATATCACCTCTCCCTCTTCTATCCACCAAACTCTGCAGTCCACATCTCCCTCAGCCAATCCTCATAACTATCATTGTACAGTCCGAAACCATCTTTGTTATCTGTCTTTGTACCCTTTCCACAGTTAATTTATCCCCTTCAAATCCTGGGGACCAAATCTGAGAACAATAGTCCAAGTGTGGTCTGATCAGGGTCTTATACAATGGAATTATAACTGTTTTCTCTCTGCAAGTCAGTGTCCTTCTCATCATTGCAGCAATCTTCTGTGTTACCTTTGCCACCTTTGCAATATGTCCCCTAAATTTCAGGTTTCTATCAATCATCAACCCCAGATCTCTTGTCTCCCCTACTTCCTCTAGTACAACTCCTCCCATAGAGTATGCAGTTTCCCATCGATGTTTCCCACCTCAAGATCTTACATTTTGCTGCATTAAACTGACACCCCCATTCATTTGCCCATCTATCTAGCTTATTCAAATCCTCTTGCAGGGCTGCTGCATCTGCACTATTACTAATAATCCTTCCCAACTTTGCATCATCTGCAAACAACTGAATATCCCCTTGCAATCCACTGACAATGTCATTGATATAAAGATTAAACAATATAGGTCCCAGTACTGAGCCCTGTGGGACCCCACTTGTAATCCTCTGCTTCCTTGAAACTGTCTCGATATATTCCGAATAATTTCGAACTTTCTTGAGCAAGGTTTTGTTAAGTTTCAAATGAATGTTTTTATCACTTAATTTGACTGATAACGAACTTGTTTGAATAGAAGAATCAATCCTATCTTTTCCTTGTTGTTCGTCTGATGTAGAAGTACTATGATAATTATCTTCAATTCACGGTTTCTTTGGAGGAAATTTTTTTAACCATTTATCCATTTGTGAGAGTTAATTTGTAAAATTTAAATATAATTCATTTACTATTGATAATATTAAACACTTTTAAAAAATGTAAGCAATTTTGATAACATTAATTCACTATTTCTAGTATAAACATAAAAGTAAGCACAAAAAGGCGTTGGAATTGCATAGAAACAATATATACTAAAAAATCGTTAAACTTACTACTAATAGTCAAATAATTGATACAACTGTGGTGTCATCTGTAGATAGCAGGATAACTAAGCAATTTTCCTTCTCTAGTTGGGCTTGTCAACACTAGGATGCTCTACAAACAATGGCAATGATAAGAAGTAAGAGATTTACTCCCTAGTTTTAAAAAACATGACAGCTTTGCCACGGACTATTATGTATGCAAAGTTGCCCAATGTGTGTTACTCGCAAATTTAAGTTTATAACGTCTTTGTCTATATTAGATATATGTTTAATTGATGAAAGAAAGTAATATTATTTAACTTTAATTACTTAATTTTTTTCCAATCAATATAAAACTTTTTTTAACGTACCCCCATGTATCGACTCGCGTACCCCAGGGGGTACGCGTACAACACTTTGGAGACCACTGCTCTAGTTGAATTTGCACATTTGTGCTTATTTTTCATAGTTTTTTTGTTTTGTTCTTTTTTATGCTAATTTTTCATGCCCAAATTTGTAATAGTGAAGTGATTCAAGTTAAGGAATCACTAAGGTTTGTCCTGGATTTATTTACAAGCATAACATTATATGCATGAAACATAGAGCTGAATCCCCCATTTTGATATTGGGTTTAACACTCTCTCTCTCTCCTTCATACAAGTGATGAATAACAATGGGGATAATGTGCACTCTTAACTTACACCTGATTTTACACGACCATCTATCTTCCTATACATCATCATCGTCAGCGAATCTATTCGACTGCAAAAACAGAGGGTGAAAGAGATGATAATAGTGGCAGGAACGAATGATTTGAAAGAGGACAAAATGGAAATGATAGAGGATGTGAGGGAGTTGTTTGAGGTAGCAAAAGAGAAGAGTGAGAGAGTTAGGATGGTGAGTATCTTACCGCGGTATGACAGCGAAGTGTTTAGAAGGAGGGCCATAATTGCCAATGACTTTATGCGTGGGTTATGCATGGAGAGTGGTGTGGAATTTGTGGATGTGTGGAATGAGTTCGATGGGCGAAAGGACTTATATAAGATGGATGGGTTACATTTGAATGGAGTTGGTGTACGGAGACTTGAAAGAGTGTTGATGAATGATGTGGAAGTGGATGTACAGACTCAGGGAAACTAGATTTATTAAGAGGGGGGGGGGAGTAGATATGCAGACTTTAGGGGGGGGCAGTTAAGTGTATGAATGAGTATATTATGCCCGGGCGAGTACGACGGACAACAAATCAGAATGGGATAATTAGTATAAGGAATCAAAGTAGGGATGGGACAAATGGGCTTCTGCGATTCATGTACACTAATGCCAGGAGTATTAGGAACAAGAAGGAAGAGTTTTTGGCCATGGTTGGCACTTCCAGGCCACAGGTTGTCGGTATTAGTGAAACATGGCTGACAGAAGATGATAAAGCTAGTGGGATTGAATGCGATGGGTATAGCGTGTTCAGGAGTGACAGGGTGAATAAAAAGGGGGGAGGAGTGTTATTGATGATAGCTGATGAGCTTCAGCCAAGGAGTATAGAAGTTGAACTGCAGGATGGGGCAAAAAGCACATTTGAGGCTGTTTGGTGTGAGATACAATCTAGCAGAACAAAATATACAATTGGGTGCTGCTATAGACCGGGTGATGGAGTGGATGGTGGGAATAGTATGCATAAGCAAATAGAAGAAATGAATGGAAGGAGGGTAATTATTATGGGTGATTTCAATTATGGTAATATTGACTGGAAAGAGGAGAGGGCACATGGGAGGAAGGAATTGGATTTTATGCAGTTATTAAGGGACAACTATCTACGGCAACATGTATTGGAAAATACCAGGGGGCAGAGAGTGCTGGACCTAGTAATTGCAACTGAGAATGTGGCTGTAACGAACATGACCTTGTTGCCACCAATTGGTGAGAGTGACCATAAGGTCATGACTTGGGAGGTGGCTAAAGGAGTCGAATTTACAATTAAGACAGGGTATATGTGGAATTACCGGGCTGGTAAGTATGACAAGCTTAGGTGTGTGCTTGGCTCAATGCCATGGCATGTAAAACTGCAAGGGCTGGATGTTGATGGTGCATGGGAGGTGGTCAAGAACTGTTTGCAGGAGGCAACGGTTGACTGTATACCAAGAGTCCGAATAATAAATCAGGTAGGGGTTAAATGGATGAATAACACTATTAAGCTTGAGCTGCAAAAAAAGAAACAATTGTGGAGGGAATTTAAGGAGAAGGGTGACCACCAGGTGCATGAACAGTATAAAGCTCAGGCCAGGATGGTAACAAGGGTGGTAAGAAAAGCAAAAGCAGATTATGAAAGGAAATTGGCCATGCAGGCTAAAGAGAATCCCAAACAGTTTTTTCAATATGTTGCAAGTAAAAGGAAAAATGCTCATGGTAGAATGATCTTAAAAAATGCTGAGGGTAGGGAGGTAACTGAATCAGTCGATGTTGTGGAATTACTAAGCGAGCACTTCGCAAGAGTATATCATCCAGGTGGTGGCTTTGCAGAAATGGAGGAACCAACAGCTTATACTGGAATTGTGATGAATGAGGTAGAGGTAACTAGTCTATTACAGAACCTCAATGTCAATACATCTGTGGGATTGGATGGTATACCAGCTCGTGTCGTACGTGAAGCGGCCAAAGAATTGTCAGTGCCCTTGACCATTATGTTTAATTTGAGCCTCAGGACTGGGTCAGTCCCAAGGGGGTGGAAAGAGGGGAAAATAGTTCCACTGCACAAAGGTGGTTCCAAGGCTGCTGTTGAAAATTACCGGCCAATCAGCATAACAGGAATCATTATCAAGGTCTTAGAGAAAATAGTCAAGAGGAAAATACAAGATTGGATAGAAGAAAATGGGATACTGTATCCGGGACAGCATGGTTTTGTGAAGGGTAGGTCATGCCTCAGTAACTTGCTCACGTATTATAACAGTGACGGCTGAACTGGATAAGGGTAATGGGTTTACGGTGATTCTACTGGACCTTGCCAAGGCCTTTGACAAGATACCACATGGAATTCTAATCAGTAAATTGGGCCATATGGGGATGGACATAGGGTTGGTGAGATGGATAGGAGGGTGGTTGACGGAGAGATATCAGAGAGTGGTTTACTCAGGAGTAGAGTCCACAAGACGGCCTGTGACTAGTGGTGTGCCACAAGGATCTGTTCTTGGACCACTGCTGTTTAATTTGTTCATAAATGATATAGGAAAAGATCTGAGAGGAACAGTTCATTTGTTTGCGGATGATGCGAAGTTGGGTAGGGCAATAGTGAATGCAGATGACATCAAAATTTTGCAGGATGATTTGGATAGATTGGAGGTCTGGGCTAAGGAGAATGGATGTCAGTTTAATGTGGCAAAATGTAAGTTATGCATTTTGGGGTGAAAAGATTGGCGGCAGTTTACTGCATTGGTGGAACCGTGCTCCAGGAAATTGATGAGGCACGAGATTTAGGAGTGTTGGTAGATAAGGAATTGAAATTTAGGGGACACATTGCAAAAGTGGCCAAATCAGCTCATCAAATCACTTGGTTGCTGAAGAATACATTGACAAGCAGAGACAAGCAGGTTATTGTTCCTCTGTATCGAGCCTTGATAAGATCCCATCTAGACTACTGTGCTCAGATTTGGTCACCTAGGTTTCTTCTTGATGGGGAGGAGGTGGAGAGGATCCAGAGGCGAGTGACCAAGATGATAGCAGGTCTGTGGAATGAACCGTATGAGAACAGGTTGAGGATTTGTGGGTTGCAAAAATTGGTTGATAGGCGGAGGAGGGGAGATATGATTGAGACATTCAAATTACTGAAGGGTTTCTATAAAATTAATTCAGAAGATATTTTTGAGAACAGGGCTGGTTGTGGGAGGACTAGGGGACATCCATGGAAACTGGGCAAAAGTGTGGTTAGTAAAGGTGTTAGAGCTGGGTTCTTTACTTTTAGAGTAGTGAATGAGTGGAATGCGCTCCCTGAGTCTGTGGTGGATGCTGTGACAGTGAATGAGTTTAAGGCGAGGTATGATAGATACTGTATGAATGTCGAATAGTTGTGATGAAAATGATTTGGGGCCTCCCTCGATGAGTCTAATGACTCCCTGGAGTTGCCCGTAATAATAATAATAATAATAATAATAACATCATTCAAATCTAACTGCTGTTACAACTTCACAACTTCAACATAAACTATGTAGAGTTCTATACCAGTGTTTTTCAAACTTCTTTTTTTGAAATAAGACCCACAATAAGGCATATATTTTACATTGTTACCCAGACAGGTGTGTGTGTGTGTGTGTGTGTGTGTGTGTGTGTGTGTGTGTGTGTGTGTGTGTGTGTGTGTGTGTGTGTGTGTGCGCGCGTGCATGTATACAGCATATACTAAACTGAAAGAAAAGTTTCATAAAACTACATATAATAAAGTAAAAACAAAGTTAATATCAAATATGATTTTATTAACATATAAGTACATGTTGTTTTCACTCATGTTAGTGAGTGTTAAACACCATTTTTGTAAGCGTGGCATCCATTTGGTGTTTTATAGTTTGATTTTGTATGCGTGTTTAAATGCGAGTGTTTTAGAACTCCAAAATCTGAGATTCGCTCTGATATTATCTATTCTATTTCATTAAAAAAACTACTGGTTGCGACACACTATGTGTCTCAACTTGTAGTTTAAAAAACACTATCCTATATGTAATATTTACCTCATATAATTATAGCAATGTGAATATCTTTCCTCTTCACATCTTGTTGACCCAATAAGGTATGCCTTTTACAGATCGACAAAACTTATACAGTTCCTTATTACTTTTTTGCTGGTTTGGTTGGTTCATTGTAGTACTTCTGTACTACAATGGACAGTTTGAATGCCACTATGATTGAGTGTTTGTAAATACTGGAAAATGAATTTCATCCTGGTGCGAAACCATCACCTTGCTTATTGGGGGCCTGAAGTTTGTTGAAAAAATTCTGTGTGGTCTCTACAGGGTTCCCAAATGATCTAATCCTTAGGTCATCCATAGAGGTTTATTTACAGTACATAATAGGTTTCTCCACTCTTTAATATGTGAGATTCGCATTAAATATATTATTCTCATCATTTCTTAACTATATATCTTAAAGTAAAAATCTTTTCTGACCTTGTTATTTTCCACATTTTCCATTTCTCTTGCACGGTTTTCTTACTTGGAACTGAGTAGAGAAATTTCTCTCTTTTTCTTTCTTTCTTTTTTTTTTTTTTTACCAATGGGTTACTAGGAGTGCTTTAACCAAGCCTGCTGAATTATGCAGTATAGCTATTGTTATACTTTTTAAAACTCCAGGTATGAGAATTTCTAGTTGAATATTTTTTTGAATAGTTCTGTTGCACAAACTTCAGCAATAGGGGTGGTGATATATCAGCATGAGTACTAAAAGAGTGTTCAGCTGACTGGCTGTTCCTTTGAGTCTCAGAACAGGGAAGATTCACACAGGAATGGAAAGAATGTATGATAATCGCATGCAAAGACCGATATATCCAATGATCGACCAATCAGCATCTCAGGAATGGTGGTGAAGATTTTGGAAAACTGGTTAGGACTTGCATTTAGAAATGGGTTGAAGAGAATCTCTACTCTGCAATGAAAAGCATGGGTTTACTAAGGAAAGGTCAAGTTTTAGCAGTTTGCACACATTCTATAATAACGTTGCCATTGAACTAGACAAGGGGAACGGATACACCATGATACTTTTGGATTTTGCTAAGGCTTTTGATAGAATACAGCATGGTAGACTGTTGCATAAACTGGAGAATATGAGTTTGGATTATAAAATATTAGCGTAAATAACAGGATGGCTGACTAACAGATATCGAAAAGTGGAGTCTGTAAAATTTAAGATAACCAGTGGTGTACCACAAGAGTCAGACCTTGGTCCACTGTTATTTAGTCTGTACATTAATGACATTGGGAAAGATTTGACTAGTGACATACAGCTATTTGCTGATGATGCAAAGATAGGTAGGGTAATCAGAAATGCAGCTGATATACAGTACTTGCTGGAATTGTGGACATGTGAAAATGGATGTCAGTAAATGTAAAGTCATGCACTTTTGGTGTGATTAGATATCCAATATCTTATTATATTGGTGGGATTATGTCAGAAGAAACTGATCAGGATAGAGATCTTGGAATGTTAGGAGATAGGAAGTTGAAGTTCATGGGTCATGTAGCAAAGACTGCAAATACAACTCAAAATATAATTGCAATGCTGAAATGAACTTTCACATGTAAAGATAAGGATGTCATTTTGCCTCTTTACAAGGCCTTGATAAGAACCTCATTTGGACTATTGTTCACAGGTCTGGTCTCCTCATTTCCATTTATTATTCTAATACAGTAGAGAGAGAGAGAGTGCAAAAGAAAGTGTTAAAAATGATATCAGGATTGTGGGATACTGGTTATGAAGACAGATTGAGAATTTGTAAGCAGCAGACAGTAGCAAAAAGGTTATACAGGATTTTAGTTGATGGAATTTTTCATTTTAGGTAGGCTGGGGAAAGGACAAGAGGTCATCCTTGGAAGCTGAGAATGAATGCTGCTAAGAAGGGAGTGAGGGGCTAGATTTTTCTCTCATAGAGTGGTGCGTGATCGGAATGGATTGCCATTGGATGTTGTGTGTGCAAGCAGTGTAAATGAATTCAAGAACGAGCATGATAGCTAGTATGTGTGTGTGTGTGTAGTATGTGACCTCCCTTGATGAGTCCCTGACTCCCTGGAGGTCTCCCTTGATAATAGTAATAATAATATAATCTACTACAGCTACCTTTTCACATTTCAGGTTTCAGATAATTTTTCTCTACCTCAAGTACTGATATATATATATATATATATATATATTCCTGATTGCATTCCTCTTGAATATTTTCTACCACTCTTCTGTCACTATTTATCTCATCTGTTTAACTGATTTTTAAAGTAATTTTCAGAGTCAATTCAAGATAGTTTTCTAAAGAAACATGTATGTGAACTCATTAAGGATAATAGTCTTAAATTTACTATTAACATGAGAGGAACTAAGAAATTGTTATAAGTGTTACTCAGAGCTATTGTATGATAGTGACTATTTAACCATGATATGGGAATTAAAATTAAGGGGAAAAGGTGTAATAAGAAACAGACAAGAGTGGAATTTTAAGAAAAGCTGATTTTAAGGATATGGTAAAATAAATAGAATGCATAAAAATGGAATTAATGGAATGAATATTAATAGTAAATGGGAAACCTAAAGATATATTTCATAATCAGATGTTTAAATTTATCCTGAGAAATAAGTTTATAAGCAAAATCTGAGTTGTCTGGAAAATCACTAAATTCTTAAGAAAATCTGCAGAAAGAAAGAAAAAAAAAAGGGAACAATATCTATTTAAAAAAACTTATTAACTAAATCAGTAATTCAAGATTGTAAAACTAAGGTTGCAGCTACAGTTGATTAGGAATGTCAAGACCAGCTATAAGAGTTTGCACATACATATATATATATATATATATAAGCCAGTCAAACAGCATGGGTAAGATTTTAAATGATGTTATTGAGGTGTCAGAGAAAATTTAATAATTGCTGAGTGTTTAGATAGAAGAAAGTGCAGTTGAAGATGGAATAATGCAAACATACTCACAGATGTAACACAGGATAGAAATCTTGTGAATACTGTAAGATATCTAGCACCAAATAAGGATAGAGATAGGAATTGAATGTTTTTTCTTCTTTTTTTTTGTAATAAACAAATATGTGTGAAGAATAATAACTGAATTATGATTATTTTCCATGAATCAGTAAGATTAGAAATCATTGTTAATAACATAATATTTCCAAGATAATGCTGTTACTTAATGGTGGATTCCAGTGTCAAATGGAAGACTGTAGGTGAGCAAGTCTCAGAGAAGTTACTGACTAGCTAATGGAAGAAATTAATTGGAACTGTATCCAGTACATCCTTGACATTATTATTATTATTATCCCCAGACTTCCATGGAGTTAGAGACTCATTATGAGAGCCCCCCCCCCCCCCCCAGTCATAAACACAGCTCATCATACCATGCCTTAAATATATTTAAATTCTCTGTGGACACCATCATCCTTGCAAAAAACCTGCTCTCAAATTATTGACTAGTACACGACGTGTTGCATAAAGAGTCAATCTTGCAAAATCTGTTAATTTTTTTATGAAGAGGTTATGAGAGAGACAGACTGCTGCAATGGCTACGATGTGATTTACTTAGATTTCAGTAAAGCCTTTGACAGTATTCTACTTATGAACCTACTGATTCAAGATGCATTAAACGAATATCAGCGATTTAGTTAAATCAATAAGAATTGGACGACAGACAGGACGTAAAAAGAAGAGCTTAAAGGAAGCCTCTAGGATACAGTTTTAGGAGCAGTCTCTCTAGAATTCAGTTTTGGGAATCTTTCTTATTTATCAATGATTTAGGTTCATGTATTAAAAATAAAATTTCTTTCTTTACTGATGATGAAAAATTGGGAAGAGCAATAAATTGTTCAAATGTAGAACCTCTTCAGAATGATCTTAGACTCGAAGAAGGAATTAAAATTCAATCTGGAGAAATTAAACAGATGAATATAAATTGAATGGAAATAATTTCAGTGGAGGTACCTTCCCATTCAATTTATATCCATCTGTTATAAGGATCTGGATATCATAGTGGATAAGGTATTGAAGTTAAGAAATCATTTTATTATTATTATTATTATTCAGGCCTTCATGGAGTCAAAAGACTCATCGCAGGAGATCCTTCCTAGGAAACACAAAGTCTATCATACCACTCCTTAAACTTATTGACCATTCTCGCTCTCACCACTCTATCAGGCAATGCATTCCATAGTTCAACCACTCCATTCAAAGAAACCACTCCTCACTCTCTTGCTCACAGCTTCCTTTCGTAACTTCCAGGGATGCCCCTTGTCATCACTCTTTCCCGCTGTTCAACCAAGTGAAAGAAATCCCCAGTGTCAACCCTGTAACCACCTCTCAACAGTTAAAAAGTCTCAATCATATCACCTCTCATTCTTCTATCCACCAAACTCTGCAGTCCACATTCCCTCAGCCGATCCTCATAACTAACATTGTACAGTCCTGAAACCATCTTTCTTTGTTATTCGCCTTTCTACCCTTTCCACAGTTAATTTATCTCCTTCAAATACAGGGGAACAAATCTGAGAACAATAGTCTAAGTGTGGTCTGATCATGTCTTATACAATGGAATGATAACTCTTATCTCTACAGGTCAGTTTCCTTCTCATTATTGCAGCAATCCTACGTGTTACCTTCACCACCACCGCAATATGTCCCCCAAATTTCAGGTTTCTATCAATCATGAATCCCAGATCTCTTGTCTTCCCTACTTCCTCCAGTATAGCTCCTCCAATAGAGTATGCAGCTTCCCGTTGATGTGTCCCAAACTTCAAGACACCTCACATTATGCTGTATTAAACTGACACCCCCATTCATTTGCCCACCTGTCTAGTTCATTCAAATCCTCTTGCAGGGCTACTACATCTGCACTATTACTAATAACCCTTACCAGCTTCATATCATCTGCAAACAACTGAATATCCCCCCTGCAATCCACTGACAATGTCATTGATATAAAGGGTAAACAATATAGATCCCATCATTAAGCCCAGTGGGATCCCACCATGCACAACTCTCTCTGATACCTATCGGACAGCCAATCCTGAATCCAGTTGACCAACCTGACATCCAAAAGCATGTGCTGCAACTTAAATATCAGCTTATCATGTGGCACCCTGTCAAATGCCTTTGCTAAATCCAAGAAAATGGCAGTATATGCCTTTCCCTCATCTACTGCTCTTGTAACTTTATGATAAAAGGCTAGCATATTACTAAATCAAGAGTGACCCCCTCACAAATCCATGTTGACTCTCACAGATAACATTACCCTCATCTTCCAAATGCTGTATATGGTCCCTCACTAATTTCTCCAAGATCTTAACTACTACTACTGATGATACACAAACTGGCCTATAATTAGACACTTCCAGTCTGCTTCTGCCCTTATGCAATGGCACTAACTTACCTTCCTTCCATTCTCTGGGCACCTTTTCTGTAGCCAGACTTTCATTGAAAAGCCAGGTCAAAGGAGCTGTCAGTTCTTTAGCACATTCTCTCAAAACCTGTGGTGAAATAACATGCAATCCAACAGCTTTACTGGTATCCAGAGTACTCAGTATTTGGCATGCACTCTCCTCCTGCACCTCTAAACCTCGAACCTGACCTATCCCTCTAGTATTAAAATTTACTCCTCCAGGATGAAATATTCCAATAAAATGTTCATTGAACAATTCCACTATGTCCTCTGCATCAGTCACTCTATTCCCATTTTTATCCCACAATGTCATTCTTCCACAATCATTTCTCCTCCTACTGGCCACATAGCTAAAAAATTTCCCTATGATTTTCTTTGGATCTTAGGGCCAATTCCTTCTCATATTCCTGTTTCGCCTTCCTTACCATACTAGTCACTCTCCTGGCCTGTGTCTTATATTCTTCATGCATCTGCTCTTCAGCTGTCTCCTTATATCTCCTCCATAACCACTTTTTCACATGCAATTCCTGTTTAACATTGTTTGTCATCCACTTTACTCCAAATTGTGTCCTCTTCTTCACTTGTGGAATAATACAGCTTACTATTGCTGCTAACAAATATTCCTTCACAATTTCCCAAGCTAATGATATCCCAGCCTTTCAATTCCTCCCTCCATGAAACTTCCCCGAGTTGACATCTATTATAATCACCTGCCTTATAATTTCACATACATTCCCTTCTCTTTGATACTCCTGCATGTCTATTCATCTTCCAAGTCAAAACCACATGGTCACTCTCTCCAACTGGTGAGAGAGATATCTCACTTATTATCAACTCTTCTGATGCTATGACCAAATCCAAAACTCTTGAACCAATTGTACCTCCTGTTACATGTTGCCTAAGACATTTGTATCTCGAGAATTCTAGAAATTCCATTCCCTTATTGCTACATGCATCTTCCTCTTCCCAACTTATACTGCTGTAGTTAAAATTTCCCATAACAATCATTCTTTTTGCACTAGCCAAGATCAACTGTCTAAACATCTCCTTGTCCCTGCCCTCTGTGCTCCTTGGTTTGTAGCAACACCCACCCACCCCACTAAATATCCTGTCTTGCCACCTCTACCTCACACCATATGCTTTCAAAATCATCAGTGTCACTGCCTTCCAAAGCCTCCACTCTTACAGGACATAAGTCATCACTTATCATAAGCAGTACTCCACCACGCTTTCCCTTCCTATCCTGCTGAAAAATGCTGTACCCTGCTACTTCTATTTCTGTTATTATACCCACTTCTGTCATCCATGTCTCAGTGATCCCAATAATCTTTGGCCAGGCTGATGCTATCAGCGCCACCAATTCCTCTCCTACATTCCAGATACTCCTGGCATTTGCATAAAGCATAAAAATGCCACTGTTTCTATACCCAGCATTATCCCCTCTAGACTCCACTGGGCTCAGCTTTACCTGATGTCGTCCCCCCCCCCTTCTCCCAAGTACCCATTCCATCTGATTCCTATGGTGGCCATCCCCATACATACATTCACTGCTGCTTTCATAATATATTCTCATGTCGTGACCTGTCCACTTGAAATTCTGTTTTCCTATCCATCTTAAATGGATAGCAAAACAGAATTTCAAATCCATTTAAAGTGCAGAGCTACTGCATTCTGAAATTTCTTTCTTACAGTTATAACTACACTCATGCATATTGACAATACTGCTTCAGTTAACAATTTCTACAATTGTTCTATTATTATTAATAACTTCAAAATATTCATTCACTCTATCATTACTGTATTAAATAGAACTTTTTTTATATTACTTTACAGTATATCACATAATCAGTGATGATGCATTTAATTCTGTTCATTAATTTAAAAAATATCATTAGTATGCCTAAGGTTGAAATGCAAATAAATAATCAATAATCAATAAATTAATTAACATTTCAGGTGAGTGGTCAGCATGGAAGTCAAAAATCAGGTTTGGGATTGAGGATTAATACTGCATAAATAGGGTAAAACTCTATACTGCCACAAAGACTTCACCAAATCCTGAAGAATTAATTCTAACTAGGTAAAAGACAAGTAGGTTTGCATGGAAGATCAGTGCGTGCATGTGTGTGTTTCATTAAGAAATGAGCAAAGAAACTTCCAGTACCTTCTATAAAGTTGATCTGAGTATTCTGTGGTGTAGGAAAGTGGAAAGAGGTAAGATAGACCCATTACATAAGGAGTGCCAAAACAGGGAAAGCAAATTATAGACTATTTGTAAGTATTTCTGGAGGAGTAGTACAGTCTTGAAAAAGTAGTAAAGTCTTGACATTATATTACATTTTATAATACATGTGATAAATGAGATGGATAAGAGAAATGAGTAAGTTGCACCATGATACACCTGGACTTTGCAAAATCCTGATAATGACTGCATGACATGACTAATATTATGAATAGAAAATTAACTGTCTGAGACATATCAAATGACATCTGCTTCTTAATTTGTATATTAATGATACTGCAGATGCTTTCAAGGGGCATGTGTGGTTGTTTTCTGATTAGATAATGTATACTAGAGCAATAAAGAATGATTGTAGTGTTTCTCTAGGAGACTTAAAAAGATCAGTAACACTGGGAGAAAAGAATGGCTGCCAATTTATTATTGTCAAGTGAGGTTTTTTGTATTTTGTATTGAAGCTACTAAAGAATGTGTATTATGCTGGAACTATTAGAACCTGAAAAGATTTCTAATAGTGCATTCCAGAAATAGATAGGACAGTGAACAGGGAGTTTTCAGGAGATACACTGCAAAAGTAGAAAAGAAAATGATAATTGTGTTGAGAAAAATATTCATGAGCAGAAATAGTCATGCTATTACTTTTATTTATTTATTTATTTTTATAAAGACTGATCCAAGTGCATCTAGACCACTGCATGCAGATCTGATCTGAAGAAATGCAAAAACAACTGAGGTGTAGAGGCACATAACTATGCTTGCCAGTTAGATGAGTGCATAATATCTCCACTCTCCAACCAACAGATTGTAGGTTCAAATTTCCCTGATGGATGTCTGCAAATGTCTTTAGGTAGAGATGGACTTTCATCATCTAGTGCAAGAGCAGGTGCTACTGGCAGTACTAATGTAAGAGAAGTTTACAGTCTGAATGTAGGATTATTATTCAAAAACCTAAGATGATACCAGGATTATGGAATATTGGCAGATAAATTACTAGGAATTTCACAATTGGGGAGGATGATACCTTTATGCGGCATCATTTGTGAAACTTGCATGAGTATGATTTAGCCTTGAGTGAGAAGTAGACTTTTCTCATAGCGAGCACAGTGTGCTAGCAGCCCACTACTGCTCAATGCCTGTTTGCTACAGAGTACCCCATGAAGTACCCAATTAATGCCAATAAGAATAATAATTGGTAATATTCGACATTAGCTATTTTTCAAATTCATTTTAGTGAGCTGGATGTATTTTTCTCCAGTAGTAGTAGTAGAGAGAGATATCTCCTATTATTTATATTATGTAATAAGAGATGCATATAAGGGGGGAAATTTAACTTACCCGATTTTCGTCTTGCATAGCGATTTGGAGGTTCTGAAATAAATAAAATAAGGATATATTCAGCAGTTATTCTTAAAAAAAAAAAAAAAAATATATATATATATATATATATATATATATATATATATATAGGCTAAAGAACACTTTATTTAAAAATTTAAAAGAGATGCTGATCACAGGATTCATACACTGTAAATAATATTAACTATAGAAGAGAAGGGGGAAAAAAAGGAAATAAAAAGTTAAAATGAAATTTTTTTGATTGCACCAGTGCTTTTCTGATGATACTTTTAGCAACTTAAAGTACCTGAACTACTGGCAGAGCATAATACTATTTGACAGGAAAACTAAACATGACATGACTTGAGTGGGGTAGTGTGCCCTCCCACAACGAGTCCTTGGACTACTTGGAGGTTTCATGTAATAATAATAATACTGATATCAAACATTTAGCAGGTACACACTGAAAAAAGAACAAAAGTGCTATGAAGATATAAATGACTAGTTATTAATACTATAATAATATAATTCTAATAATACATCGGGAATAGCCTGTGCATAAGGATGATGTCGGTTATGAAAATTGTAAGGTGTAAGCCAGAAGAGTTACAGTATTGTAGAGAAAGCTGTCTGAGTATGAAAAGAAACTGGCTTCACAAATTAAAGACATTCCAAAAGAATTCTATCATTATATTGCAAACAGAAGAAAGAACAAATGTAAATGGTATGCAGATGGTAGATGTGCAGAAGATATTGGTCAACTAATGAGTGTCTGTTTTGGTAAGAGCTATCAATATTTGTGTGGACCAATTTTTCATCCATAATCCCACATAATCCCATGTTGCATAATCAATGCTACCTTTACACTGGATGAAAAAAAGTCAGGTGCATATGGAGGAGATAGCAGGCACAAGAGTGGTGCAAAGAATGATGAGTAACTATCAACTTATCAGTATCTCTGGAGTGATAGTGAGGATTTTGGCAAAATTGGCACTTGCATACAGAAATGAGTTGACAGACAATTGATATAATATAAGATGACCAGTGGTGGACCTCAGGGTTCAGTCTTTGGTCTATTATTATTGAATCTTTATGTTAGTAACATTGGAAAGCGTTTGACAGCTTTCTGATCATGCAAAGAAAGGCAAAATAATCACAATATAACTAGCATGCAGCACTTGCAGAATGATTTGAATAGGCTGTAACTGTTGCCATATGAAAATCACTATCAGTTCAATGTTAGTCAAGTTATTATAATATGATTAGATATCCCATGGCATATTATATTGGTGGGATTGTGCTAGAAGAAACTGATCAGGCTAGCGATCTTAGAGTTTTAGACAATAAAAAGTTGAAGCTCAGGAGCCATACAGCAAAGATTGTGAATACAACTCAGAGGATAATTGCAATACTGAAGCAAACATTGATATGTAATGATAAGGAAGTCATTTTGCCTCTTTACAAGATTTGATATGACCACACCTGGAACTATTGTGCATAGATCTAGTTTCTGAGGTGATGCAAATAAAAAGGAGAGTATGCAAAGGAGAATTAAATATGGTATTTGGACCATATTTAATTTTCTATACCATATTTAATTAATAATTAAATATGATATAGAGACTGCCAAACTTCTAAAAGGGCCATCTAGTATATCATTAGATGGAAATTTTTATTTTATGGAAGGTAGTAAGAGAATGAGAGGGCATCCATAGATTTTTTCTCTCATAGAGTGGTACATTATTGGAATGGACTGTCTTTGGAAGTGGTTAGTGCAGTAAGTCTGAATGAATTTCAGAAGAGTTATGATAGCTAGTGTGGGTAATACTGCCCTTCTTCGATGAGCCACTAACTGCCTGGAGGTTCTCTGGTAATAATAATAAAACTAAATATATTTCAGACTGAATCATGTATTCCTTCTTCTATGCAAGCTAATTCATCAACAATTGCTTCACTGAACAACTGGTAATTGTCTAAGGCAGGTGTAAAATGCAAGAGAAAACAAGAACAGAACAGCTCAGGAGACTTAGCAGAAAGACAGATTAAAAATTAATTCAGTTCCCACTATGGCCTTATCCTGAATCTTATTTGATCACATGCTTACAGAAAATCAGAAGCCTTCATCTGCACATCAAGTTTACTATGGAGAAAGAAAATGACTGCTGTTTTTAGACTTCCTCACTTCAACCTCTTCTGGTTTCCAGTAAACAAACTTTTTCTGGAAGGTACCAACAAGACTCAGTATATCATCCTTCCAGATGTACAATATTTGAGCTTACACTGTTTGCTCCTCTGATGCTGCCTTGATGCAACTCTACAGATATGCTCCACAGCCTATAAATATAGGCTGTGGATCCCTGGGAGATGGCTGATAAAAGTTACTGATTGTTATAAGCCAACTTTCAGGGATAGCACTATAGAGAGAACAGGTCCTATTTCATATATGTTGGGCAAGAGAAAATGGCATTTTACTATCTTACTACTTCTTTTGTAATCTGCCCATAAACTTTCTAAGTTTCTGCTCACTCCTAAGAATAGACTCACACCTTTGTTTTTATCTGGAGTTTATTGCCTGTGTGATTGCCATCATTTATATTTCAGACAAATTGATCATTTGGCAGAGAAAAGGATTAGTGAGTACCAAGGCTACATCGACTATTGTAAGTCTTATAAAATCTAACTTGTAACACGGAACATAGGATGCTGTGGAAAGATGCTCACTCATGTACAAAAATTGATTTAACATGAATATATTCAAGGAGAGCTCAGAAGACTTCTTACATTATCCTATCTTAAACTGGAATGATGGCTTATCCACACTGTAAGTTGGAGAGCTTCTTATCCAAATTAACATTTATTTTTTATTTTGAAAATATTTAATGTTTTGTTTAGGATTCCTGAACTGTTAATTCTATTTTCTTTTCTTCAGTATGTGGCACCCTGGTTCATTCTGTGTATATCTTGATTGAGAATTGAGATGACTTTCCTGAACTTCTCTTAGCTGATACCAGTGACTACAGTTGATTTTTGATAATGCAATTATGAATAGATAAGTTATATCATTGGCTTATTCATGTGCTTCAGTATGTTTCATTCCAAATAGGGGTGTCCAATATCCATTTCAACATATTGTATAAAAGACAAAGTTCCATACATCCTCCCCCCCCCCAAAAAAAAAGATTAGTTGTCATATATCTCTGTTTCAATATTTGTAATTCTACCTTCTTGAAAAGACAATCATCATTCTTGATCACTCTGACATGTTCACAGGATTTCTTGTTTATAGCTATAGATTGCAGGCTACACCTTCGTCACAGATTACCAAATTAACTGGAAACAAAATAATCACTTTACTGCATCTTTATTCCTTCAAACATGAATGATTTTTAGAGCCTTGTGAAGCACTCTTACATCTGCCTAAACAGAACAAAAATGACCACACAGTTTCCTGGATATGGGAAGTAACTATCAGAAATACAAATTATTTTTGTTTGTTTAATATCATCAAAATGATCTAACATTTTCACTCATTATTGTCAACAGCTAAGTTCTAATACGCTAATCATTGATCCTTAAAACTGATAAATATATTATAACTAATTAATAATTGAATCATGTTAATTTAAATCTTTACCATAATAGCACATGCTTTCAATTGAATTGAATTGATGTTATCTTTTTTGTGATTGTTTTCCTATAATTGCATTGAAAATAGCTATGAAATATAGCCAAAAATTCTACAAATAAAAAGATAGTCAACATGGATTTGTGAAAGGGCACTCTTGTTTTAGCAATATGCTAACCTTTTATAATAAAGTTACAAGAACATTAGATGAGGGAAAGGCATATACTGCAATTTTCTTAGACTTAGCAAAGGCATTTGACAGGGTGCCACATGATAAGCTGATATTTAAGTTGCAACACATGGGTCTGGATGTCAGATTGGTCAACTGGATTCAGGATTGGCTGTCTGATAGGTATCAGAGAGTTGTGTATGGTGGAGCAGTTTCAAGGAGACAGAAGGTTACAAGTGGGGTCCCACAGGGCTCAGTACTAGGACCTATATTGTTTAACCTTTATATCAATGACATTGCCAGTGGATTGCAAGGGGATATTCAGTTGTTTGCAGATGTGGTAGCCCTGCAAGAGGATTTGAATAAGCTAGATAGATGGGCAAATGAATGGGGGTGTCAGTTTAATGCAGCAAAATGTAAGGTCTTGAGGTTTGGGAAATATCGTTGGGATGCTGCATACTCTATGGGAGGAGTTATACTGGAGGAAGTTGGGGAGACAAGAGATCTGGGGTTGATGATTGATAGAAACATGAAGTTTAGGGGACATATTGCAAAGGTGGTGAAGGTAACACAGAGGATTGCTGCAATTATGAGAAGGACACTAACCTGCAGAGATAAGAGGGTTATCATTCCGTTGTATAAGTCTCTGATCAGACCACACTTGGATTATTGTTCTCAGATTTGGTCCCCAGGATTTGAAGGGGATAAATTAATTGTGGAAAAGATACAAAGACGGATGACAAAGATGGTTTCAGGACTGTACAAGGATAGTTATGAGAATCGGCTGAGGGAATGTGGACTGCAGAGTTTGGCGGATAGAAGAAGGAGAGGTGATATGATTGAGACTTTTAAACTGTTGAGAGGTGGTTACAGGGTTGACACTGGGGAGTTCTTTCACTTGGTTGAACAGCGGGAAGGAGTGATGACAAGAGGCCATCCCTGGAAGTTACGAAAGGAAACTGTGAGCAAGAGGGTGAGAGGTGGTTTCTTTGCATGGAGGGTGGTTGAGCCGTGGAATGCATTGCCTGATAGAGTGGTGAGGGCGAGAACGGTCAATGAGTTTAAGGAGTGGTATGATAGATTTGTGTTTCTTAGGGGGAACCTCCCCTCGATGAGTCTTGACAGACTTTATGTTCTTAGGAAGGACCTCCCACGATTAGTCTTTTGATTCCATGGAGACCTGAATAATAATAATAAATTAATGTAAGTGATTCTGTTATAAATTAATTATATGAATTCTTTCACTTACATCTCAATTTTTAGATCTAGTTTTAAATGCTGTTGTGATAAGCAAAATAGTTTGCAACATTAAATTATTTAATAACTAATATTATTGATATTCTGATATCAGGGTGGATAAACTGGGAAAAGGTTTTAGGTATCTTATGTGTAAAAAAGTGTCTAGCAAGTTAAAAGAAAAGATCTACAAAAGTAGTAGCACTGGTGTACAGCAGTCAGACCTGGCAAATGAACAAGAGATGGGAGAAGAATAATTATTTTAATTTCCCAGCATTTTGACCTTCATATTAAGATCATCATCTGGAGTATACACACACACGTATATAGAGAGAGACAAGCTAAATTACATTTCACATAGTATGCTGAAGAGACAATGATTTTATCAACAGTTGTTCTACTGGTTCGACCTCTAATGAAATTAAAATAAAATTACAATAAATAAATAAAATAAATTAACTACATCAAAGCTATATTCTAATTAAGACAACATCAGAGAAATATTCTTTCATACAGGTTCTATTTACAATTAACTCTTAGGGAGAAAGGCTAAGTGGATAGAATATGTGTCTTCCATATGTTTGGGATTTTTAGACCATCATTTTTGTTAAGATTAGGGGGATTGAGATTCAGTAGAAGAATCTCACAGGCCTCCTTAAATTTACATTCATACCATGTTTTGGTGTGATGTAAACAACAGGTGCTTTTCCAGTCAATATGTAAAGTGTTCAGGCCATGATCAGAAAGACCAGCTTGACCATAGTTATATTTAAGGTGTCATTTATGTTCCTTTTTTCCGATAGAAATTGTGCATCCTGTTTCCCCTATATAGGACAAATTACAGGTGCAATGAATACGGTATACCCCAGGGTGGGCCAGTGGAGGGAGTGGATCCTTGGATGTGTTGAGTAAGTTCTTTAATTTTGCAGGAGGTTTAAAGGTGGCTTTAAGGTTGTATTTTTGTAATATTCTGTTTATTTTGTCTGATATCCCTGTAATGTATGGAATAGTTTCAGTTTTATAATAGTCTTGTTATTTTTTTTTAAGTGAGGTCTTGTATAGAATTTTGTCGATAGTATTTTGGCTGTAACCATTATTTAGGAAGGTATTGCTGATAAATTTTAATTCATCTTTAAGTGATTGTTCATTGGAGCAAATCTTCAAAGCCCTGTTTTTAAGTATATTAATGACCCCTAGTTTTTGTGTTGGTAGTGGTGGTAGGAGTTTTTTGTGTATATATAGCGCCTCCGTAGCGCAATTGGAAGAACGACAGTACATTGCGCCCTTCGATTAGAATAGGCCTAAGTTCGATTCTCGTCGCGACGGGAGGAATCTTTATCTGGTCGATTTCAATCGATGGTGAGTTAGCCGATCTCATACGGAGGTAGCAGGGTTTTTTCTCCCGGAAACTCGGGTTTTTCATCCCGCATACATACAAATCGGCCCTTCAGAACACACGCAATTTACAGACAAAAATTACTAGTTGTGGTGGTGTTGGAGGTGGGCGGTAGATGGCGTTGATTCATAGTAGAGGTAAGGTGTAGAGAGAGTTGAAGATGTCCTCCCGCGATGAGTCTTCGGACTCCTTGGAGGTATCAGGAATAATAATAATAATAATAATAATATTGGCCAGGTTTCTGGTAGAGAGTGAAGGAAAGGCTGCCAGAAGAAAGACATGTGACAAGTGTATCTAGAAATGGAAGTGTGTTCTGCTTTTAAATCTTGATTGTGAATTTTATGCATTTGTGTTGTTTGTTTTGGTATCTGAGGAAAGTGGCTAGTGACGGCGGCCATGGGGCCAAATAGCGAAAACATTGTCAACGTATCTAAGCTAGACTTTGGGTTTTAAAAGAGCAATCTAGAGCACGTTGCTCAAAATGTTCCATGTAAAAGTTAGCAATGGGGTGGGGGGAAAAACTATCTATATGAAAGAATGTTTCTCTGATGTTGTCTTAAATAGAATATAGCTTCGATGTAGTTAAATTATTTTATTTTATTTATTTATTGTGATTTTATTTTAATTTCACTAGAGGTCAGTCCAGTAGAATAACCGTTATCAAATCATTGTCTCTTCAGCATACTATGTGAAATGTAATTTAGCTTGTCTCTATATATATGTGTGTATACTCCACATGATGACCTTATATAAAGGTCGAAACATCAAGAAATTAAAATAATTATTTATAACACAGTTGTAGAGTCCATAGTTTGTGTAAAATGAATGCTGATCACCATGTAACACTAAAGGAAAGGAAAAAGATGGGAGAAGAGAATGGATGTAGCTGAAATGAGAATGCTGATACTTGTAAGTGGTGTAACAATATTAAATAAGATCAAAAATTCACTGATCAGGGGGAACAATGAAGGTAACCCAGGTATCTGGAAAGATTAAAGAATCAAGACTGAGGTGGTTTGGTCATGTTACACAGCAAGACGAAAGCTATGTAGGAAGGAGAGTGATGGAGATGAAGCCACCAGGCAAAAGAAGTAAGGAGAGACCTAAACAATGATGGCTTGACAGCTTGAGAAGGGACCTCTAAAACCTCCGACTATAGGAGAAATGGGCCTTGGACAGAACCGACTGGAGGACGTTGATCCACTGTAGCGACCCTATATGGGTGGGAATGAAGCTGAAGAAGAAGAATGATATTATGATTCTGGTACAGCATTTTAATAAGTGATATCAATTTTAATTTGTATCATAATTTAAAAAAATATAGATAATCTTCAATTTTATCATCATAAAATTTTAACTAAATTCACCATAAATTTTATTGCAATGAGTTTTCTATCACTCTTCCTTTTAGATCTGCACTGGTACTATTACAGAAGGTATTCAGGCCAACTGACGTTTTACCTTTTTTGGAACCTCAACTTTTTTTTTTTTTTTTAACTTACGTGTTTTTCAAGATATAATACATTATTCTCTTTTGTTTCTTCCCTTTCATATATTAAACCCATGTATCTGAATTTGTGTGTTTTTCCCTTCAGCCTATGGGCTGGTGGGGCAGCAATATGCTACAATACCAGGGAGATTATTATGAAGCAAGATGATTTCCCATTGCCATAAATATATTTATGACTGTAGCCATAAGTGTTCACAGGACTGGCTTGCCTGTCCTGTGAACACTTGTGTGAGAGATGAAAAATCCAAGTTACTGAGAGAAAAAAACCCTTCACCTCTATACGAGATCGGTTAATTCACCTTTAGTCAAAAGAAACCAGATAAAGGTTCCTCACATCATGGACAGGAATTGAACCCAGGTCTTCCTGACCAAAGGGGTTTTGTCTATACCGACTGGGCTATTGAGGCTCTATTAAACCCTAATATTAAATATTTTTCAAGCTATAATTACAGATGCATTATTCTCTAACATATATAATAAATATACAAATATTTATTATAATATTTGTATATTATAATAAAAGCAACAACTACAGGCACTGATATTTATATTCAAAGGTTCAAATTCATCACTATTACTTATATTTGTTACAATTTACAAACATGGTACTGGTTGACTGAGTACAGGGGCGTGCCAGTAGTGTCCGGTGCCTGTGTGCAAAACTTTAGTTGGCGTCCCTATTCCCCCTCTCCAATAAAAAAATCACTTTAAAAAAACCGTTTTTTTTTTAAGTATTTCCTCCTCTTTGGCACCTTTACTATCCTGGTGCCTGTGTGCATCACACACATTGCACATATGGCCGGACACTACTGGCGCGCCCCCCCATCTATGTCCACGGCAGAATTCAAACCTGCAGACTTTTGGCTGACGGAGTGGTTAGTGTATCCACTCTCCAGCCAAAAGTCTGCAGGTTTGAATTCTGCATGGACATAGATGTTTGTGATTGTCTTTCACCTTCATACATTCAATGGATGTATGAAAGAAATTCCCCATCTAACCCTACTACAATGGGAGAGGCCTTTACCCAACAGTGAGGATAAATAGGCTGAGAGAGAAAAAAAACTGACTAATTCCTCAGCATTTAGCACTAATTGAAGTGCTTACAATGGTGCATATTATTATTACTATTATTATTCTTGATAAGAAGGAAACATGCATATACATTTCAAGAAACTGGCATTCCCTATCGTCAAATTCAAGGTAGGACAAGATTTTGCTTTAAAAAATTATAACCTTTTTAATGCTAAATTTTCCTTATAAATTTCATTTTTTAAAAAATTTTAATAATACTTTTTATATATGATTGTTGGAAGTTTTTTCACACTTGATAGACTATAATAAATTTAGTTTAATCCTTTATCCAAGTGTAAGCAAACAAAGTTTGCGCCTGAAGTATCTTCAAGACTGAGGCAGCTCATAGTAAAGGTGGACCAAGCTCACATCACTCCTACTCTTAGTATCTCCCATAATGCAAGGCACATCTCCTTGTGGACATATATAATGCTATGCATTAAGGGAAGGGCCACTGTCCATACCGGTTTCAACCTTTATTGAGGTCTCGTCAGTGGGAGCCAGAACCAGAATCTAACCAAGTGTAAAAAACTTTCAACATCTTTCTCTAAATCCAGAGTAATTTAATAATAAGGTGAGATACCTTTTGACAACTCGTATAAGTAAATATAACTTCTCCATTGCTTCCACCTTGGTATCAACACCTCTGGATCTGACTCCCACTGACGAGACCTCAGTAAAGGTCGAAACCGGTATAGTGGCCCTTGCCTTAATACATAACATTATACATGTCTGCAAGGAGATGTGCCTTGCATTATGGGAGATACTAAGAGTAGGAGTGATGTGAACTTGGTCCACATTTACCACGAGCTGCCTCAGTCCTGAATATACTTCAGGCGTAAACTTTGTTTGCTTACACTTGGATAAAGGATTAAACTAAATTTATTATTATATGTGATTGGTTGAGTAAATAGTTAAATGGCTCTCCACTTCTGATCTTCAACATTGGTAATGAATTCTAGTGATTTACAGTTGAAACTTAGGCTATGAGGCCAATGTAGTATGTCAGTAAATTGTGTGTGTTCTTCTGCCTGGTTTGCTTGTTTTGTGGAATCAAGCCATTCGTTCTACCTTTAATTGAATACAAGGGTGGCAAATTCAATTAAAGGTAGAACCAGTATACTACTATATTCTCTCTTGAACTATGAGTAAGAACTGCTTTGGAGGTAGACTGATGGTTATTATTATTATTACGTGACACTTCCAGGGAGTTCAAGGACTCATTGTGGAAAAGCACACTACTCTACGTTTGTCTGTAAATTTGTGTGTGTGTGTGTGTGTGTGTGTGTGTGTGTGTGTGTGTGTTCTGAAGGCTGATTTGTCTGTACGTGGGATGAAAAACTCTGCTACCACCGTATGAAACTCACCTTCAACTGAAAAAGCCCATATAAGGAGAGGGCTATCCCGTCCCCCTTATTTTTCATATAGTTTATGCAAATTTTGCCACCCCAAAAAAACCTGCCACCGCATACAAATGCACGTCTTGCACTGTCGATAGAGCCAGTACTGTATAAGGATTTCCCTTTATCATGACGAAAATCGAACCTAGGCCTTTTCCAATTGAAGGGTGCAATGTTCTGCTGTTCTTCCAATTGCGCTACAGCACAATATGAATCAAATGGAGATTTGTTAAAATCACATACTTAAATGAGAAATTAATTTTCACTAACTCTGAGATATTGAAGCATTCTGTATACTCTGCATTTGAGAGAGTGGAATAATTCCAAAACAACACCAACATCTGTCCTATTAAGAAGTCATTCCTAAATGACATTGAAAATTTTAAAATTAGGCCCTCTGCTTTATGTTGCGATTTCCGTTAGAAAATTAATTTTTGTAATTTCAGTAATATTATATGTGATTGGTCGAATAAATAGCATCTCTACTTTCCAAACAACAGGCTGTGGGTTCTTTCTCACAGTAGGAAGATGTTTTATGATGTAGATGATTTTTATTGCCAGATGAAACCACCATTCTGCTTATTGGAGAGGGTCAAAAGTGGCTTGAAAAAAAGTTCCATGTTTTTAGAGCAGATCTAACTCAGCACACTCATGATGCATCAAGGGAAGGCACTCTACAACCTTCTGTCTTCACCACTTAATCCACCAACCCCACTGAAAGGCTACTACCACCATCATCATCTACAGGCAACGCCATCTACTACCCACCACCACTACTATTTTGTCTGTAAATTTCACGGGTTCTCAAAGTCGATTTGACTGTACGAAATCGGCTTACTCATCTTCAACTGAAATAAACCATATAAAGATTCATCTCGTCACAACGAGGTTAGAACGCAGGCCTTTTCTAATCAAGAGGCCTGTGTTCTATTCTCGTTGTGACGAGATGCTTTTATGGAGGCGCTTTTCTCAACCTTTCGTAAGTAGATTCCCATTATTGGAAAAAAAGAAAAAAAAAACTAAAATTGTTTTTTTGCTTTGCACACCTGATATTTTCAGAAGATCGGCTTTACATGACGGACTAAATCGTGATTAAAACCTATTTAAATATAATTATGAAATGAATGCAGTTCTGTTACTAATGGAAAGACAAACAGTGACATGTTGAAGAATAAACAACGGATCATTTAGATCAGCGCTTCCCAAACTGTGGGCCGCGGCCCCCTTGGGGGGCCGTAGGTTTTGTTGAGGGGGCCGTGAAATAATGAAAACAAATTTAAAATGTTTTAAGACTAAATAGTTTTTTTTATTTTAAAAGAAACGTATTTAACTTTTATTATTTATTATTTCTTTTTTATTTTTTATATTTTAATGGAAAAATTCACACATTGGTGTTGGTTCATAAACTTTGCTTCCTGCGTATTTCGGCGCTTGATGAATATTAGTAAATATTGCTTATTCATATGTTTCATTTCAAAGCAGTGGTTAATTGTATTTCCTTCAAATGCTCTCCAGGGAAGCTCCAAGTCTTCCTGTCCCTTTCATCACGCGTTCGTAATCAGGGACTGTTGATATTGACTTTATATACATATCAAAACTCATTTTATATTATCACTGTCATCCGAACTAGTTTTCTGTTACCAATAAAAGTTTCGCATATACTTCACACATGAAAAAAAGCTTAAACAAGTTCATGTGGGGAGATAATAATTCTCTTGCAGTGGTAAACAACACCCCTCCCTAACAGCCACTATACTGCAGAGGCAATACAAGTACTTTTATTATGCCACTGAATAAGGTATGAGGAGTTTGTGTAATATATTTCTCAACAAATAGTGCAATTAGAGACAACTGGGATAAAAACATACTAATTAATGAATCACATGTCCCCTCATACAGAAACTATGCTGTATAGGCTGAAACAAAATGATATGTTGCATAGGCAAACACAGTATTTAACTAAAAACTATTGTTATTAATTAGATGTGTGTGAGTCGATTTCCCAACGCAGCAATAAAATTCAACCGAACGTGTTAAAATTCCTAAAAGTGTTAAAACTAAGTAATATATATATATATATATATATATATATATAATGAATGTTATGGCAGTTTCACATATGGAATTCGGTTGAAGAGAGTTAGCATTTCAACTCAACTGTCAGCTATGCTTTTATCTTTCGATTGCACGATCTTTTGTTAATACTGCACCAATCATATGCACGTTTTAATAACCTGCCTTTGCTGTCTGTTTCGCGTTAGGCTTAATTACCGTAAAGGGAGAAAAGTCACAAAAGAGAAAAATGTTCCTGGTCCTGGGATTCCCTTATTCAGGTAATATTCACTAATTTCATGTTATCAGTCTGTGGTGTGCCAGTATCGGTAAGTGGTGATATTATTTGATCTATTCTACGTTAAAAAATTTAACCCTGAGATGGATAAGTGGCTGATAAAAAATATAAAAAAATTCCAGCGAACAATCAGAAGAAATAGCAGAAACAGACTCAAAAAAAGGACAGTACTTCGTATTTTACCGAACAGCCCGCATCGTCTTCAGAACCAAACGGTAAGAGGCAAAAAATGTAATATATGCATTTGATTTTTGCAATATTCGCTGTGTATGTTTTGTATTGAATATAAATACAATAAATATTATAATAATATCTCTCTCTATTACGATTTTTTTTCAGGGGGGGCGTGAAATATTTTAATTTTTGCAAAGCGGGCCCTGACATCCAGAAGTTTGGGAAGCACTGATTTAGATAAGCAGGGAAAAAAAAATCGCTTATTATAAAATTTTCATCAAATTTTCAGTATGAAATGAAATGGAATATATGCAAGACGTAACAGAAAATTTCATAATGCTAATATAAGATCATTCGTTTGTATACAGTGGTGGTACGTTTGAGTGTGCTGAAGTATTTTTAAAAAATAAATTAATAAAATAAAATTTTTGTTGTAATATTACATGACAAATCATTATTAGTGTGAGCGGCAAAAGAATAATATTTTGTGCCATAGAAAGCAATCAAATTCCAGTTTTCACACTGCTTTTAACGACACACGTTAAAATCAGTGTGAGAAAAATGGTAGTACTTAAGAATGTTGCTCAAAAGGCATGCAGTATCGATGGCGTAACAGATTCCCCACAAGTTTATAAGTGATCCTTGCAGTGGCGACCCGTACATAAGCACTGCAACACTGCACCCCCAAGGAAAAAATGAAATTTTGTTTGTGTTTATAAATAATAACAATGCTTACAACATTTTATAAATGCAATACAACATGTTGTTACAGCTTATATTTCGACATTGATTGAATAGTTTTTATATATTGAATAGAATTGGAATTGTTCTGTTAACGCTTTAGATCACGAAACAAATGCACTGCGATCTAATGCCGATATTCGTTTGCGCTTATCATTGCACATTACGTCATTCCAACACTGCTCAAACGGCAATGTATGTTTAGTATGCTTACGCGCCTTATTTCTGCGAGATATGAAACGTTCATTATTGGTGTGTGTGTGCGTGGTGAACTATTTTTTGTAAATCTTATTTTATTCTGTTAAAATAACATATAATTATTTATTTATTGTAGATACAAGGCTGAATTATGACGAGTGTCACTGTTGAAAATATGAAAAGAATTATATATTTTCAATTATCGTTACACGAAACAACGTCGATATTCGTTTGCGCTTGTCATTGCTATTGATAAACTTTTATTATTGGTGTTTGTTCGTGGTGAGGATGAAATATTTTTAATATGTAAATTTATTTATTAATAAATTCGTTACTGATTAGGAATTTTTTTTTTTTTTTTTTTTTTTTTTTTTTTTTTTTGTATATGCAGCACCCCCACTTAAAATTTTCACCGGCCACCACTGGATCCTTGACAATTTTCACTCAACTCTCCACAAGTCTAAGCTGTCATTTATCTCCCTTCCCACAACGATTTCCATTCGTTGAGGAAACAAATAATATTTCGTGTTTACTGACGAGTTCGATATTTGAAAGCTTTTTTGGGAAAAGCAACCCGGAGCTGTGTAATGAAATTATATTATTTTGCATAATCCATCAGAAAAAAAAAGTACATTCGAATGCAAACTATTACAAGAGAAACTGAATACCTACACAACTAAATATATGCAATATTAGGGCTTCAGCCCATATTCTGTGAACACCCAATGAGACTGAAATAAATCTTTTTCCACGACAGACACGAACATCACTTCCGTTTATCCCGCTTGCTATAGATTCAATAGCAATCGTTAAACTGAGTCCAAGTCATGTTGTCATATGTCTTAGCATTCGGTTGTCTGTATCTAAATCACGGCTGAAGTATAAATTCAGTACCGCAAGCACTCCGAAACAAACATAAGGGGACAGAAAATGTAAAAGCAAATGTTTATTGGGAATATTCGTTAAAAATAGAAAATACCTGAAGTCGGCCGGAGGCAGACTACGGCTTCTCTTTCCATAGTTAGAAGTCTGATGGTTTCTTTGAAAAGCCGGTACAAGTAATAATATAATCCTATTAATCCTCAACGATCCAAATCTGTATCCTGGAGAAGCAAAGTACTGAACGGAGAGTGCATATCATCCAAGGATGATGTCTGAGCAGATGGCTTTTAGATGATAAAGAATTAAAGTGAATGCTTAGACTAACAGTGTCTGTGTCCGCTCGTTAAAAAGTAGAGTTTGGAGCACCATTATCTGTGGGACCTGCTACAGCAAACACATTTATTAAGCGCATCTCCATAGCCACCTGCTCGACTGTTTGCTGGAAATGAAGTACTCCGCTTGCCAAACAGTATAATATATAGACGCGAGTCTGTAGCCATTTTAAGAAAGAAAAAAAAAAAAACACCCATCGGATGGGGGACAAAGATAATAAATATACGAATAGAACTGAAGGAATAATCCGAAAAAAGCCATGTACTGAGAGTGACGGAATTAATCTAACAAATACAGATGTGATTATTTAAAAAAAAAAATACAAACCATTTTTACTTCAATATTTTTCTAATTTTGAGAAACCGACTATAGGACGCCTCCTATCGGTAACTTTACCTGATCGGATAACTAATTGTTTAGTTTTCTCAAATAACCAATAAATAAAAATTATGTCCAATGTTTTATTCACAAGACGAAAAATAAATAACATACCACCATTTAGGATTTCTGAAGAATGAAAGATTCAGTGTAGCTCTTTTTCAAGTTAAGATAACCTTTGTTAGAAAGACTTAACTCGAAAGGCTAAATTACTGAATTAAAAATTTTACTTAACTTTTATTTATTTTTTTTTTTTAAACAGAATATTTTAATCAAATAGCGATCATTACAGTCGTTCCTAAAGCTGCTGCAAGGTACAGTAAAGAGATCCGTGAAGACTAAAAGCAGTTACTCGATTAAGATAAGAAATTCGTCGAAATCGATTAATAGATTACAAAAGACTATTGTAATAGAGCTAGCATAACAAAGATAGACCAGGTGCACGACGGGCATATTTAAGCTTTACTCAGAAATCAAATCGTATGAAGGAACTGGCCAGACGTTTGAAGATCATTACTTGCAAACTACGGGTCGATTTTTATCAACGAACGTTTCTCTTAGTAATGAAATAAAACAGATCATGTCCGACATTTACGGAGTGAGATGTTAACGTCTGGCACTGTTTTGGTTTACGAAATAGTCTATCCTATCTATCCCAATGGCTTTAACAGGCCTTTAAGGCCCACAACCTTCCAAGCATGCTTGGATTTCGTAACCGAAATACGAGGATAGAATGGTCACTCCTATGCCTCAAGGTATTCTTGGCTGTATCCCTGTGTGTTCACGGGGCCGGTTTGCCTGCTTGCGGGATGAAAAACACCAGATAAACTGGCGGAAAAAACCCTACTGCCCGCGCCCAAGACCGGCTAACTTGGCTATGGCTGAGGAAGATCCTTCAGCTCCTCACGTCGTCGACGGGAATCGAACCTAGGACACTCCTTCCCCAGGCATATGGTTGCGAAGCGCAAAGCCACTAGGCTAACCGCGCGGACTTACGAAATAGTGCTTTTAAGAAATGAACAAATTTCCAACATGCAGTTTTCCCATTAACAACGGAGGATTTACGTAAGAGATTTTGTATTTCATAAAAATTTCGTTTAAGTACCATCATCGGTAAAAAATTAAAATTAAATATGTAACAAGACCAAGATTCAACAATGAGACTTGTTGAATCTTCACCTTGGTTAAACAATTTTTTAAACAAATCAGTAAACTGTTGTCTAAGGACGGGATGTAGTAAGAAAAAATAATTTTCCTCAAGGGAGAAGGGAGTAACTTTAGTCCATCGTTTCTATTCAAATTGGGAAGATGACGTATCTTGGTCTTTTCCCCCCAAAAGGATCCGATGTTTGGCGGAGACGGAATGTTCAGCAATTCGAGATTGTTCCGGCTCAGAGAATCTAATGTAGTCGAAATGTTCATCGCAACGAACCCGCCAGTTTGGGCGAAGTAAGATAACCCACAAGTGCCGAGTATTGGATAAATAATATAATAGGGTAGGCTAGAGGCGAAAGTTTATTAATTGGACGAAAAAGTCGCACTCAGTCGAACAGAATTAAGTAGTTCGGCGATCCTCTCAGAAATACCCGTAATATAAGAGATGGCAATTTGGTTGATAACTTCCTGGGACGCCGGCGACGGAGAAACTCCACAACCGTTAATGAACTTATTAACAAAGGACTTGGTTAAGCCGTTAGACAAAAGAAGGTGGTCTTAATAAAATTTATTCCTTGCGTCACAACGCTTCTAATTTGTTTTAAAATGTCGGTTGGAGCTAAAAAGTACTTGAGACGTGCTTCGGTCATTTATGTACAAGCTCACACTTTCTTGTTGTTGAATCTTCGTCTAGTGCTGTTTAATTTGAATTTTATACTGATGACGCCCTTGATACTTGGGCGAAAATTCTAAGAAATAAAAGTATCTCTCATGTAAGTCCTCGTTTGTTTATTATTGTGTTACTTATATCTACGGTGCCATAATTGGAAATAGTATTTTATATATTTTATAACAACAGAAAATAGTACGTGTTTTAACCCTGCGGAAGTCGCGGTCGAAAAAATTGCAGCATAGGTCGCGTATATCTGAGAGATACATTCATTACTAGTATGTGCTAAAATCCGATAAAAAACTATACTGACATCGGAGTTCGCGGTATCTCTCAGATACAATTTACTGTAAAATATCACAAACCTTTATATAACACATGTTAAACCAAACTGACAGTAAAAAATAAAAAAATAAAAAAAAACAGTGCGGAATATCACTCGTAACATACGCAGGCGCAGCTAGCCATGACCTCCAAGCTATACACTGACTATGTGTAAGAATATTTATATTAAACAATTTGCATGTATCTGTAAGATCAGCCGCGACCTCCGAAGGGTTAGTAATGGTTTTGCGGCTTTAATGAATTATCAAAGCTGTCTTGTAGTGTTTCTTTATGTTCATCCGTGTTGAATTACACTCGTGATTACAAACCTGACGAATAACCGCTTATTCCAGAGTGAAAAGTGTTTTTTTTTTTTAATGTGAACTAGTCGACACGAGTAGCACGTGAAAAAATCGCATATTTTGCTCATTCTCACCAAATTTTAAAGAATATTTGTGACATAATAATAAGTTGGACTCGAACACAAAATGGTTGCGAGTAGCAGCAAGCGTAGCGACATGCAGTCATTAAAAGTGGAACCTTTGGTTGTCATGGAAACGGTAGTCATATTGTCTGTTAAACGAAAATACATAAATATTATTAAGAAAATAATTGATTTTAGCAATATGGCAAATACAGTACTTTTAATTTCAGTATATAGTTTTATTATATGAGACATTAATATTCATTCTGGGAACAGACAGCAGTCTTTTGCACTTTGTTAAAAAAATAATAATTTCCTCTTCGCTAATAGGACTTCTAAGACTAGAATATGCTTGTTAAGAAATAGGAAGTAATTTTATCAATTCGTTATTCATATATTAATTAAAAATATTTCTTAACACGTTTCTTTTACACCGCTTTGAGTGAATTCTGTAGTTTCTGACAATAAGAAGTCTCACTGTCAGATTAAAAATAATAATGATAATAAAATAAAAACATGATAACAGTCTGATGTCTTTCTGTAGGTTTTCTCCGATTACAGGCGGCTTCAATACAGCCTACTTCAATTTTTTTTCTTCTTCGGTGATGACGGACTTAAATTTGTCTGAGTGATAAATCAATCTAGAAGAAACGCTGATTACAGGTATACCTTATGTCAAGAATGCATAAAAACTGCGAACAACCGATAGCAAATTTCTCATAGGAATTAACGTAGCTCAATGGGTGAGCGCAGATATTTGATGATACCACTTTTATTATTATTATTATTCCTGACTCCTCCAAGGAGTCCGAAGACTCATCGCGGGAGGACACCTACAACTGTCTCAACCACTACACCGAACCTCTACTACGAATCATCTCCATCAGCTGCCCACCTCCACCACCACCACCACAACTAGTATTTTTTGTCTGGAAATTGCGTGTGTTCTGAAGGGTCGATTTGTCTGTATGCGGGATGAAAACCCCGAGTTTCCAGGAGAAAAAACCCTGCTACCTCCGTATGAGATCGGCTAACTCACTTTTTGTAATTAATATGAATACAAGAACATAACAAGTCAGTGGAAATAATAAAAATTATGTATCAGAAAAATTGTGAAACTTAAGGGATGCATAATGAAAAAAAAAAAGAAAAAAAGAATATAAGAAATAATAGTATGTATTATCATACTTGAATAATGATCAACCGCACATTCCTGAAAATAGCTCTGCTAGAAGTCTCTCATAGTCATTCGAAAAACTAAAGTTATAATAATAATAATAAATTGCAGTATGCTGTAAGCGAACACACGATTCCCAAATCAATACAAAATTTGCGTTGGTGACTGGCCAACTTCTTCTTTATGAAAATCAGTCTGTTGCTTTGATTCAGCTTAATAATAACAGCGGCATTTTTCTCTTATAACCTGATATACCTTCCAATCAACAATCTGTGAATTATTTTAGGAGGTAGATGATTTTTATCGTCCGGTGTGTGTGTGTGTGTGTGTGTGTGTGTGTGTAAGAGAGAGAGACCACCAGGTGATAAAATGCCTTGCTTATGGAGACGTGAAGAGACTTAAAAAAAATTCATGTTTGAACAGAGTTTCCGGAATATCTAATTCTTCGCCCATTTATGGTACTAACAGTAATGTACTACAGACTTACTATGCTTTGGACTCTCAGGCTGATTTCAAGATACCCTCTTTGCGTGCTTGCAGGGCACACACGGACGGCGTGGAGGACTTACTACAGAACGACTCTTCTCGATTCCAAATTGTGGAGTTGGATAGCACAAGATATTGCTGGGGTCTTACGCCTCTTCTAGTCCTGCATGTAGCATCATAGTAAGTAGCGCTGTTTTCAGTAAGAAATAAATAAATATATATATATTTATTTATTTATCTTTCTTGGGTGGTTTTTATATATAAAAAACAGTGGTCGCTTGAATCCAAGAAAATACATTCTTGTTAAAGCATTCTGTTTGAGTAGAAAGTGTTATATCGGTGTGGAAAGAGAATTTCGTGCGTATTTTCATGATCGTGACAGAATTTATGAAGGGACAATGTTTACTTTTAAGACTTCTTCGAAGAAATGGGAAATATCTGTGATCAGCAGAAAAGGTTATTTGGGTCAACCGTCAGTTTGATCTAATAAAGTAATAAACGAACCGAACAGCAGTTGAGTCGCGATTAACTCACCTATAGGGGATTAAGGGAGATCAGTGGATAACCGAAATTATCGGTTAATAAGAAAAACGACAGGAAAAAGAGTGCAAGCAAAGTACGTATACAGTCCAGTGCTGTACTAAAGTGTATTAAAAGCATAATACATAGATAGTGAAAGGATTCTTCGTGTTTTTATGTTTATTTAATATCTTTCACTTTCTTGTATTCCTTTTTAACTATCACATCGTGAGCAAATAATAAGAAAGGCTTCCACTAGATGCGCAACATTTTTTTTCTTTAATTATGAAAGCCGGTGATGACAAATTTTTTAAACAAACCTGTCTAAAATATTTAAGTAAAATATCACACAATAAATAAAACTAAACGAACCATACTAAAAAAAAAAACAAAAAAAACAATACAAACTGAACTTAGCACGAAACCACATAACCAGAAAGTACAGTCTCCCCCCCTTCACAATTTTATTTTAAACTATCCAATCGGTGCTCGTTCAGTTCATCAATGCAATAACACATCGATCAGGAATGTTTCCCCACACCAAATTACGTATCTCAGTAAACGGTGACCTGGAAGCGGAGAACCTGCTGAGATAATTTTAGAATAAAATTATCTCAGTGATTTGTGAATTTATCCTTGAAATATATTTTAATCTTTTTTTTATTGGACTACCATAATCAATTTCAGATATCATACTTTTATCTCGATCACTTCATTTTAGGGACAATATTTTTTTCCTACACGTTCTTAACTGAACTTTTCAAATCAATCAGTATTTAAACTTAACTGCCAGATTGCCACGATTGCTCTACTCATTTTATGGTTATTCTGTCCGACTACCCACACGCGCAGAAACCGTTTTTACATTGCGTTTATATCAGGGCCGATTACGAAATTATAATTTTAGTTAAGAGTATACTAGCTTTTCATTTTAAAAGTAAATTTAGTTCTAGTAATTTCTTGTGTGGGGCAAGAATCGAAGTCTACAGTATATCAAGAATGGAGATAAATGCAATTCTTTCAGAACCACTACAAATCTGATCAATTCCAACTTCGCTGATGTCCATTTCCACCTCCAAACTGAAAATCATACTGGCTTTTCCCTAAAAAAAAAAATTCACTGTCAACTTGTTCAATATTTGCTCCCCTCGTTTCTCCAATTTAATTCAAACATGCTTGGACTTTGTTTGCCTAATAATGTAGCAAACATGTTCACACGAATGTGCCACGTCACAGTGTTCAATCTTCAATTTCTCCCTTTTGATCTTTGAATAAACACCTTGCTGCCTCATACTATTAGTGTGAACGTTTTTGAATTTCTTTCTTTAACTGTTGATTTTCTCTAGAATAAAAGTTGTTTTTCTCGGAGATTTTAATGTTTTCAACTCCGCTGTCACCAACGATCGCACAAAGTATTCTTATGCCTACAATATCACCTACCTAAAAATTCTTTTGATCTCTTTCTCAACCATGATTCTTCTAAGTATACAGTGGATACCGTTTGTCCTCTAGTTAAATCAGCTCACAGTATAGTGTTGATTTTCTTTTTTTTTTTTTTTCAAGAATGGAGCAACACTCACGCTTCCACTCGCATTTCTTATATTGCATGGTATTATTAAGAACTCCGAGTAGGACTGTGTTTGTGATCTGAGTGTTGAATTACGTTTATTGAATTGTTTCACAGTCCTCTGATAAAAATATTTGCAGTGAATGCATCGCTAACACAATTATTTTAGGTATACGAACTTCATTCGCCATTTTATTTTTAATTCTCTTCCCTTCACTAATAAGCCTTGGTTCAACAGTGTGCAAAAGACTGCTCAAGAGAAGAATCAAGCACATTGCAACGCTTTCATTGAAATATCCATATTTATGAAACGTAGGCAGTAAAGGACTGCGTATATTAAAGCTAGAAATATTGTACTTGCAATGAAATTATCAAAAACCTATTTTGAAAAGGCTAAAATCAAGAAACTTGCACAATGTCCTAATAGGAATCATACTTTCTGATGCTTTGTAAAAACTATTTAGCCACAATTGATATCTAAACTCACTTCCACATTGTCTACACCCAGAGTGGTCTGCTGCTGCGTCATTATCTATAGAAGAACCAATCCCGTTTACTTTCCCCCCAATTCTTGAGCGAACCAATGCTTATACGTGAATAACTCCAAGCTCTCAATCTCAACACCACTGATCCATTGTTTTCACAATCAAAAGAAGAAACTGTATTCAATCTGGATATCAAAATGCCGCTTCATAGTCCTGATAGCAATTTCCGACTATTCTAAAGATTTGTGCTCCAGAGTTGACTTATTTGTGCGTTGCTTTTTTATATTCTCTTATGCCGTAGTATTTGTCCCGCAGTATTTAACTTTTTCTTAAACAGGGCGGCAAAGCTTTACCGACCCAATACTCAACATCCACGTGTTTCCAAAAAGAAATCCACCAACAACCAACTTTTAGACATCTGAAATAAATGATCGGCAGTAAGGATTCTGCCACTGTCAATCAAAAGAGACCTACCTTTGGATCAATGCAATGGAAATTTGGAGAAACTTAAGTTACTTTTGATATCTCTGTAAGGTCTATAAGTATGCTCGTATCTCAAGTTCTTTCTTCTGTAGCTGAACTGTCGGCTTTCTCTCTAGTCACAATAAATGAGCTGTTTTATCACACTCATTCTTCAATGCTAGAAAAACTCAATTGTTTCTCCAAACAAGATGAGATTTCTTGGAATAACGAACTTCAAGTCTATCTTGGCATAAACATATGACAAGTATCGTCTCCTCAGAATCCAAGAAATTATATTTACTTTTTTTTTTTTTTTCGCTCTGTACTTACTTTCATTTAAGTAGCTATTAAATTTATGCGAATCATAAGTTTGTTTAAAAACCATTACTCTTCTCGAATTTGGGATACTACTTAAGTGTTCCTGGATCAGTAAGAAGACAGTAAAATGGATTGATTAATGACCCAACTGTCACCGGTTTTTTTTTTTTTTTTTTTTTAGCTCATTCGGTTTTAGCTATGTATGTTTTCGACAGACATTTACTGTTCATCAGAATTGTTTTTCTCAGTTAAAACGCATTACCTGCGTTGTTCCAAAACGAAATAGGGTTAAACGAATTGTACAAATGAAAAGTACTCTATTTCGCTAAAAAGTAATTTATGACTGTATGTATGCAGCTTTTTTTTTGTGTGTGTGTGTGTGTGTGTGTGTGTGTGTGTGTGTGTGTGTGTGTGTGTGTGTGTGTGTGTGTGTGTGTGTGTGTGTGTGAGTTTTAATGGGAGTCTAAGCTGAGTGGCTTAACTGGACATCATACTGAACGAAACGTAAGTCCGAATTCTCATTGTGAGGGGAGGGGGGGGGCGGGAGAACTTTTTATTTTTTTAAGATGGGAAAAAATCATAATACTGAAAGAAATCTGATCACATATGAATAATTATTATTTGAACTTCAGTATTAGCAAAATGCACTGTTATAGACGCCAATTCGGTAAACGGAATGGGTGTAAATAGCATTTACATCATTCTATTCACCAATTAATATCATCCAGTTTAGCGATTTGAAAACAGGTCTTCTGTGAATGTAAATAATGGTTCGAAAGCGACAAATATGTGATTAAGACAGTAGCTTCCTCTCATCATTGCGTCTCGCACATTTAGCGCCTTGTAAGGATCGCTACACACAGCGTGATCGGGTCATAAGGTACGTGCTAGGTATATGTTACGCTACCCCCACCCCCCTTGCAAACAGTGCTCGTTACGGAAGCATGTTTTAAATTACACGCTTCGTGGAGCAGTACTGCGCTAGATAATTCCCGATTCGCATAAGAGGCGGCACAGTCACGTCACTGGATGACCTTTCTTGGTATGCGTTCGTGTATTACCAACATTGGGTTCTTCGTATCGGAGAATAGCGTAGGATGCTGTGGAGTTAGCTGACATTTACTACGAACCCCCTTCCTTTCCTGCAGATGGCCCTCTCGTCACTCTGCGACCTACTATCTTGGGCATCAGTAAGAACCCTCTTCCAGCCCATTGCCATTGCTGTGGAATTCCAAAGGATAAACGATGCCAGGAATCTATTAATCTTTCGAAAATATTGCGGTTGCGAACGTCACTGACATAATGAAATAATGACTGTTTCCGTTGCCTAGGTAACAGCGTCTACGTTATTTTCAAGGACGATCTCTTGAGCAATGTTAAGGTAAATAACAAACACTTGACCACTAAGTGTTTACTGTTGATAACGTGTAGTAGTTGAAAACGCAAACCCCTTTCTTTCTCGAGCCCATTTCACGTGGGAGAAATATTAATATGCTGGTCATCGCATGGGCGTTGGTCGAAACAGTTGAAACACCTACTTTCGATGACAAGGTGACCTGATGCTACCCCACGCAACAAGATCCGGAGAAAATGAAACATATTGAAGATCTTAATTTATCCGCCATTGGGAACAAGAATGATAATTCCTAATGACATCATCTGCATATATGGATTTATAAATTTCTCAATGATTCTGGTTGGATATAGAACGTTACAGAATTTTTTTAAAAAAGTTAAAAATAGAACAAATTATTTAATTTTCATAAGTCACTGATATTTGTAAAATCGATAGTCCCAACCAACCCACTGATGCCATTCAAGGTAAAGTTCTAATAAATTTAATTCTTACAATTTACTTGAAGTTCCATCCATGAATGGAGTTAAAAATCAAAATAAATTAAGTCACTTATGATAATAAGAATAAATGTCAGTGTGAACTATTCCAAATAAGCTCAATTAAAAGGAGTTGGAAGATTACAGAAATAATGGTAATCAAACTATATTAATCTGGCTTATAACACCAATACTCAAGTTCGGTTAGCGACGGCCAATATTTGCACTAATAAAAACTAGTAATTATGCTTTAATATAGTACATTAATCCTTTAAATATCGATCTTTAAGTAACTCACCAAAGGAAAAACAGCGTAATCAACTTTAGTCTCTTTAAACTACTCAATCCTGTATGCTTTTCTGCAAAACACGAAGCTCTCCATCTGATCTTAGCTTAGCTCTTCGTATAATCCAATTACCTAGATGAACCTGCTTCTTTTTTATACTTCTATGAAAAGTATAGACTGATTCAGTCACACTGTGACACAATAATGTTTACTTTTTTTCTTGGTTTAGTTTTATTTTTAAATTTCTCATATTTTAAATTGATTATTTTAGTTACTAAAATGTATTCATTTGGCAGATCCCACCCAAGTGAATCAAGCAGAGATTTGGAAAACCTTGGATGATGTAGTTTTTCATATCCCAAAAGTCAACCAGAGCGAGATCTTTGCAAAGCCGCAGAAAGAGACAGTTGAATGACAATGGTTTTTGGTAAAATAATTGTTGTTATTACTAGTTCCTTTCCGTGGCTGGGCAAAGGTCTCCCTCAATTTTCTCCAGTGTTCTTTCTCACCGGACGTCTTCATCCAGTTGGACTAGTCTTCGTAGACTAGCTCCATCACCAGTAAGTCAAGACAATATACTCTTGGCACGTATTCCATGTTGATACCATCCACCAAGATGGGAATTTGAGAACTATCCGTAATGCTTTTTATTTTTGTAAAATTGTTTGTCTTCTAAGAATCCACTGATAAAGCTGGCCATATCAACAGCAATTCAAACTAATACGAGCAGTAGAAAACGAGGATCGAATTTTCAATTGAAGGTGAGTTAGCCGATCTCATACAGAAGTAGCAGAGTTTTTTCTCCTGGAAACTCGGGGTTTTCATCCTACATACAGACAAAGCGGCCTTTCAGAACACACGCAATTAACAGACAAAAAAAAAAAAATACTAGCTCTGGTTGTGGTGAGCAGTACATGGCGTTGATGTAGGTCAGTATTTCTCAAACTTCAGATATCCGCGGACCCCTTCTTAAATTTTCATTATTATCAAGCACCCTCTAATTAATTAAAAAATAAATTAATTAAAAATTAATTAATTAATTAAAACGAATAAATAAATTAAATTAATAAATTAATTAAAACACACAAATTAATTAAAATCAATAAATTAATTAAAACACACAAATTAATTAAAATCAATAAATTAATTAAAACAAATAAATTAATTAAAATTACTAAATTAATTTAAAATATTAAAAAATTAAATATCTATTTTATTTGAATTTATATGTTCATGTAAACAAAAAATATGATTTATTTTTAATAGAACAAACTTTATAAAGATACTATAAAGTTTTACTTACTTGAAATAATTTATCATTAATGAGAGGAGTGAAATTGCTTATGGTGAGATAAAATTTCAGCAAAATTTGGCTCTATAGTTGTTAATTTCAATCTCAGATGCGGTTCGACATCTATAATGCAATTCCTCTTCTTCGTCTTAATATCTACAAGGGCCGAAAATCCAACTTCGCACAGATATGAACTTGGAAATAGAAAAATGAACCTTTGAGCTTTATCTGTTAATTCAGGAAATTCATTCTGTATTTGTAGCCAAAATGATGATAACGTATTCTCGCTGTATTTATTTTTTAGGAAACCATCAGAAGCTAATTCTAAAAGTTGTTGTTCTTCTAATGACGATAGACCCTTTGACATAAATTTATTTTTATTGAAAGGGTATCTTATCCACTCAATATTAATGTCCAATTCAGGGAAATACTTTTCTAGATTAATTTGTAAGCTTTTTAAATGCTACATGATAGTAATTTTCACATAATCATCAATTTGTTCATTTGAACTTGCGAGCAATTCATGAAGCGATGGAAACGCGTCAAATTCTCCATTACCAACCCGCTTTTGCCATACCTTCATTTTTGCCAACGTGGCGTTCACTTTATCTTGGACATGAAATATAGAAATTTCCTTGCCTAGTAAAGATAAATTAAGACTATTTAATATAGTAAATATATCTGCCAGGTATGCTAATTGATTGAGCCATTTCCAATTATGTAAATACTTTTTCAATTCAAACTTTTCATCAAGAAAAACTTGTAGTTCATTCCGAAGTGCAAATAAACGAGTAAGGACTTTTCCACGAGAAAGCCAACGAACATCGGTATGGAAAAGAGGTTGTGTATAGTTGCTTTCCATTTCTTTGCAAAGTTGAGAGAAAAGTCTGGCGTTTAGAGGACGGCCTTTAATATAATTTATGATTTTTACAGCTTCATCAAGAACTTTTCTGTAGACATCATATGTGTAGCCAAAGCCTCCTTGTATGCAGCAGTATGTCGACTTTGCATTTGATGCAACAGCTTGAATCCTTGAAACAAGCCCTTTTTTTTATCCGACCATGGATTTCGCTCCGTCCGTGCTTATTCCAACACAACTTTTCCAATCAAGCTTCTTTTGATGCATAAAGGTATTTATACAGTTGAATATTTCTTCTCCTGTTGTGTGTTGTGGCAAGGGTTGGCAATATAAAAGGTCGTCATGAATTTTTTGATTTTTTTTCAAAACGAAAAAAAATCAAACCTTTTTACCTAACGAACACTAGAAGATTTGCAAACTTTGTAATGTCGGTGGATTCATCTATCTGCAACGCATAATAACGACGCTAACGTATATCGGATAACAATGTTTGTTTTATATTTTCAGCCATTTCAGTGATATTCTTCGATGAACGGTACTATTTGAAAGGCAAATCCGATCAAAAGATCTTTTTGCATTATCTCCGATCAGAATTTCCATTATTATTTTTGCTGCAGGCTTGACCAAAATTTCACCAATTGTTTCCGCTGCACCACTTTTTTGCTATTAATACCGACACACGATATGAAGAGTCTAAAGCCTTCATGTTTTCACCTCCTGACACGATCGACATCACTTTTTGAGATTCTTTTAAATGTTTTAGTTTATTTTGAAAAAATTCGACAGGTTTGTCCTTGCATTCATTATGTTTCGATTCAAAATGGCGATTTAAATTACATGGTTTCATGCTTTCATTTTTTAAAGTTTCACCGCAACTTACATATAATGGAATAGATTCCTCTTCATTTCCCGTCCATGAAAATCCACATTTCAAGTAATTTATATCGTACTTACGAAGTTTTCTCATCTTATTCCTAGTTGGTTCATTAGAGATGTCAGACGACACACACTTATCAATTTCACTTGATCCAGATACAATAAACATTTTCTTGTTGCTGACAGCTACTTGTATGTACTATGTTCCTCTCTTTTGCGCATTTTAAAAATCCAGTCTTTAACCAGTGATCCATACTTAAGAATTTGAAAGCTAAAAAAAATTACCGTATTTAACGAACAGTTCTTCAACAAACGGCTAGTGAAAGCAGAACTTGAAACAGACAGCAATGGTAGGCCAGTAGAGATAAAGCAGCTATGAAGACGTTCATATGATTGGTGCGGTATTAACAAAAGATCTACTAACGCTACTAATTGACAAAGGCAAGCTCAGTTGAAATGCTAATTCTCTTCAACCGAATTCCTAATATAATATCTGAAACACATTCATTATATATTTCTTAGTTTTAACACGTTCACTCAAACAAAACCATATGTTGCCGGTGCACCATATGGTTTCGATTGTCTACTATACAGCATTTTAAGTGGGAAGGGTCATGCGATTCATTAGTTGGTGCCGTTTTTATCCCAGTTGTCTCTAATTGCACTGTTTGTTGAGAAACATATCACACAGCCTGCAGATGTCTCTGTACCTTATTCAGTGATAAAATAGGAACGTTTTACGATCTCAAACTTAAATTTTATTCCATGCGTTAATGATGCATAGCCGAAAATTGCATAGTCTTCAGGGACCCCTTGAAGACCTTTCGCGGATCCCCGGAGGTCCGCGTACCACACTTTGAGAAACACTGATGTAGGTGGTTGGTAGTAGAGGTTCTGTGTAGTATTGGAGACGGAGAGTTGTACAGTAGGTGTCCTCCCGCGATGAGTCTTCGGACTCCTTGGAGGTGTCACGAATAATAATAATAATTTCAGCCATGAAAACGTTGAGCTAAAGACTATAAATGGATATCGAAGTTAGAATTAAGTCACATGTATTTGTGAAGTAGCGGACGGATTTGAAGGATTTTGGACAATTATATATTAAAGTCAGCACGAAGAATGAAATGACATCAGATAATTAAATCTTCAATAAGCTGCAAAACACAATAAAAATTCAGCCAATTCCTAAATAAGTTGTAACTTCGACATTCTCGAATGCCACTATTCGAACTCCCTCGACAATATCTAATTTAGATATTCTGGAGTTGTCTAGATGTGAAAAGATTTAAATATCCTACTCTATTTGTTTATTTAATTTATTTTATTGTGTGTGTGTGTGTGTGTGTATATATATATATTGCATTGTGTGTGTATTTCCATATACATGTGCGCGCGCGCGTATATTGAAAAAAAAAAAAAAAAATTACATTTTGTACGGAACCTGTACCTTATTCAAGTTATGCTAACTGACATATTTAGATTTATAATTACATAAATGAACAGATACAGTTGCTTCCTAGTAGGAGAAAGATATTAATTGATAAAAGTATCAACAATTCAGAGAATTATAACTCGCTTTAGGCGTAAACACGCAAGTCATCGTTTGGAAAATTCAACTGCCGTCATCGAAATCGAATATCGGTAAACATTTCACTTTTAGCATACTGAAAACATTCATTACGTCTAAGAGAAGTGTGGACTGTAATAGAAATCGTGATGTGATGGATTATCTGAGAAAGGATAGGAGCTGAGATGGCGTAGGAAAATAATAATACATAGAGTAAGGTAAAGGAGCCTAGAAAGTGCCAATCGAAATATCGGTCTATTTTCTAGCGAATGACCACGATTACACAGAGAGAAAATACACTGAATTTCCTATCGGAAATAACATACTAAATGGACTTCGATTCTTTGTTATTAGTAAAATTTAATCATGGATAACTATTTTACGTATGATAAGTAAAGCGAATACCGAAGAAATAAAATTTCAAAGTCAAAGAATTACAATACACAACCTGGTAGGCAGAACTCCGAACCTCCCCTTCCCAATACAAACCAAATTTCAAAGCGAGTGGTGCTGATAATATAAAAAACAAACACAGAAATGATCTAAGCAAACCATAAAAGTGACAACTTTCTCGCCAGATGATCCTATTTATGGTTTATTCGCACCGACGTTTCATGAATTAATAATACGACTTAAGTCGCTGAACAACGGCAAGCTTGACTGGAAAAACCAACAACTAACAAATGTAACATACGAAGGCTTGCATGGCTACAGCTACTAACAGTCTATTTTACACATTGCTGCGACTATTTGATTATTCTGGTTAGTGCAGCAATATAACTATTCTTGCAGATCAAGTCATTCATTATCACTACAGTTATAGGCTAAACGTCTAGTTCGGTATAATACGAAATATATTTTCAATTAAATGAAGTCGTACCATAAATTCGAGTAAGCATGCTAAATTTCGTCAAAATCCATCCATCCAGAGCGACACTTACACATACATAAAGACGGAGGGAGGGGGAAGCCACTGGATAAAGTGGTACGCTTGGCTGCCAACACTTAATAATATAGCTAAATGAAAAGAACAAAGTCTTTTCGTCTCAAGGTTATAATTCCTCTTGTTACTTTGAATTTATATCAGTCTGGATTCTCTTGGACGCCTATGTAACAGAAACATAAGTAAAAAGAGCATAATGCTGTATACACACGCACGCGCGAGATATTCCTTTTCTTGTTTCTGTGACATTCCAGTGGCACAGCTGAAGGACTCTGTACATCCACAGAATACTGATCGTGGCACACTTAGATACACACTGGTTTCAGTTAAGTAATCATATAACAGCATAGTTTAACTTTGACAGTAAAACTATCCGACAGGTTTGGCATTATATTTGGATCATCACGGTAATGTTGTAAATAATGCAATTCCTTATTATATATCTGAAAGGTATAATAAAGAATGCCTTTGAAAGTTCTGTGTATTTCATTTATGGAGTCAACTAATAAGAATGTATTTTTATTGATAAAAAATTTGAAATAAAAATGCTGTTACCATATTTTGAAGAAGATTCGAAGCCATCAACATCTAGAGCATTTCAATGACAAGAATCTTCATAAAATTAGCTTGCGTGTATCATTAAGGGACAGGAATGTACTACTGTCGACACATTCTCCATCGGGTCGGATAAAACATAATTACATTTGAAAAAGCCGTGGACTCCAACATGATGTCAGAAATGAGAAATGGAATTCGATTTCAGATTGAAAATGATATTTACGTTAAGATGTTTTATGCTTATCCTTATTAGTAATCTTTTAACAACTGACACGAGAAGAGATAAGCTGCGATTTTTTCGCTCTAGATTCTAAGGAACTTGTTAAAAGATAATTGCTAGTCTTTCTCTAAACAATCGGATTTTCTAACTGAATTATGACAAGTGAACTGGAACCGTTTTTGTTATATTTATACACACAGTCCAACCAAAATATTACGGGCATTCCCGTTATTTCACATTAGACCATTTAATGCTACCAGGTGTCATTGGCATCACAGTGAAAGCAAGTACGTATGCATGATGCTGGAGATATACAGCGTACTGTTCACTGGAAGTTGACTGAGTAAGAGACGCGATCTGGAAATTTCAAAAAAGGCATGATTGTGAAGTACTACTATCCAATATGTGAGCAACTGACAATACTGTAAGCTATTTGCGGGGTCTTGTAGTTCAGTGGTTCCAAATGGAAAGAACAGTAGTTGTCAAGCGAACGGTGGCTTGACAACGCCTCACGAAGCTCGTGGTCAATGCAGCTTTTGTTCCGGCTTGTGCAAGCTCATAGACAAAAACTGTTCGAGACTAGTTTAACAATATTAACAACGTTGTTTTTGCTTTTCTGATTCTGCAAATGATCCGATTAAAAACTAAACTGGAAGAAATTCACAAATTTTTCGATTCCAATATCAAATTTCATAAAAAAAAAAAAAAAAATCCGTAAATTAAAATGGGAAACATGTAGATAATTCAATAATTATCAGTATTACTTGCAATATCTTTTCATGAGATTGAGTTCGGCTTAACTCAAATTCCTTTGAAGAGCTTAATAGATTTTTTTTTTTAAAGATTTCCCTGCAATTTCAATCCAACTGGGAGGCCATTGATGTACTTATTCGAGTGAGATATTTATTTTTCCACTCTTCGTAGAATAAAAAAGAGCGTTTGATTATAAATAAACAAGAGTTCCTGATTTAACTCCATTCCAACAGACAATGAAGACAAATGGCTATCCCTATTTCAGTTTGGTTTTGTAACGCCTCTTATTGCTTGTACTGAAATACACCTGGAATTTTATCAAGAACTTTTGCCAAACGAACTAAAAGTTCGCGTGAATCAACATTCAACCTTCAACTTTTACAAATAAACTAAGCCAAAATAAAATCAACTAAAAACCATGTGATTTAACAATTGATAAGTGCCAAAAGATTCAAAATTTAATTCTGTTGTAAACATGTTGATAATACACACAGAAATAAGAATGAAACAAACGTCTGTATATTAATTACTAACAAACGCATTTTGTTTGAAACATTGCCAATAAATGTAATTAATAATCACTTGATTTCTAGTTGCATATTCTTTGTAGAACATGCAAATTCTGCGCGCCACGGATATTACGAAACAAATACAAGCGACTTCACTTAAATATTCAAATACTGGTAATTGCATTCTTTATTAATTTCAACCCGATCTTAAACTGCAATCCATTGAAGAAGAGAACAAAAAAATATTCAAGAAAAGAGTATGCGCCAGGCAAATGTGCCGAGGTTCATTCCATTTCTTTAGGTTAATGAATGCTGTCTAGCTATGAAGGGTGGGAAGAAGGGGGAGGGAGGCTAAGAAACTGGTAGGAAATTATAGGAAGAACATCGATCGACATTAATAAAATTCCTGTGATGACAGACAGGGACGAAGTTGCTCTCAATTTCCGAAATTCCTTTTGGATCTTCATTTTTATGTCTAGTCTGCGAGGCCGTGTCAGCAATTTTAATATATCAAGAAATACGCAAAGGGAGAAGAAAGACAACGTGGAGGGGAAAAAAACCCAGAAAGGAGGTTATTATTAATCCTATTATTCATTGTTTTATTTATTTATTTTTGCTGTGATGATGAGCATTGCATAATAATAAATACCGATTTTATTTGCACTTTTAGTATGTTCGCGTATACCTAATTAGGTTTCATTTGTTCTTACTACGCTATGGTTTATTCTACGCCCCGCATCGGTCGTCTAGACATTTTATTTTATAATGAACATTTGAGGAGTTAATATATATTGCAGAATTTAAATATTTAAATTTAAATAATCAAGCATTCGCGTACTTTTCTTTGCTTCTAAGACACCAACGATTACAATACTCATCATTATACGCATCTCCACACAAATACGCATTTTTTTTTTAATAGCAACTATAAGAAGCTTTTCGATTATAATTAGTTTTCAATTATAACTTACTGTCTATTTTATACCAAGCTGCATTCGCTCATACGACGATTAGGCGACCTAGGACGCTACCGTACATCTCAACGAGTAAGCATTTTTTCCTGGAGTGTTTACAACGTCGTTGCATGTCGTTTTTTCAATGTTTCGCTGTGAATTATAAACTGTTTATAACTCTTATTATATTTTATTGTTGTTAATAATGGCAGAGAAAATCGAAGTAAGAGTACAGTTACTTCCAGTGAAAAGAACAAAGACTCCTAAACATATTAGATAATTATTATTAAATTTAATCACGAGAGTGTATTGAACAATGCGACAAGTCACAGGTTAAAACTTATCTTGCGTTGTTTGTTAAAAAAACAAAGTTATCCGCAAACGAAAAAGAAACATAGCTACAGTTGCGAAACATCATTTTCAGTTTAAGGATTTCATATTCTACATAAGGTTGGAAGGATTTAAAAGACAAAAAAGTGCCGTCTTCCTGTTACTGCTACTCACTCCAACTGTATTTTCTGAAGACGTGAGGATCTCAATATTTTTTTAAGTAATAATCCTATCAAATTTCTATCAGACCCATGTACTGAAAAATCGGCTACGGAAAATTTTCAGTCTATGGATCTGATAGCGCTTTAATTAAGTTCTATGTAGTTTGCGAATGATATTTAACATAAATGTAAAAGAAATATTCGTAGCGGATATAAAATACAGTAAATTGACATCAGGGAAAGCTTTCTTGATATTTTTCTAACTTCATCTGTTGATATGCTTAAAGAAATGAAATATTAACCAGAAGAAATTAACAAGAGTATCAAAAACGGATATTCCATGTAATCCAGTTTCAAAAAAAAAAGTACTCTTTTGGTCAAAACGTTGGTTATCCAATTATTTCAACTGATCTTAGTGTTTCCTCGCTTTTTCCCCTTTCCAAATATTTTTATCTGTAGTTAATCTTTTTTGTTATGCCATATGATCAAGAGAAAGATGACGATATAAGCATATCTTTGTCTCTATTTTGCCTTTCTCCGCCTGACCTTGATTTAGCATTTAAGAAATGCATTCAATTGAATAGAAATATTACTCCACCCAGTCACTATTCATGTGTACAATTAAAAGACATCTTTTAGATGATGGACGAAACGATACACACATGCAAAAAAAAAAAATAATAATGCAATTTAAGTACGATATAATCAAAGGAAGCATTAAGAAGGGAAAAAATAACTAAGAAACGTAGCAATGTTATCTTATCCTTCACTACAGATAATTCTTCTATATCTCAAAGGGAGGGAATAAGTAAACATTCCAATTGGGTTTTGACATTAAAGAAACTTTATCTGTAGGTAGACCACCTACGGCAACTAGAAAAGTGGTCGCATTACTAGATATTGTTATCTTGGTATTACCGACTACTGATAGAGATAAATGGTGTTTGTTTTCGAACTATAACTAGCTACAGAAAGGTGTGTGTGTGTGTGTGTGTGTGTGTGTTTAATGTCTTTTTAATCATGAAATAACGAAAATGGAATTTATAAAAATACGGATATTAGGAAAGTCTGTATTATTGTTCATAAATACATAGCATACGTCTGAAGAAAAAAAAAATACATAACACGATATCTGTAGCCTTAAACTTGTATTTGCATGCACATGCTCAGTGTAATAAAAAAAAAAAAAAAAAAGTGTCCAGAATGACCACCAGATGACGCTACGGCAATTAGCATAAATTTCCTCCAGTAGGTGTGAATAGATCTACCTGGGATGATTTGTCGTTTACTTCGAAGTTTAAGTTTGCGTTTAGAGGTGATATCCTTGGAGTAGTTGTGGTTCTGTTACATAAAAAAAAAAAAAAAAAAAAAAAAAAAAAAAAAAAAAAAAAAAAGGCAAATCGCATAAATTTCTACCGAAATGGGAAAAGTACCACATCAGTCCTCGAGAAATTAAAACTTGTTTTTGGTAAGGACACTCAAGTTTCAAACATCTGAAGCTTTTTTTGTTTTTTATTTAATACAAAAAGGTATTTTTTTTTTAATATTTAAGAATGGAATACCCTCTATCTCTGAATTACTTCTATTAATATTGCACACAGTTTTCACTCAGCGCCTAATTTCTAAAGGGGAAATATCGCCAGACAATTGCTTTTATTCCGTTTCTAGTGTCGCAAACATCTTTGTTCACTTATAATTTGCAATTACAGTTTCATTGTCGAAGTTTTGCAACTATTCCTTGGAGCAAAAAAAAATATATATATATATTGTGAAAAGCCTTCACGAATCTAATTATAATACTAACGAGTTGTAAACAGTTACTTTTACCTAAGTTTTAGTTGTTTGGGGGATATTGCCTGAGGACCTGTCAGAAAAGACACACATAATTAACCAAATTAGAGCAATTTTGCATTACTTTAATAATTCATAGATATCCGGTGCTACATTGTCACATCTGCGTTCTTCAATGAGACACTCATTTCACAAAATTAAAGTTACCTCTCAGGAGATAGTTCAAATGTTCTTCGAATGAAAAAGGCATCTGTTCGGTAAAGATAATGATTTCGAATATGTTAAAGCCGCTAAATCCTAGAACAACAAGTCATTTTTTTTCCTCGATACGATGTCGTATCAAGGAAAAATCGTGTTTTGGCGTGTCCTCGAAAACTGCATTAAGTATTTTTATTTCTCATTCATTTTTCACCCTTGCATCGCGTCAAGGTGAATAATGAGATGTTGCATGAGCTTCTCAACAGACGTGCATTTTCCTGCATTTGATTTTAATGCAAATACCTTTATTTAAAAATGTCATCCATAGGATTTTGCTTATATACACAACCATATGTGAATACTTCGTGACATGCTTAATTCGAAATAAATGTAATGTTAATATGAGCTACAAAACTCAAATGTACATGGTCCCAAGTAATTTTTTAAGTAATTCATATTAACATTTTCTATACCTACATTTAAAATATAAAAGATTCCGTAAATAATATATGTTGGTTAATTTTTTTTTTTTTTTAGTCTTTGAATGAACTTACGATAAACATTTTAAATAAGTAGCGGCGATTTTAATCATAATCAGGGATTGCTTTGATAGAGCTTATCGTCTAGAGTGAGGAAATGCTATTTGGGGAAATTCCATTCTGGCCGCATTATCTGCGAGTCCCGATTTTCCAGATATCAGTAGCATACATACCTATAGTGGTTTTCCAGTCTCGTGATTATAGATCGTTTCATCGATAGTATTTTACCAAGGAGTAGACCTGTTTTATAATCCAAAAATAAGGTTTGCTGCTATTTTATATTATGGCATAAGCAGAGTGCCAATTCATTTTCGGTAACGCTGGTAATACCAAACGATACACTGCGTAATGCAGCATACTTGCTAGTTTGTCTGTCCCGTTTTTAATTTTCTAAGCAAGTCTAGAACTAAGTTCTTGATTCCGGAGAGTTCATCCTCTGCTGCTGCTGTGAAGGAGAAGCTTAATCATCATTAACATTTCATGCATACAAATCAGTGTATTTTTTATTTATTTATTCTTGATAGGAAGACAGCCAAGAAATATAATGATTTATCATTTTCGATTTCCATGTTGAATTGCACTTTACCGGTTTACACTAATTAAGATGTATACCCCAAAACTTTGTAAAAACTAAGGCAGTACTCGTGAAAATGATACACTTTCATGGAATTTGTAAACGAGAATCCTTGTCACTAAGCCCGTCCATCTGTTTATGGACTATGTCCCTCTCGATGAAAAAAATCGATGTCACGCCAGGTTTAAACAATCGCCATACTTGGGTGGAGAATTTATCACCCAGTAGTGTAAGGATTTCCACTGCTGGCACGTTGATGAATGATGATGGAACATCAAAACTCACTAAGACGTATTTTTCAACTGTCACGTAGAAGGAAGACAAAGTATTGAGCATTTTTTTTACATATGAGTCCGTTTTTCTCACGTCAGTTTTCAGAAGTTGTGCTAAATACTGCCGTCTATTCAGGCTTGAAAATGTTCACTTTTTCTTTCATTTTAATTTTCTTATTTTTAACCTTTCTTTTCTAATGAATTTAAACTGGAACATGATCCTTGGATACAGCACATGAAATGCTGAGCTTTTTGGATTGCAAAGCGTCCATCTTTTATTCAAATTGGACGAAATTTTAACTTTGTATTATCCTTATCTGTCGAAAGTGGTCAAATTCTCAAGCCAGTCTACAAAACTTAATTAATAATAAACTTGAAATATTGTACATATGTACTGAAGAGCATCAAAACAATTACAATGCTCTTGTAATATCAGTTAAATATTAATGACCCACATCACTGAAGTTATTTGAACCAAGCCAATCAACGATTTGCCAGTATTTTTAAATATTTTCTGTCCGCTTCCGATTCAAAAGTTACGGTTTTCTTACCTATCCCATTGACTCGTTTTTCCAACTGAAAGAGCGAAGGGGGACAGAGGAAAAAAGGTTCGACTCCAGTCGAATAAAATAATATTTTTTACGCCAGTTATGGTTACTTTAGTAATCCAAAAATCTCTAAATGAAAAAAAATTTCAGCGGATTTCAGATTGGATATCTCTTCAGGGATATCCAATCTGGCTACGGATGCGTAATATTAGCATAAAAATGTTATTATAAATTTCATTTTATAGAAGCAATCAGTATAACAACCACTTATTACATTTTATGATTTGAAATCAGATCTGAAAAATGGGACAGAAAAAATTTTTGGTCTCAACGCGCAAATCCCGGAGATATCGCAGAAGAAGGGGGGGGGGGAGTTATCAGCTTAATGTGACATTAATGAATAAACATTAATTACTGGTATGTTTAGTTTTTAACAACAACAGCGAGAGAGAGAGAGACATGTGACAAAGTATTTTTAAATAGCGAAATTTATTCTATTTAATCATTAGACGATATGGCAAAGTTAATGTTTATAGTTTCGATAATCATTCTAAGAAAAGCGAATACAATCCGACAAATAAGAACAAGCCTAAAATAAAGAAATTAGCACGCTATCGTACAAAACAATTTCATAGTTTGTCATAATGAGGGGTACATAATTGCTTTGGAGCAATAACTAGTTAAAATTAATGCCAAATTACTGATACAATCAAGAGCTCAACTCCATACAAGAACCTACGTGCGTGGAATCATCAGTAAGTTGATTAATATACGCGAGCCATGAAGAAACCAACGCTCTGGACTTCAATTATTATTTAGGCTTCATAACTAATTGAGAATTCGGTACTTAATGAGTGCAGGGTTTATTTATAAATTACATATTGATTGATCTCCTCGTTACCAGGAGACATTCGCAACCAAATGACCTAGTTTGTACAATGCCGTGGTGAGAAATTACTGGATTAAAATACCAACGAAAGTATTCGAATAATCTACCCAACATTTCATTGATGTTTTTTAAATTGGTTTCAGACTAGAGCTACGCTATTTCGATAAGAAAAACTAATTCCAAAAGTGTATATTCCATCTTTTTTTTTTATGTTGAAATGACTAAAAAGAAAACGCTCAGGAGTGGAATCACCAATATTGGACAGACGTATAATTTTTTAGGATAACATTTACATGCTGAATATTGTCGTTTCGTAGTTTGCACATTTCCAAAACTATCAGGATAAACGCAAGAAAAGAAAGGAGTCAGACACCATTACAGTCACTTTTAACAATAGTTTTTTTTTTTCTTTTTAGCCTTCGCCTTCATTTTCAGCTGGTCAATATTTTATTTCAATTTACGATTTGTGTTGAATTCCGTCACAGTACAGTGATACCGCGAAATCCCACAATTCATGGGAGGGAAAGTGAAAAAAAGCCCGATGTCAGCACTCGCGAGGAGAACAGACACTTAATGCAGAGGATGGAGGTGAGGATCTTAGTTCTGCTGACAGCTAAATTCGATCAAGATTTTATCCTAAGCATCTTTCTTGGCGTTTAGATTCTAGGTTGAATTAAGCTGTAATTATACGAGGAAGGAAATTTTTATAACCTTATATATGTCAGGGTAATAATGAATTACTTCTTATCACTTTCTTCACACAGATTTTGAGTATTTCAATTTTTTTAAAAGAATCGAAGGTATACTCAAGTGAAGATCCACTAAATGTGTTATGATGACAGTTATGAGAACTACTTGGATCGGATGAATTTAGCTACCAGAAGATGGAGAGGAGATTTAATTAAAGTGTATATTGAAGTGTTGATTTAGGGCAGAGAGAAAATAGCAGGCATCTATTGTACTTGGTCGAAGCAGGGTCTATTAGAGGGCGTGGAAGACAAGAAATTCATTTTTTTTAGTTAAAAATATCTCGCTTCGGCAACTGTTTTTAAGAGTGAAAGAAAATAATTGTGATACTTCTTATACATCAGTGTTTGTTTTATATATTTTTATACTTTAATCAATTGGGAATCTAAACAAGATAAATTTTATATCATGATGAAAGATAATAGGCAAAAAAAACTATAATCAAGAAACACATTTAAATATTTATCTTTTAACTTATATTTTTAGGTTTTAACCTGTAAAATATGTAATTATAAATTAATTCTAAGGACTTTAGGGTCTACACAGGACGATATTATAATTCGTTGACATTTTCTGTACGTATATTTCATTCATTTGAGATAACAGCGAGGTCATTTCAATCTATTTTAAGCTATTATGGTTTGAAAATATTTTAATTATTTTTTTATTTTTTTTGAAAACGAGCATTCACCGCTAGCATAATTACATCGACACGGCGCCGCCCCTCGGCGACGGCGAGTCTATGTAATTGCAGAAATGCAAAATAATATAATTAAAAAAAAAAAAACTTTCAAAAATAGATTGGTATTGTAGTCCTTACACTGCAGATTTTGTTCACATTGTCCTATCAGCAGGAAACTGTGTAGGTTGTATTATCTGAAACAAATATCTGGTTTTCGTTATTGATGCCAGAAGCGCTAATTCATTCTGTTTAGCAAGTTAAGTGAGGTATTTTCAAAAAAACTTAGGGTTTGATGACCATGATAATATTTCCTGGACAAAGCGCATCGCTCATTGCAAAAAACGCGTTTCTTCTTTAATTTTAAACACTGCTATAAAGCATGTTTCTGATCAGTGTATCGAAATTAGATTCAGGAAAGCATTATATGTTTTCCTTTTTCTATCCTTATGTTGTTAATCAATACCGTCAGTTGTTTTTCTGGATATACAGCAAGAATCAAACTATCTTCAGAACATTCAGAACGTATAATTTTTTAGGATAACATTTACATGTTGAATATTGTCGTTTCGTAGTTTCCACATTTCCAAAACTCCTAAAAGAAACCCGAATAGTCAGTTTGGAATAAACAATACGTGCATTGCCATTATCAATAAAGAAAATATCTTCTAAGATAATCTTTTAGCAAAGCCACATGATATTATCAGACTACATTGAATCTGCTTTTGTCACAAAGATGAGAGAAAAGTAATTTTAACTGTCTAGAAAAGAGAAATGCTCTCGGGCGTTTCGTAATCAGCCAATCTCAAAGAAGGGTTCTTTGCTAGTTTCTCGTAAACAACACATCACAAGAATTCTATTGCTAATACTGAAAGAAATAACTAGAAAGTGTGTAAAGAGGAACGGGAGAAAGTTAAGATGGCTCGGTAATTTGATTAATACACCAGCCTGATTACGGTGGTGGGTGGAATCCACTTGCGTAAAACTGTAAAAAAAAAATATACCATCTATAATTTATACCACTTACACTTAAGCTGTAAGTTTTTCTCTGTCTCAGCTCCAAAAACTAGTCATTTTGAAAACCCTGGTCCTCTTATCACTTCGCAACATCAGTGCTGTCCTCTGCAAGAATATCACTGCATGCTTTGTTTTTCATCCGTCACCAATGCTTTTCAGAGAACTACATTAACACTGTACTAAACGTGTGGTGCGGGCCTCCGTAGCTCAGTCGATATAGACGAAGCCCTTTGGTCGGAAAGACCTGGGTTCGATTCCCGTCAGTGACGCGAGAAACCTTTATCTTGGTCTCTTTCGACTAAAGGTGAGTTAGCCGCTCTCATACGGCGGTAGTTTTTTTTTTTTTTTTTTTTTCCCGAAAACTCGGATTTTTCGTCCCCAAGAACAGGCAAACCTGCCCCCTGTGAACACACGCATCTACACTCACTCTGGGAGGCATAGGGCTAACCACCTGATCCTCGAGTTACGGTTACGAAGTTCAAGAATAGTTGAAAGGTCGTGGGCGCTTAAGTGCCTGTTAGGACCACTGATGAACTTGTAGTGCTGAGACAGCACTAAACCACTAACTGCATAAAGATTAGCTTGCCAGAGAATAGCAAGAATTTTCCCCACTTCAGATCCTCAATAAGCAGTGTGGTGTTCTCACACACAGGGCAATAAAATTCACTCCACCTTCACAAAACGTCCATGCCCCACAGCCTACTAGTTAGAGAGTCAAGATGCGATGTATTCGGCTCACTGGTCTTGAGTATTATTTAATAAGAACGTTGTGAAGCATTTATTTGAGAAATTCACAAGAGCATGTGAAACCGAAATAAAAGAACCCATTTCTATTGGCCCATAGATATGGATAACGACGAACAATACTATAATTTTGAATTTTAAGCCGGTTTGTTTCGAACTTTCTTAGTAACATCAAGTCTGACAATTATATTAATACCGTGAAAAAGATACCAAGGTGCGGTTAATCTAGAGGTCGTAATACGTCGTTAATGGTTCATTTCCTTGATCTGGATTTCTTCCGATCGACTTGAGCTCAGTAAGCAGTGTGGCACGGTGAAAGTTTCCATTAGGGAATGGCAGTCACGAAAGAGCAATTTCCGACGACGAAGATGGAATTTCACACGCTGCCTTCTTATTACAGAAACTGCATAAGAGTCTTACAAGAGAAAAACGTTGTCTAATTTGTAATAATCAAGCTTTAGCTTTTATTAATTTTACACACACACTCTTTTCGCTCTTAAAAGTGTGATCTAAACATAGCATTTTTTCCCCATAGCGGGGCTGAAAAAGTTACGAATTCTGTGACACTCTGGGAAGCGATGTTGGATCAGCGTTGAAAATTAATATGGTTAATTTGGCAATGTGAAAAACAGTAATAGGAATTATTCAGATATTTAAAAAAAATATCTGAATGAAATGCTGAAACAATTATAATTTCCATAGAAAAACTGTACGGGGCTGATGGGAATTAGCATCCCTGCACTTTTAATATGAACGACCCTTTACTAATAGCCAATTAAACTAATAAGTGAAATCTTCTCAACTAAATTAATTCGTAATATGGGTTTTATAACATCTCTTAAAACAAAGATTCTATTTCCTTCAGACACTCGTAGTTGAATGCATTAAAAGCACGCGATTAAGAGATAAACCGACTGAAGCACGCAGGTACTCACCGTAGAACGTCAGAAAGCACATGGAGCCAACCACGAAAGATATTCTCAGCTTTGGGAGAGTTGGGCGAAGTGCCAAATTTCGCTAAGGTTTAGATATTCTATAAAATACAGTGTGTGGGTGTGTTTTTTTTACATTATTGATAGATATATTTCATACTCGTATATAACCAACCAGTATAATTTCTAGTATACCTAACCAGTTTTAAGGTTTACGAACGAAATAAAGAAAATATGCATATAAATCGCTCAAAGGTAGAGAAATAAAGAATCTTCAGATTCGATCTTAAATGATATTTTCTTGCTAGAAATCACTCATTCAGCAGCGCATAGCATTGGTTTCATAAAGGATCGGCCAATCTTGACAAATCTGTTAACTTTTCATGAAGAGATTACGTAAAAGATGGATTATGGCAACAGTTATAAGGCGATTTCTTTAGATATCCGCAAAGCCTTCGACATTATTCCACATATGAACGTAGTGATTCAAGATGCGTATCGATGTTGATTTGATTAAATGGATAAACAGTTGGCTGACAGAAAGAAATAAGAAAGGAGGGACTTCCAGAAGTCGGATAGTTAGGCATGGGATTCCCAAGGATTCAGTTTCGGGACATTCGCCACTCAACATGTTTATCAATCATTTAGATGCGTGTATTAACTACAACATTTCACACTTTGATGTTGATGATTATATAAAATTAGTAAACTGTCCCAGATGACCTCACGTTTCTTCAGAATGATCTTATTATTATCTTATCAGAATGATCGTAGAAGAATAAACACAGAGGTGAGATTAAAATTCCGTTGGAAGAAATGTAAATGAAAGATTGCTAAATTAAACAAGCAGTGACTGCATGGTGATAGAATGCAATCAGGAATACATATCAATACATATGATATTAGATCAGTAATGTTCGCATATGGAGGTAGGTATAAACGTTTTACAGTGGATGCACTGTATAATTCAGAAAGCTTGGTCAAATTTCAGATGATTGGAGGAGAGATAAAGCTGAATGAGAATTACACAGGAATTTCTCTACAGAGTGTTCCTGGTAATATTTATGCAAACATACTTAAGAAAATGTTCAGAAAAAACTGTATAAGCGAAACTTTGAAAACAAGCTGGATTCATGCCAAATAAAGGTTGTCGGGATCAGATTTTAAGACAAATAGTTGAGAAATCATAATCATGGGAATAAAACAAGGATCTGTACTTAAGTTTTGCAGATCTGGAAAAGGAATATGACAAGGTGCCAAAAGAAAAGCAGATCACAATTATAAAGAGTATGTGGTACATTATTCTGAGCAATACATAGCGCTATTTGAGTTGTAAGAGCAGCTGGAATTAAAGTACAGGAAGGCGATTTGAAGTTAAATCACGTGTGCAACAACGGTGCACATTACCTCCACTGTTATTCATCATGATACTCTGCATTAGGTGAATGCACTTATGCTAAGATTTCAAATGGATGTTCAAAGAATTGAAGACTTATAGAGGAAGTTCCGAAGATATGTTAAAAGATTAATTCAGAAAGGTTATGAGTTTGATTGATACTCTGCCATTTGTTACGGTTAGAGGAGAAGGAGAGGAGATTAACTGAAGTTCATGAACTAGTTCATAGCAAATGGAATGATCTTCTCTATGTGTTGTGGATATCGGCAGTATGAACAACTTTAAGACTGGAATAGATAAATGTTATGGAATGAAAAGGTTAAAAAATAAAATATTAAAAAAATAAAATAAAAAAATATGTATTATATATGTAGATTCAGAATTTAGGAAGATGATTACGTGCTCACCAGTATATGGCTCGACAGTTGGTATTTTGGGTAGATTTTTTCCCTCTAAAAAAACACGAATATTTACTAAATCTTTTTTTAAGTAACTGAGAATTAATGCAGTTGGCCCTCTGAAATAGAAGGTGTGCATTATATGTTTACTGTGACAATGATACAAACAGCAATCACATCCTTATAGAAATATGTATTTTAATTAGATTTTCTTCAACTATTGCCCGGCTGAAGAAAATGTTCAGTATCATCCAAAAGTTACGACTAATAAAATAAAAGAAAGCAGTCTGTGTCTTGCACGCAAACTTTCACCTGGACTTTTCTCTTTACAGATTTGCTGAAGAATAAAATCCACAAAAAAGCTCTCGTGAAAACTGGCATGCAAGACTAATAAAATAAAACAGTCTAACTTTTGGGTGTTATAATTAAAGAAGATAAAGAAAGATGCAAGTATTAAAGCCAATATATAAACCAGCTGTACTTTATAGCGAGGATGAGTATTATATCAACATCAAGCACTGACCGATGGTAAAATAATTGTCTTTCGGCCTATAATTTAATAAACAGGACAATAAAAGATATAATAGAATACAATAAAAAAAAATAAAATAACAAGATGAATGCGTTCTCGATTTATTTGCCTATTCATGAGAAGGTGGGAAAGAAATGTGGATCGCTCTGGATCTCCCAGCGATCCACAATCGAATGTAATACCAGTTGCTAACTATGATAGAACATTTATATTCTTCTACTTTTTAATTTAAGCGACAAAAAATGTGCTAGACTCTCAATACGATCTCGTTAACAGTGATGCTAGCGCTTTATCTCTAATATTTTCCACGCTACAAAAGAAAATTGCTCTTCTTATCTCCGCAAGAGGTCTCTTTTTTAACTGGGTAGCTTTGAGAGCACTCTGGTGATGTGAAACTCGTAAAATACACGTACTTGAAAATGAAAAATATGCTTCTTACTGTAAAGTCACGAGCTGTTATTAAAACTGTTGCAATGTAAATGATAAAAAGAAAGAATTAGAAGAAAAATTCGCATTTTAACAAAACGGATACGCACGCTATAGTTTCGCTAATAAAAAGCATTTAATAAAATGACAACTATATACGTATTTGCAAAATAATCACAACTCTTCATTCTATAGAGATTTCACTTTATTTGTAATATTTACATTTTTTTATTTTTCACCTGAAGACTTGGAAGGGGGGGGGGCAATCAGTGCAAAAGATTTTTTTTTTTTAAATGGTTGAAATTTTCGTTCATGCAATACATTTAATAAAAAAATCTAGACCTACACAATGAAATAAACGAATAATAAACACGATATTTAATTTTAAATGCAATAGAAAAGTAAGAAACGGCCTTGGAAATATGCAGTGGTTACCTCGAGTTACCAATTAGCCATAAAGCAAAATGCCAGTGTGCAATTGAAAATGACTGCGTAAGACATTATTCTTCGAGAAACAAGTCTCGAGAATGCAAATACTGAAAAATCTAATTAATGCAAGGTGGAAAAGCAAACAAAATTAAAAAAAAAAAAAAAACATACCATTCTGTTGCAAATTAATAGACTCCGCTATAATGAGAAAAGTAAAGCCATCTCTGACGCAATTACCTGCTCTGAAAAACAGTAAAATCCTATGTTAGAAATAAAAAATAACTAAAATACATTAATTCTACCATCGATTCCCTGGTAATGATGAAGTAGAAAACATAAGAAATCGATACAACTGAACAATATACTAACATTAAGGAATTTTGAGTATAAGCAGCCAATCGTTTCCAATTCTTTGGAAAAAGGAGCGACATTTTGATGCCCATGACACTAAGACGTGAAGTGAATCACAAATGATCAATTATTTCAAGCTTAAAAAATGATAAATTATTTCAAGGACAAATAGCCAGCCTCACACACTAACTCTAAACTGGTTAATTTAGTGCCCGACAGCACTTAGTTTCAAAAAAGTAACTGTTCGCCGGAATAAAGATCTCAAAGATGACACTAACGTTCAGCTTTTGTTCCTGTCGTCAACAGCGGTTATCTAATGTTAAAACACCTGAAAACAAATAGCAGTAAAGAAACTAGTTGACCTACAAAAGGATTCAAAACTTTGATATGTCCTATAAGATGGCGTATTTACTTCCCCTCTGTCATACTGAACAAACAAGGTTTTTGGCCTTAAAAAATAGTTTCAATGTAACAAACAATTTGTGCGATTCTAAAATATGCATTGTTTATATCCAAAATATTACATAAATTATTAATATCAAAATTTTTCGATCGGACTTATTTTGCATGCTTTTCAATACCAGAAGATATAAATCCAAGCTGATAAACAATCACCGGCTACGAATGAAGCCATTTTACCTGCACTATGCACTGCCATCCATCGCAATAAAAAATGTTTTCTTATTTTAAACAATTTCAAATATACCCTTGTATACGACTGTAGGACTGAATTGTACTAATAACATATCTATAAGAGAATAAAAATATTCTGGCAGTAAAACTCTTCGAACCGGCAAGAATCTCGACCATACGGGTGACCGTTAAGCCCCTAAGAATCTTAGTGTAGCCATTTGCTGCAAATGACACGTCGAACTTTGTGGTTCTTTCTTTCTTTCCGCAGTACATAACTCGACACAGTCATCCATACTTTTGCTATCACTATTCACAGAAGTAATAATTCGATACGTGAAATCCATTAGCTCCTTCCTTCCTTTTTTTCCTCCCCTTTTCGGAGTTGTATCGCTTCGAATTCCTGCTTTTGAATAGTAACGGCATTTCTCTCTCTCTATTCCTTTCTTTCCAGCAGTATGCCAACTCTCGTAGAGTTGCACTCAGCACGCCAGCTTTCTGCTTCTTACGACCAGTTGGTTTCAGCTTCTTAATCGACGGAACAGGGCAGATATGTCATCTTCCCCTAAAATGTTAAACTCAATAGACTTGCGCCCCCAGTAACTTGGCTTGATAGAAACCTAAGTAATGCACGGACAGAGTGATTAAGCGTATCTATGCAAGTCAGTGAATTGCTAATGTTTTCCGGCGGTTTGCCTGTCTTGCAGAATAAAAAAAAATACGCATTTCCATGAGGAAAAAACGCTTGCTACCGCCGCATGAGATCGGCTAACTCACCTATAGTTTCAGCCTTAAAAGTTCTTTGTGTCCTATACAGAAACCAAGTATTTCCAATGAAATAAACATTTCCAATCAATGGGAATCATCACCGACTGAACTGCGAAGGCTCTTAAACAGAAAAAAAAAAAAAATGTCCGCACTTGTATACGCAAGTGTAGGTAGTCGTGATCGGACTTAGTGAACAAGAGTTGGAATATTCTATGGATCATAAGGATAGATTTTAAGTTTGCACTGCCACGTCAAACTCTTGCGGCTTGATTCCATGCGATTTGTTAGCAACTTGTGAAAGTAGAGCTCGGTTATTTTACTACCAGGATAGCTATGAAACCAACTACTCAGTGTTTGAAGTCAAAATGTTTTCGACAGGCTCGCTCTGTCTAAAGAGCTACTCTCGATCATCTTTGACTCTCCTAAGATGAGCACTTTTTCCATGTTCTTTTTGAACTGGCTTAACAGCTATTTCATCAATACATCTGTGTTGGTGTACGCATGGATTTCATTCCCAGATACTCAAAAATCGAGTAGTATCCTATCTTAAAATCTGATATTATCATTATTAAAAATCCAGGAAAGGAACTGTTCGTGGACATTACAGTAGGTAAGGTATGGTTTCACCTTTTCCCGCTGAGGTTATACGATTGACATCATTATTACTACTTTGTCGTAATGGCTTTACCCGGTTAATTTTTCACCCTGTAGACTATACAGTATATTCAACCCTATTGCGTATTTTTCTGAGATTTGCTAGGAATTACTGATTTTTATATTTGTATGTTGTAATATTCCCAAGATTTTATTTCCATTTATTCGCACTGCGTCTTACCACAAGTACTTGAAAAATTTGCTGTTTCTTTTTATTATTATATTAGACCTCCAGGGATCCATACAAATTAAATATAATTCCACATTGAAATTTTCACACTCTCAAACCAGTTTGCACTTTCCACTTACATCTTATTTTAAAAAAAAAAAATTTAATAGTTAATGTCTCTTCAATTAGTAGCCATCAAATAAAAGGACAACAAATTGCCTATTTGGGAATATGCAGATGAGCAGTTGTTCAAGTCCGCATGCCAAAGTTCCACAAAGCAGATCAATACAACAAGAGGAACGTCGTGACTTCCATGATAAATCACTCTATTCGACTACGCACAGATGGCAAAAACAGACTTTATTTTTATCCAAGGTTACGTACATCTGCGTCCGGACATCGCCACAATGTCGTCGGTGGACATTGGCAAAGTGCCGAATATTTTCATCTGCACAAGTTTAGCACACTTTGGGAAATATTAAGAAATAAGAATCGAGCTGTTTCATTTTGGGATATCGTTTGGGGTTTGTAGAAGTCAAAAGACAAGACGATTAATATGAACGTTTTTATTCACTTTCGGATTTTATGCATCCCGCACATCAAATTAAAAAAAAGATAATAAAAAATGGCATTTACATTCTTTTTCTAATAAAGAAATGAAATTATTTTTAAATAGGTTCAAAGATGGTTAAAAAAATAGATATAAATAGCGCTTGTTTGCATTACCTGGAAATAATATTAAATTTACACGTTATAGATGCATCTGATTCATTGATATTTTAAAATAATTCCTTGATCATCATAAGAATACACTTTTTCTCTCTCTCGGAAAGATTTCCGACAAGAAACCAGCTATCTTATTTTTTCCCTATCAATCTGAAAACGTATGTTAATCATCCGGATATATCATACGAGTCTGGACCTTTGTTTCAATTTCAGAGTATTAAATATTAAAATGGCGTCTCTTTTATCATCCAGTCATTCTTGCTGTGCGATCAATGTCGCTGCCATTCGCATACCCAGGAAACCAGAGGCCATCGATTCATCATTAATCAAAAGATTATCATTCGGTATGCATTCTCTCCACTCCCAACCCCCCTTTTCTATTCCTTAAATCATAAAACACAGTATTTCATTAGAGTATTCTTTTGGTAATGAACATTACTGGAGACCAGTGGCGACAGAATTAAAATATAAATCACCTCAAGGCGGTGATCACTTTTATTAATGTACAGTAGTATTTTATCTTTTATTTATTCAAACTTTTACGGGAACTAATGCTATTTAAACAGCAGACTATATTGTGCGATAGTTTCGTATTTAATACTGGATTAAGTTAAATTTAATATTATAAATATTGTATGTACGTCAACTGTTCAAATAGAAAATATGTAAATGTAAAAAAAAAAGCTACTTGGACAACGTTCTCTCTTTCAGATGATTTGCATTCATTAAAACAAATCTCAAACTAATGTAACATTCGTTTTTCAGTGACTAACAAACTCCGTGAATAATGAAGTATTCATATATTTATAAAAATCCAGGATTCTTTTTTTATATAACCAAGAAACGAGTATACTTCCAGCCCTCGGTAAGTAGATAGATAGGATTACGAAACAAAAGCTTTCCTAGGGAATTTTAATAATTAAGACAAAGTCTTTATTCGTTTTTCAAGCAGTACACTTGGTACAATTTTTTTTTCTGTTTCCTTTCTATTCTTTCTTTTTCTGTAACAACATAATGTCTGTTATTCTTAAGATTCTTTGATGAAGGCTTTTCACAGTTGAAGTGGAATCTTGATAATGAAACTCACTGAGATTTTTGCTATGCCGAAGGGTTGCTATTAGCTACCTCGATATATATCATAAACTCTATTCAAAGTTAGAAAAAAAAAAGGGGGGGGGGGATTTGCGTCAAAATAAGGGCAAAAAGATCTTCATATGATAGAAAGAATTTAAAAAATATTTTTTTCTTTTATAAGTAATACTTCCTCCTGATTTTTAGAAATTTTTGTCTTTGTAGAACGATGTCTTTATTCCAGGGAGGATGAAGTACTCTTCCGCTTCGCAGGGAAAAAACACACAAAGGTTCCCTTAAAAGAGTATCAAGACCATTAAAGTCACTCTGCTACCTGAATCTCTGTCATAAACAAACTGTTATTAGGTCACCAAGATCGTCAAACATGCACTCGCTTCTCCGCGCGCATGCGATTGGAGTGGATATCTGTTTCCGATACACTAAACCAGAGAGGTACTATCGGGAGCAGTAATGGGTTTGTTGTCTTTATCCATCCTTTGAGATTATCTTGTTAATGGAGAAGTTAGCGTTCTCCTTTAATGGATAACAACCCTTTTTACTTCCTATAATATGTAAACGACCAACAAAACTTTCCCGGATGATATTCGGTGCCAATCTTTGAACATTATTTTCGCATGTCAAATTATTATTTATTTCAAACAACTGCCAAGGTAAGGTACTTATGATTTTGTAACTCCAGTAATGTACAGAATAATATAACACGATCACGTTATGATAGTGTTTAAATGACACACTAAAAATCAAAATAGGTATGGCAACGTGCAACCGACCGCTATAAAGTAGTTTATCATAGAATTCACAAGTTGTGGGAATGTATTTTCAACTAGAATATCAATCCTTTTATAATAGTCTAAAACAGAGAAAGATGAAGCAAGAGAAATATCGTTTGAGTTCCTCCAGCCGGTACTTGCTGGAATAGAACCTGATATTCAGTGAACGGTCTGAGATATTTGAAATTGTGCTCTTGGAATGTAATAGCTTTGGGAAGACAGACGGTCGCTCGCCTATGTAATGGTTAAATCATCATTGGGAAGAGGTCACAATTCTTGTTGATTCATAATTAGTGTTCGGATGGAGAGATGATCTTTAAGTAATTAAACAGTCTGAAAACATCCTTAAGGAGTATGATTCTTTTATCAGAACGGTATTTGTGATATAATATTATGACAAGGTACGCAAGTAATAGTTTCGCTGCATAGTAATTAGAGTAAAAATTAAAACATTTTCATTAAAATATGATAAACGTTTTCAGCTTTCTATAACTAACGATCTCCAAATGGAGGTCGTTAGTTATGATTATAATATATGATAATATTTCTAAAAGGAAAAAAGAATGCGCTTATAAAATAAATTTTCTAGTTCACCTACAACTTAAAAATGAATTTCGCATGAGAGACAGAAACAGTTAAATTCACACCCACCCACACAATTATGAAAATATAACTTTCGGCATCGGATTTGCCTTGGTTTTGTACTACTTAAAAGAAACTAATTTTGTGAGAAGTGGGAAGAGTTCGTGTCTTTTAAGTAGTGCAATACGAAGGCCACTCAGATGCCGAAAACTATATATTCGTGTTCTCTGATCAGTTTCGAAATTTTGTCCATTTAATTTTAAAAATTAATCTTTTCATTCACTGAATATAAAGTTTTCAAATCCATTATTTGCTATTTTATTTAATTTTTATTAACTTACTTAATCCCATGGGCAGAATATATCGTACGGCAATCTCTTCAACATCACTTAGCATTAATTAAATAAAAGCAACGCAAATACCTGTTCAGGTTAACGGATGAGTCCACTAATAGCGAACTTCATCCTCGAAACATTTGAATACAACTGCATAAATTTCAGTCTTTCCACACACAAATGGTTGCTAATTAGAACACTAATATTCTTACGTGGCTCACTTAAAGTGATAAAAGTCGTGCAAGACTTCTTTAAAACAGGGTCATTAATCACTCACTCCGGATTAAATTAGATCTTTTATCGGCTAAAACTCTCACCACATTTATCACTGAACTTGCATAACATTTCTAAGCAACTCCGTTCATTCCAAAGCCAATACATCAAGCATGCAATGTAAAGATTATTCGACAGCTGCAATTGAAACAAGGTAGCGTGGTGAATGATACTAATTAACACTTAACTTCTGTTTTGTTAAGTAAAATGTACAATCAATAATGGACAATTGCTTTTTCTATGGATTGCTAGACCTCATCGCAAGAAACCATTCTGTTTTCTAAGTCGGCAATCCACACTTTCATGTTCATATTTAACATTCTTATTACCCACTCCTCACCACTAATTTATATAATAACAGCATTCTACAAGACCGGACAATTATTATATATGTTCACGGAAGCAGAGATAGAAATTTTCGTATAATTTAATATAAAATATATATATTAAATGTTAATCGCAGATAGCTGCAAAACCTTCAAGCACAGCATTAATGTATGTCAGCTGTTGTTATTTGAGATTACGGAAGAAACAACTAGCTATGACTCTCTGAGTGGTTTGCCTGTTTTGCAGAGTGAGAAACACCCGAGTTTCTCAGAGGGGAACCTTTTAACTCTCTATGAAACAGGCTAACTTATCATCGGTGGAAAATACATTATAAAGTCTCTTCGCGTCCAAGACAGGAATTAAATCTGAAGGACATCACAATACCGACGGGGATAAAGAAGCTTCGTGTATGTCGGCAAGGGATTAAGAAGAGATATAGACGTAATGATGGTTTCTAGGACAGCGATTAAGAAAAGCATTACATGAGGAAGGCTTCCACAGGGCAGATGAGAGTGGAGAGCAAAGTTAATTGAGCGAGTTTGAAGATGCATCGCGAATGAATAATGTCAAAACAGCCTTTTACATTTTGATTGAGGTCAGAATAAATACAAGAACGATGACAGCTAGTTCGGTAAAACAGCGCCGATGAAATAGGCTAAAGAAAATGTACAGAGTAGTAACAAAACAGGTGGGAGGAAAGAGTTGAAGTGTGAGAGAAGTCAATACTCAACCGAACTTCTGGCTAGTATCAAGAATTTGCAAGGTGGTTTGTTGATGCATTAGCTCAAATATGAGAACAGTATTCTATGGTTCAACCGATTTGGTATTTGTACTATGGTAGCTGGGTATTCCTGCACTAGAGGATCCACCCTTGAAAAGTCACCTCGTTAATTAGTTTCCCTGATGAACAGAAAGAAACACGAGAATAAATTTTTATATTAAAACTGTTAAGTAATATTTTCCAATTAAATGTAGTACGTATTGTAGTGAAAAACTCCCAAATGCACTGCATTAATTATACAATGGCAAAATGTAAATAAAGTCACTGACAATCAGATTTTTAGTTTGGCATTTGATATTGCTTATAGCTCAAAAAACAAACGAAAGAAGAATCCTTACACTGCCTTTTAGTGTAAGCTCGATTTGATTATTTTATTTTTGCGAGCAAGGGCCTTCTTCAAAACGAAGCCTGCTACTAACTACGTTACAAAACCTTTGTAACGTAGTTAGTAGCAGAAACGCCCCCTATGTTGGGAATGACTTGAGTCTGATTTCCATTACAATACCAAAGGAATGTTTAGAATGTTTTCAGCTTAGTCTCAATACGAAGGCGGTGGATTATTTATCCCTTTTCTTCTTTCTTTCTTTCCAAGAATACACTCGCCTTATTTGCTTCAGAATAATTTAAACAAGTAGCAATCCACGGAAGTCAATGCGAGATAAAATACGGGAATATAAGGAGGGTTATTATGAATCTCCCATCTCTAGCTGAGGTGTGGTTAAACAAGATCATCTCTTTCTGTGTGTGCGTGTGTGTGTCGTCGCGCGTTTTCGTGAAGTGGAAGCATTTCGCAACAAATGCGGACGTTTCTTTTGGATGGCAAAACGCAGAAAACAGGGACAATGATTCATTTGCTGTTTTTTTAAAAAAATTAAGATCACTTTTATACTGTTAGCATTTAAATATTCGTTCGATACTTTCTAGTTTTCTTGTTAGAACTGCCGGAAGTTGTCTTTTATCTCAGAAAGTACAATTCATCAGTGAGTTAAAATTGAATATACCCAGATGAGTTTGACTACGACGAGGATACGATGAAAAGATTATTCATTAATCTGCATGAAGAAATCAGAGGCGCCAAAGAGAACAAATTCGTTTTTATTGGAGGGTTTTTAATCCAATCGATACTTCGGCAAAAGTAAACAAAGCAAAACGATAAAAAGCAACAAATAAGTTCCAACGATAACAAAATTTTCCATCTTGTAAATTTAATAAAGAGAAAAATCTCGCTCTCCTCATAATATAACACGATAAGCCACTAGTCATTTCCTTGAACGGCACATGACGTCAAGGAGAAAAAATGCTATTTATTTTCTAGGCAAGATGAATTCGAATACTCCCATTAAAAGCTGGCAATAAAGTGGAATTGAATGACACACATGGAGAAACGTAGCATATGGAAGGGGAATCAATGCTTTGTTTTTTATAATGATTTGGCAAACTTCTTGTGGGTTTTTTTTTTTTTTTTTGGAAATATAACCTAAACATCCACCACCTTTTGGATTCCACAGACTGAAACTTCAACTATAGTCTTCTAGTCGAATATGCAAACCTCAAAGGAGTACTCTTCACTTGGCTATACGCTGTGGGTAAAGGACAAGTAAACAAGGTCACTTCCAGACATAATAGACCACAGATTTATCCTCATGCGATACCCCATATCTTACCGTAATGTATATCATCTCTCTTCCTATTATTACTCCTACCCAGGTCAAGGCTTCGTTCGAAACAACGAAGGTAAGCTGATGAAGAAAATGCACGTTGCTTACTGACGGTTCGCACGTCATAGCAGAAATAATCTATACAGGTTGCTATAGCGACGAATTCACTCTACTGTATATTGACCGACGTAAATCCAGAGGCTCCAGGAACATCGTTTCGATGATGATATGAATAGCAAAGTTTATCAAGGGGTATCCTCTGGGATCGTATTATCTCTTCATTGCTTCAATCGCCTCTTACCGATCCCTTGATAGGATTTACTATTGGCCTAAGGTCAACTGGTTATGAAGAGCAATGAAAGATATTTCACCAATTAAAGCTATTAATCCTCTGACGGTGATTAGGGTAAAACCAACTTCTACAAGTTACGAAATGTGAGTCTTGTGTTACCAAAATTTACAATCCAATTTTGTGAGAAAAGTTACAGAAAGTACGTACATATATACTGATCAATTACCTTCTAAGCTGCCTGAAGTCATCCACTATTAATAAAGCAGTTATAAACCGTAACAAACCAGTTTACAAGAGAACAATGCAGTCAACAATCTTTCAATACATATTATGTGACTTCTTTTGATACGGGATTGAATTTAAGAAAAATAATTGATTATTACAAAAAACATAAAAATAATAAATCCCTACGTATTCTCTTTTGCGTTTTGATTTTAAACCTATTTTCGGTTAAATTCTAGTACGTCAATTTTCGTATTCGAACTCCACACTAGTCAAATATGGTTTCACATACAAGAAGCTTAAAAGAACATCTACTTGCTTAGAATTTCTTTGAATATACATAACATTCCTTTCGCAAACTGGGCTCTTTGTACAATCTTTAGTTTAGTTTTAAAATAAGGATTTTCGTGGCTCTCTGTCTTTTCATACTTATTTACGAGTACATTAATGTGGCAGCAGAAGTCTTCTTGGAATGCCATAACCACCACTCATGTGAATTCCATTCCTATTTATCTTTTATATATACGAAGAGAAAATGCTAACTGACACATGGTATACAGACAAAGGTGAAAATTATTTTTGGACTTTAAATGAATCTCGGTGCCTAGAAAGACTGAAGGTCAAGAGTGACGAGTGTGCATCATATCCCGTAACGCATAAGAGATGACGAGAATGTGGCAGATGTTACTTCCTCAGAAGAATTTTTGAATTAAAATGAACAGGAGAAAATGCGAACACTTATTTTTTCCATATCAAAAAAAGCAAGGAAGGAGAAAATGATGCAAGAAACACGTGCCATATCTAAGCTTAAAAGATGAAAACGTAATTCATTTAAAGAGACTTTCATGCACTATTTTGTGGGTTTGTAAAAACTTTTTTTTTTTTAATGAAATCGAAGCTTTTTTTTTTTATGGATATATTTATCATAATACGCTTTTAAACCTTTCAGTTCTAAACTACTTAACTACTTCGGTATTGTCTTAGGTTCAGAATGTGTGTTGAGAGAGCTCAGGCCATGAGGTGAGTACGTCTACCAACTGTGTGTTCATCGGCTGGTTCGAAAGCAAAAGAAAATTACTTTGCGAAGAACTACTTTCACCCTCTTCTGAGACACTCACTCACCCCTTCAGGTTCGCACACATGCAAGCAAGTAGGGTAGGCCTATCTCACGTTTTCGCACAAAAAGTCTTTCCCACCAAAGTTAAAGCGTGTCGCTATTACGAATGTGCTAAGGCGGCGTCAATTTTAGCATTAAAACTTGCTTTTTGATTAGCTTATATATCTCAGTGAGTGGTGTATACTCAATGAAATTGATAAATGAATTATACATGTATGTAATATAATTTAATAGCAATAAACTTCATCGATCCTCAAAGCAGTTTGGATTGGGATCTGGAAATCCTGATCTGGATTGTTCATAATTATCTACTGTCATTTATTGTTGTCAATCATTTACTAAGTGCAAAGGACTTATTTGAATCATCGTTTGATAGAGAGAGAGAGAGACAGAGCATATGCAAACCCAGAAGCACAATAAGTAATGCACAGACTCGAGGCAATGAAGTGGACAAGCGTTGAAGTGAAAAGCCACTGTCGTCGGAAAGAGAAACGTTCATGTATAAAAATCCATGCTCGTGACCTAGCAAGGTCTAAGAGAAGTATGTGAGAACTAGGTTTCAACGTATGCGGTAGGTGTTAGCATTTCGTCAAGGTCAGGACAGTGGGAATGATAATCGATTCCAGATGTCCGCCCATTTCCAATCAAAGTGTGGAGCTACTGAATGTGAATAGGCACAGAACAGCATGGGAAAAGGTTTGTAGCTCAATTAGTATTATCAACGATGCCCTTTGATTGGAAAGACCTGAGTTTGAATCCCGTCTGAGATGGGAAGAACCATTATCAGCGTGTTCAACTAAAGGTGTCAGCAGGCCTCAAACAGGGGATGGCAGGGATTTTATTCCTGAAATTCGGGTTCTTTATGCAGTAAAATAGGCACACCATCCATCATCTATTTCTACACAGCAATTGTAAATTAATCATCATATCTGTAACTGAACTGACGCAAAAACAGATCCTGGTCGGTCGGTCTCTCTCAAACACACACACACACACACACTTTTTTTTTTTTTTTTGGTGTGTGCGTTTAATCTGTTAACTCAGGAAAGAGTATTGCACTACTTGACCTCTGACCTAAATGTCCCGTCTCATTTCAAAAATAGGATGAATGTTGAAATGACGGCTATCACGAGAAGAGTTCTAATATGTCAAGAAGTCATAAATAAATCTTGAACAGCACTTCTTAAAGGTTACTGAAAGCAACGCTGCCATGTTCAACTACCCCACAAACTGGGTCTTCAAAGAATAAGTTGTGACTGGAAGGATTTTCGAATTTTCGAGATAAGACAGACTTGTCAATTACTGTGAAAGCCAGCGCAGTACGGCACAGTACAGTTAGGAACATCGTGTCGTCGTTATGTATTTCGTTTCCCAAATTGCAAATAAGGTGGAAATGAAGCTTGTCCGAAATTACAAGCCAAAAATTCTAATCAATAACATGTATTTATATATACATTATAACAAGTTATAAATCAGCGATTATTTGAAATTGATAGCAATGGGGACTTACTAGTAATTTTCTCACTATAATTATTTCTCAGATTATCTAAACCAATTTTTTTTTTCTCTAAAGAAAATCGTTAGCGCCCATTTTTAGAATAGAATTTTAAAAATTATAATAGATATTACCACATAATACGTGACGTCTACTTTTAAGCTTGCTATCCTCTGTCGAATGGTTCATTCAACATACAACAGGTAAAAACATTGTGGCAAGTTTGCGTAATATAACAAAAGAAATGCGTATATGACAGTTACGTCAGGAGAGATAAAAAAAATCTGTTGAGGTCTTCTCATAATCGAATTGAAATCCGTCTGCAAATTTGCATACGAGACATACAAAAACAGACACCTTTAAATATGAATATGCACATAATATATGTCGCGTGAACTGCGTTCATGCGACGTCTGTGATCTTATGAATTTTATTTATTTATTTTTTTTTTTTTATTTTTTTTTTTTAAGTGGAGGATTTATAGCCTAAGCTTCTCAAACTTATAAATGTAAAGGCCCCATTAGAAAAATTAAAATATTTCACGGCTCCCATCGAAAAAAAAAAAAAATCGTAATAGAAACATATATTATTATATTTATTGTATTTATATTCAATACAAAACGTACACAGCGAATATCGCAAAACTCAAATGCAAATATTACATTTTTAGCATCTTACATACACATTTGACATGGCACACTTAGTCTTAAAATATTTTAAATTTGTTTTCATTATTTCACGGCCCCTCTCAACAAAACTAATGGCTCCCCCAAGGGGGAAGCGGCCCACAGTTTGGGAAGCGCTGGCCTAAGGCTGTATAGTGTTCTTGCTGGCTTGTTTTGCGCGATGATAAAACCTACTACCTCCGTATGAGATCGACTACTTCACCTTCACTTGAAAAGCCCTTATAAAGATTCTTCGTGTCCTAGATGGGGTCGGAACTCAGTTCTTTTCAACTGAAGAGTATAGTTGTTATGGAAAAAAACATGGATGACTAGTGCTTCATTCCCCTTATAGTTCTAACATGAATCCTGTAAAACGTTGACCTAAGTTGCCACTCGGCGAGAAACGCTTCGTGACCACTGACCAGATTTCTGCTGAAGTACACCTACTTATCAAACGCATCGACCAAAGAGATTTGCACAGGAATACAAGGTTTACCTAAACGGGTTAAGCAATAGTGATAAGGAAAAATGGAAATACACCGAATGCCGACAAATATTGTTTGCTAAATAAACATCTGATGTTTAACAACCGAAGCGCGGGTTAAAGTAAGTCTACCAATAAAAATTAACCAGGAGTATATGTGGGGAAAAACTAAAATGACAAAACTAAATAGATCGCTTTAAATAAAATTACGAAGGAAAAATATTAACAATTATATTAATTATATTTTCTATATTAATTTATTATTAATTAATATATTAATCTATATTAATATATTAATTAATATTAATATATTAATAAATTAATACTTTATTAATATATTAATCTATATTAATTATATTAATTAATTATATTAATTATATTTTAATTATAATTAATTATAACAATTATATTTTCCATATAATTATATTATATGGAAAATAACCAACAGAAGCTTTCAAAAAATCCTGTTGCTTACTTATAAACGAGAGTCCACCGAACCTTTTAAAACAGCACTACAGAAACTAAGAAAGATACACATGAATCGAGTTTCTCATACGCTTATCTTTTTAATAATAATCTCATCCAGGAAAGGTTGGACAAGTATAGAACAGCAGCACAAGTGAACCAAGGATCAGCTAAAATGTGCACCGAGGTGGGAATAATTTTTCAAAATCAGTTGAAAGTTACCGTCGTTATTTGGAATTACGGCAAAAGCAACTCAAGTTATGAGAAGCGTGTGCTTATGTCTTAAGGTTTTTATTTTATTTTGATGAATTTGTATTATTACAATCCACGTCTATTACATCAACCATCTAAAAGTAAATTTAAATATATTAAAGGGAAATTTTTTTTTTTTTGCAAAAGTTACTAAATAAATACAAATAAGACAAAAAGAGTGTTCTTAGAATGCTTGTATCGTATCTGAGTAATTAACTTACCTTCATTAGAGACACTGTTTCCGAACTGGAGTTCAATTATTGAATCTGACAGTGTCAAGTCTAGCAAACCATGCATTAAGATAACGTCTCAGCGAATTACTAAGAAAGAACTGAGTTGCTGGAGTAAGCATCAAGATTTTCATTCTAATGTCATTTCCTCCCTTTTTTTTTTTTTTTTTTACCGTTCGGTATAAGAGTGTCAGAACTGTCATCACTAACTTTTCAGACGGACTATTAAACCTTCGGAGTTTTATCAAATGCATTTACAAGAAATGTGATTATTCTTCTTGTTTTATTTACATGAGATTAATCTGAAGCAACACACCTACTAGTTACACGAGTATATTGCATTCATCTAAGCAGAATCCGACAACTTTTTTTAATATTCTTTCCTTATTTGCCCAGTGAAAAAAGTATCAGCATGGCCGAGCTAACAGCAACTAGCCATAAGTATTTCTATTATACGTCTGCTCTTGAAAAGCAGCAGTTTTGCACAGCGTCACCTATCGTCTAATTCTGATAAACTTGAAATATCTGTCGAAAATTAATAATTTTATTTGTTTTAATTTCGAGATTAAAAAATTACCGATTGCCATATACTGTTTTTATAACGAGGATAAGTTGTTATTATTACTAGCACTGCCTTCTGAGAGAACTCATTAATTCCAAGCGTGATGAGCGATGATGACACTATGACGTCAAATCCAACGATATGAGATCTAGCCTAACAAAGCAGTAATTAACAATCGGAGATAACATTTCACTGAAGTGTTAGGCGTAATATCTTGCCATATTTAGCGATGAAGCCTGACAGGTTTGCCTACAAGCATCGTTACCAAAGGTCTACACAGCCGAGGTCGTCCAGAAAGCACATGATGTAATTAGCTTGACAACGATCCGAATATCCCATGGGTATGATTCGAATTAGTATGTTCCAAATCAAATTTCAAAAGATGTTGGGCATCACGAGAAAGTCCCGTTTTAGTTCAATATTTCTTTTTAGAAGCTTGAGTTCTGAAATTTAAACATGTCGATCAATAAAAATTGAATTTTGAAAAGATACAATGTACAAGTATGTCGTGCATCTATTAAATATATTTAAGGCATAAATATTTACAGTTCTCTGAAAGAGCAGAATGGAATAAGTTAGATGTATACAACCAAAATAAGCAGTGTTCGTGTAAGTAGGTAAGGACAGTGCGAAGTTTCGAAGTATTGTCAGGTACATCGTCTGAAAAGAATCGAAGATCCAGGATCGTATGTTGTTAAGTGTTTACTCTCTCTGGGAAGAATACGCGGGCTTTGTTTTCATTGTAAAGTTACAGTTTATCGACTGCTGAAATCCTGCAAGGTGGTCATTCTCTGGAGATGCATCTAAGTAACGATTCAGGGTTGTTTGAAAAGCTATAATTGGTCAAGAAACTTCCATAAATTACAGGGCGCATCTGAGTGCGCTATACAAAGGAATCAAATTCTCCTGCGAAAATCTAGAAGAAGAGGGAGAAGCGTTGCAATAATTGAGATTTTATTCTGATAAATTGTATATTTTACTCTCCGATTTCAACCTAATGCAAATCTTGATTGCCGCTGAAAACTAAACATCTCCGATTTATATAAACAACATAACTTATCTGCACCACTTCAATCTATAAAATTAGAAATATATTTCCTATTATATTAGATAAAATTCAGAGATTTGCGCATTTCAAAGTTTTTTTTTTAAGGTCAATAAACTTCTCTTATATACAATAAAGGAAAATATTTCAACCTAACAAGGTTGAAATATTTTCAACAAGATATTCGTATTTTGATTGTAGCACAGGACAGGAGTATTTTCGAAGACATTGAACATTTAGGTCATAAATTTCAAATGCAAGGTGATATCTATTACGGAATTATAAACTTCTACTTGGTTAATTGGCTAACTCACCTTTAACCAAGAAAGGATAACCTTGTAATCTTCAATGTCCTATTTCCAGCAAGAAAGCTCTTACTTCACTTTCCCACTTAAGTTTTGATAATACCTAGATCTTCGTACAAGATCAGATCTCTCTTTTTTTTTTGGTGACTAGCACTTATATCCTTTCCTGGCAGAAAAATATCCCATCTATATCTCTTAACCCAAAAAATTACATTTTCTGCTCAAGATTCTCGACTGCTTTACACCACGCTAATTTATACAAAACTATGTATAGCAGTTTTGTGGTGGTTTATATACAAATCGGCTCAAATCTTGGAATACTGCTCATGCACCAAACACCTTCCAGTACAACCCCGTTCGCCTCCTTCTTGTTGACTCCAATCAATCTCCGAGACATTCTGCATCTGCTGTATGCCTCTTCCATATGTTCCATCAACGGTATTGAGCTGAGCTGGCCATCCACTGCTTTCTACCAGGGGCCTTCAAGAGCACCAGCAGAGGGGGGGGGATCAACATCCATTTACTGAAAAACTACCGAACCGACTGTCTTCTTTTAATTCCATCTACCTATGTTTCTTTTGTGTATTCCTTATTTGGGTCTTACCAAAAGGCCTATGATTTCCAGGCAATAAGTTTTTGCAACCTTTCGTGTGTGGGTTTGATTATATACATATAAAACTGATTTTATATATAAGTTATATTATGGCAGAAGAATTTATGAAGTCGTAATAATATAAGCAGCTATAATGGAATAATGGTAGTAAAATGACATTAAGTAGAATCACGATGGCAGAAATCACATTCACCAGAAACGTGATAATCTATTTTAATTATCTTGAGAATTCTGATAACGCGTCTGATGTTTGCGTCAGACTTTAGTTATTATATCTGCATAGAACTTATTCGTTATGCAAGTCTACTGTCAAAAGTCACCTTGGAGAACGACAGCAGCACCAGAATAAATCGTGATGCTCCCTATAGCTAGCAATACATTTAACTACCGCATCTTAATCGTTTGGGACTAAAAGCAGTCTGTAAGGCACCAATATGCACATTAAGAAGCACCTCCTGCAGAGATAAACACTAAAACGGAATCTATCATTGCAGGTGCGAACATGTAAGTCACCTTGACAAAGTATTGGAACAGTAGCAAGCGTATTGACAGAAAGAAAAAGACTATTTGCCTCCATGTCCCCTCTTTCCCAATACAGCAGTCCAATTCCTAGCCTGGAGTGTACCCCAACAGAAAACAGACACCAATCTATCTTTGCCTATTCATGCGTTAACATATATTTCATGATAATAGCATCCACAGATCTTAAACGGACAGCTGCGATTAGTGTTGCCAATTTAGCTCTTTTTTTTCTTCCCTAGCTCAAAAAATTTTAATCTAGCACCTAGATCCAAATCTAGCTCCTTCAGAACTAGTTCCAGCTTTTTTTAGTTGTTTTTATAACTTACTCTTAAAGAAATTGTTTTAAAAGTTTTCCAGATGTTTGCATTTGATAAGGAATTATATTGTACGTTTGGTACGAGCATTGTACACGTTTGCAAATACATGATGACGTCAGTCATTCACGTGGCCCAACAGTCTGCCATTTTATCGTTTTAATGTTGATAGCACAGCTGCAAGTTCGTCTTTGCACAGTGGTCTGGTTGGAGTTACGATAGTGAGTGGGAAGTTTTCAAAGATTGATCGTAATTCGTTGCAGTAAAGAGTTGTATACCCTTCTTCAAAAATGAGCAAAGAGAAAAATAAAGCTTACAAGCAAAAATTTGGGAGGGAGTGGTTACAAATGGGAATGTTTAGTAAATGGTTGTGTGAAATTCCTCGCTACAAAAGGCCACTGTAAGTTTTACAGATGTGATGTAGCTGCTAAATATTGTCAGCTTGGCAAAGGTTGGTCGATTGGTAGAGCCTCTGCTACTAATGGCTCAGTTAAGTAAGTTTGAGCGCGGTTAGTAGTTGGAAGGGCCAATCGTTCGATGCTGTTGGCACACTCTCCCTCGATGAGTCTTTGGACTGCTGGAGGTGTCAAATAATAATAATAATAATAATAATAATAGTGAAACTAAGAAACATCTTGCTGCAGTTCCATATAAGGCTGTTCCCATTACAAATATGTTTGTGAAAAATTCTGATGAGACCGCGAACTTTGAAGGTAGGTTGGCATTATTTCTTTGTTGTCACTCATCACTCAACAGTTGCGATCATCTAGCAGATCTTTGTAAAAATATCATCCCAGACAGTCAAATTATGCCAAAGGTAAAAATGCACCGAACTAAGTGCTCTGTAATTGTAAAGAACATTCTAAGTGAGCATTTTGAAGAAGATCTAATTGCGGACATTGGAGATGAAAATTTCAGCTTGCTAATAGATGAAACGAATGATATCACAGTGAATAAGATTTTAGGAATGGCCATCATTTATTATAGCAGGAAATTCAACAAAATTATGCATACATTTCTGAGCATGATGGTTCTAGAAAAGTGTGAAGCTAGTGGTATTGTGGCTGAACTGAAAACAGAGCTCTTGACCAAGAAACTGGACATTAAAAATCTCATTGCAATCGGTACAGACAATGCCAGTTTTATCGTTGGTGTCAATAATGGCGTTTATGAACAACTGAAGAAATATATTCCCTCCTTAATTTTAATTAGATGTGTATGCCATTCATTACAACTGGCAATGTCTCACACTTGTGAAGAATCTCTCCCAAGAAAATTAGAATTTTTAGTCGCCAAAACGTATAAGCGGTTTTCACATTCTTCTTCAAGACAAGCAGCATACAAAGAGCTGTATCAAGCTATCGACGAAAATGATGCTCCTCCGAAAATTGTAAGCAATTGTGCAACAAGGTGGCTCTCTATTGAACTTGCAGTAGACAGAATTCTCAGCCAGTGATTGGAATTGAAAACTCACTTCGAAGTCGTGAGTGTGACTGAGAAATGTTAGAAAGCTCAAATTTTGTGGGAGATGTACAAAGATGAAAGGAATCTGTTGTACCTTTTATATTTGCATCCTGCTCTGGTTCAAGTTCAGTAAGTTAAGAAAATTTTCGCATTTAACAGCGCGGATAAGATGAGATTATTTGAAGACCATTCTCGTTTGATTCGCTCTATTACTAATATGTTAGTGCTACCATCATCCACAGTCGACCCTCTAGAGTCAGAGATTGATGACTATTTGGATCCCAGTCCAAATCTTGGTTACAGATTTGAAAGAAAAATTTCAGAGTTGATGATATAAAAGAAAATAACGCAAAATGATGAGCGAAATCTTAGCAGTAGAGCAAGAGAGTTTCTTCTTGGTCTCTTCAAACAGCTTAAGTAAAGGTTGCCTGAAAACTTGAATATTTCAAGAATGATGTCTTCTTTTTCTGTTGACAATACCCTAAAACATATAAAAGAACCTGTTACTCCCATCTTAGAAATAATGCTGAAAACAGAAAGGGATGCTGCTGAATACCAGTACAATACTATCTACTTAAATAAATGGACAAATATAGAAAACGCTGAGTTATTCTGGACTGGAGTACGAGAATATAAAGATGCATCTGGAATGAATCCATTTAAAGAAATTGCTCAGTGTGCAATAAATTTATTAATACTGCCAAATTCTAATGCGGTAATTGAACGAATTTTTAGTTCCGTGAATGTAGTTAAAACTAAATTAAGAAGCAAGATGGAATTGCCAATGCTGACAGCTATTTTGTCAGTCAAGTATGGCCTCAGGCGTAACAACAAGTGCTGTACAGACTATCATTTACCAGCATCTACACTGAATAATATTGGAACAATGGCCACATGTAATATAGCTGAAAATCTAAGTGAAAACATAGGTGAATTAAGCGCAGAAGACCACATGGAAGATATGCAGGTATCACTTCAACTTGAATAAAGTAAGTAACTTAAAAGTATCAGCCACTACTTTTAAAATTTTAGCTTCAAATTTTTATTTTTAACTCCTTTTTAGCTCTTTTTTTTTTAAGATTTAGCTGTTTTTAGTAATTTTCATTTGGCAACACTAGCTGCGATATGAGTAAACATAATTACATCGCAATGATAAAAGCCCAAACCATAACAATGACAGCATGGTATGTAAGTATGGATCCCAGAGGAAATTGCAATAACTTAACGTACTTACTTCATCAGAACTCACTTAACAGTTCGATCTGGCAGGCAAAACAAAGGTCAGACTTTACTTGAGCATTGTTGGATGTAACTGATCAGCACCATTCCGCTTATATCGACGGTAACTTCCTAAATGAAGATATTCATGAAGACTCTAATGTTCATGGCGTGAAATACATGATGTGGACCTTCTTGTCATTTGAAACAAAAGGTGATTCGACGTATTATTAGGTCAATTCTTAACAAATTACACCAGCCTGGATGGCCGAGCGGACAGCACGTTCGCTCAAGGACAAAAAAAAAAGCTATGCGTTCACATTCCACTGTATGCATGCACTGTTTGTGGATGTCTTAAGGTGGGAGAATTTCATCGCAAAAAGACCACCATTCTGCTTATTGGAGGCCTGAAGTGGCTTGAAAAAGTTATATTTAGTCTCTACCACAAGGCTTCCAAGATTAACCACTAGCCCACTTACAATATTAATGTATAGGTTTACAACTTTTCGTGGGTGGAAGTCATAAAAAAAAATCAGAATATGTCAATAAATAATAAAAGTAAAAAATTAAAATAAAAAAATAATAAAATAAAAACAGAAAGCAACGGAAATGGCAGAAATTTATGTCACACACCACCATTCATCCGATTTACGTCAATTCTTATTCCTCTGAATATCGTGACAAAATCATTCTCGATAGCTTCCAAAGATGAAGTCTTTAAACCGGTTTGTGGTATCCATAGCAACTCTAGACATGCAGACAGAGCCGTGACGGGTTCAATGCGTGATATTCCTTTGCAGAAATTCCTTACCAAAAGTTTCAAAGCGATAGGTCAAAGGTGCGTTACTTTATACTAAAATAAAATAAAGATAACCTGCGTTTTCGTGGTATCGAAGTCTATTGGACACCGTTTGAAAGTAGCAAACGCAGTTGCATATCTCCGGAAAACTGTCACCAAAGGAAGTGACATCAAAAAAACGCTTTCTTTCAGGTGTCAAATGTTACTTCAGATGCCATTAAATCGTAAAAAATGCGTTTAGAAAAGAACTAGAATGATATAAACCTTCTAGTAGATTCTTCCGTCAATTTTTACAAAATGTTCAGGTATATATATATATATATATATACTATGGGGTTCCGCTCCCTGAAGCCTACGGCGCCCAACCCCCCAGTATATATATATATATATATATACTATGGGGTTCCGCTCCCTGAAGCCTACGGCGCCCAACCCCCCGTGTTCCGGACTGGTAGGCCGGTTTTCCTTGAATTCCGATGACTGGAATTTTGAAGACTCGACACTCAGGGTAGCTCCTGAGTTTCAAAACGTTTCAAATAACTAGACAAAAACGTTACAGCCTACATCCGTTTCAAGCCGACGTCACATCCGTTTCCAATTTCAGCTTATCATTTTATAGTATAGAGTAGATATACATATTCGTCACTACTTCCCTGATTAATAATGACAATTACAAAAAATTCAGATATTATCTGATACATCGTATTTTTCTCCCTTCTGGGTTAACAGTGCGCGGGTGTACACACACTAGAAAATGTATTACGTCGTGTCAGTTGACTTGATAAAATAAAGAGGCAACTTAGGTTGCGGAGAATAGATAATGCATTTTATGTCTATCATTTTGATCACCCTTTCAAGCCCGTTTTTCATATTTGCTGAACTATGCCATTTGCAGGGGCGGCTCGTGCATAGGCACTACGGAACTGCAGCACCCCCCAATGTTTCTCGATATATAAATATATTTATTAATTTATTTATATTTGCTTGTATTATTTAATTTTATCAACAATCCTATACAGTTCTCTTATTTTGTATACAAAATAACAAAAATCCATCTTATAGCACTTAGGAGGGCGAAGGACGCTAGCAGCACTGTGTTTACCGAAGTGTCATATTGCTACGCGCAAGCATATGCACGTCATAGTGAGCTACTAGCGTAATACGAGCTACTAGCGTAATGCGGCACTGTCCGTCGCGTAGTTCCTCTGTTGGTTATATGCAGTTTGCGCCAGTAGTAGTGTTCGTAGTGCTTATCGTGTTTACTCGATAAGCACTATAAATATTTAGATAAATATTTATATTTAAAGAGAATATTTAGATAAATATTCTCTTTAAATATTTGGACATTACAATTAAAGACAAAACATTTGTCATAGTTTTTGTTTTAGAACAAACACTATAACATCCTTTATCCCATTATCATAACCCCAACATCATTGGGGTTAGGATAATGGATTTTATTTTAAAGTAATTTTGAATTATACCAAACTGTATAATTTTATCGATAATAAACAATATTTTTTCATGTTTAATTTTTTTTTTTAATTTTTACCATAATTTTGATATTTTATCCAAACACGTATATACTGTACTTACAGTGTGTATGTATATTTCGAAAGTTGTAGCATCCCCACGATTTCAAGCCACGAGCCGCCACTGGCAATTTGTATATAAACAGGTAATTCATCCCCCTGGTGAAAATAGGCACATCAAAATTTCCTCGCGTTCACGAAGTCATTCGCTAGGAGGCGCATATTTTTTTACAATTGCATAACAGGAGAGCACTTATTCCACCGTACCAAACATGAATACAGTTAAAATCCACTATTACTCATCCGTAATCAGTAGGGCACTTAGGATTTAATCTTGGGGGGGGGGGGGCGATTGAGTAGACGATTTGAGAATACACACTACGCATCGCATACGCCCTATGACTGAGCATCTGCAATGATCGCTAATTCATTGCAGATAATTATTTTCATATTTTCCACAGTGGCACTCGTCATAATTCAGCCTTGTATCTATAATAAATAAATATGTTATTTTAAGAAAATAAAATGAGATTTACAAAAAATATTTCACCTTCACCAATAATAAAAAAAAGTTTCGTATCTCACAGAAATAACGCGCGCAAGCATACGATACACTGCCCAAACGAGCAGTGTCGGAATCACTGGTAACGTGTAAACGAATATCGGCGAGACCAGCTGCAATTGGTCTAACATGATAATTCCGACATTGCGTTAGATCTCAGTGCAATCGAACGGCAATAAAGCGGCAATCGAACAATTCCAATTATTAACTATTCAATGAATGTCAAAACATAAGCTGTAGCCTTTAACATGTTGTATTGCATTTATATAATGTTGTAAGCATTGTTATTATTTATAAACGCAGACAAAATTTAATTTTTTCATTTTTTTCCTTGGGGGTGCTGCAGCGTCGCAGTGCTTATGTACGAGCCGCCACTGATAGAAATAGAAGACACGACGCAACATAAATTTAAAAAATGAATTTTAATTAGGAAAAGATTTCTGGAAAATTTTCTAGCGTTTTTTTTTCTTTTTCTTTGGGGAGGCCAGGGCCCCTCTCCCCCTTCTCTGAGTTCGCTGCTGTCCGTAATTTTGCAATAATATCCTTGTTGCGAGTTTTAGCCTCATGAGGGGAGGGAGGAGACCTGTTTCGAATTAACCCCCGTTATGTGAGTGAGTGATCAATGTACAAACAATTGCCTACATAATACTAAAAGGTGAAACATCTACTCATTCATATTGTAAGATTATGGCATCAGTGCAAACTTGAGAGTATTTTGATCCTGGTTTTGTTTGCAGAGGCATTTCAAAACTCGGTTCCGAGTGTTTTATTTATTTATGGTTTTTTTTTTTTTTTTTTTTTTTCAACTGAGGACTAGCAATTTTTTTCGTGTCACGCGCCTCAGCACTGCGTTCCCGCTGTGATTTTATGTGGCCTACCAAGTCGTAATCGCAGGTGTTGCTCACAGGCGTTACGGCAGAAATTTCCCGAACTGCGTTAATGCATGGGTAGCATTTCTATGATAGTACCACGTGGAAAGTCACTGAGTTATTCAGCGTGCCTTATTTTACTGTTAATGCTTGTCTATGAAAATTGTGTTTTCTTTGATATCCGTATGAGCCATGTTTATTACATGCGCGTGCACACATCCAAATCCGTATACATTACTACTGTGAGTGGGCTTAGGGGGAAAAAATTCGCCCTGCGCTACAGATTAAAAACATGGATTTTTTCTTTCAAGCCATTTCAGGCCTACAAATAAGCGTAGTGCGTAGAAATTCATCTATGACGAAAAGAAACATTCAGTAACATCCATGACCACGGCGGGATTCGAATCCACTGGCCACATTTGGAGAGCAGATGCTGTATCCACTCACTTAAGGTCGGAAAATATGCTTTTTTCGACAAATAATGCTCAGGAAGTCGTTTGAAAGTACTTATAAATCGTTACGTTTGTTAAAGAAAAGGATCCAGGCAAAAATAAATAAATAAATGCTGAATATGACATGTTAGCCCAAATGAATCAAAAAGAATGTATGCAGTCGTATTATGAACTTTATGAAGATGTTTTATTTTCAACATATGCTACACGAACAGAAGAGCTTTTGCAAGAGTAAACATTCGAATTTACTGGAATGGAACCCTTAACTCCCACACTTTTAGTGTACGCGACCAGCTAACTCATCTCCAGTTGAAAACAACTTTCCAGTTTCTGACTTCCTGCACCGGATTCAAATCCAAGTTTTTACAACCGACAGGCATATGTCGCAATGTCTTGATGACGAAGACTCTCAAATAGGCAGTACAAAACAGACATCCAAAGTACCAGTCACTGAAAAAATTAATATCAAGGAGGCTCTTCCCGTGCACCAACTGTCACATATCATTTATACGAACACATCCAAGACGTGTAATACGTCACATAATGCTAGGATAAGGTCCATAAGAGAACGTAACGAGATCGGATATCTTACTAAATAAGAATCCCTTTGTCGTAATTTCAAATGCTTGAAGGTGACACTCGTGGGTCCAGCATCATCTAACGGGAGTAGCTGCACTTTCTCATGTAATCAAGTAATTTTATACTTGTTTATTGTACGAGTTAAGTTCATGTATTCGTCGCATTCTATTCGCTCCAGTGGTTCTAAATTAGGGTCCTCTTCACGCAGCAACTTTGTTGGGATGACCTTATACAACAAAATTACCCGTGTGATTGGGTGCGTGTGTTGCTATAGATACCGACTGCTAATTGGTTATTATTGCAAAAGCTATACTACATTCTCGATAAGCTGCTATTCATATTCCCATCAAAATCTAGTGTTCGGATGAATAAACAGCAATCTACGGAGGATTAGCCGCAAATTCAATTAATTTAAAATGATTAAGAAAATGGACCGCTTCGAAAGAACATTCAAAGAATTAGGAAATAGGATAGCAAACATAAGCAGAGCGTTTCGATTAGGAATCAAAATAGTCGAGTGTTAGCTGTAATTCCTATTTCGCGTCCATAACAGATTGCATCCTTAATTACCATCAGTTTATGCCTCTGTAGTTAACAACAGCCGCGATTGATTCCTGATGAAATAACTCGTTTATGTTTCTCTTTTTCGGAAACATTAATTAAATTTCAGACACCACTTCCATTTTATTCTAGGAAACGCCAGTATTCGGAACCTCATCCCTCAGTCAGTAATTTATTTATTTATTCGTATGGAGTTTCCTCTCCTATTGGGACGAGTTGAGCCTCCCCCCCCCCCCCCCCATGGGAGGGTTAAGTATTTATGGCTGTAGATCCGTGCGTGTTCACGGGGCCGGTTTGCCTGCTTGCGGGATGAAAAATCCCAGATAAACTGGTGGAAAAAAGCCTGCTGTCCACGCCCAAGACTGGCTAACTTGGCTATGGCTGAGGAAGATCCTCAAATTCCTCACGTCTTCGACGGGAATCGAAGTTGGGACACTCCTTCCCCAGTCATATGCTTGCGAAGCGCACAGCCACTAGGCTAACCGCGTGGACAGTCAGTAATGACGATGTCCTTTTGATTTAGAAAGAACTGGGTTCAAATCCCGTCTAGTATACGAGGAGCATTTTCAACTGAAGGTCTCATACAAATAAGAGAGGTCTCTCTCGCACGGAAGCTCTGGATTTTCCTTCTCCCAAAACAGCGAAATAGCCAGAACATACGCAGTTAAAATGGATAATACATTAGCCTCATAACACAACCTTAGTTGCTTTTGCTGTAATTCACAAAACAACCTAACCCAGTGTTTCCTATCGTTTTTTTTGGATCATGCCCCACTTCAACGCCTCAAAGATTTTGATTCCCCACCTAGCATAATAGTCAATCAAGTTCTAAAAAAGTATAATATAAACTTTAAATAAAAAAGGAACATAAGTAAAATTGTTTTCAGTTTGACTTTCTTTAATGAATACAAATTTTATATTACACTTTGTATATTATAAAACATAAATCGAACTGAACTCGGGAAAATAAAATCCAAGTTAATGCGATCTTGAGCATGATGTCTGCTGCAAAGAATTTTTATTTGAGGTACTAATTTAGTCATTTTCAATCTCAACTCCCCGTGGTTTGTGATATCCAGATGATTTCTTTTTTTTTTCAGCAGCAAGTCATTCACAGCACTAAACCCACATTCAACTAAATATGACGACGGGAAGGGCAACAATATTTTTTTTTTTTTTTTGCAAAACTAGTTGAATTTCGGTATTTCGTTTCTATCTCTTCAGAAAGCCATGTCATTGTTTCTTTTTTGTTAAATAAATTTCTAATAGACTCTTCATTTTGCTTTTCTGAGAGTTCTTCTTGATACTGTATTTATGTTGACTGCTGTGCTAGTGATGTCAGCGTTTTTTTCTCGGAAAGTCAGGGTTGCAATATCGACAATTTATCGCCGCCGACAATGGTGAGTTTTTTGAGTATATCGGTGATGAGGTGACGAATGCAACGTCATTTTTAATTGCCCCCCCCCCCCCAAAAAAAAGATTCAAATTGCCCACGTTGGGAAACACTGACCTAACCAGTTTTCCTTCCTCCCGACCACAAATTGAGAGGCATTACGTGTTAAGTTCAAAAGTTGTCAATATTCGCCAGTAACCAAAACAATCTCACAAAAGCAAAATAACTAAATAAATCATAAAAATAAATAATAATAATAATAATAAATTACTTATAATCCTAACTTTAAAAAAAAAAATTCTGTAGTATATCCTACTCTAACTCCAGACTCTGCGTCTGTATCGAAGATCAGCGTGTGGTTCTCGATCAGAAAACTCATAGTTCCTTTAAACGTGACCATCGTGTAGAAAAACTCCTCTAACTGTCATTGGAGATCCCCGCTAGACGTCACAAGAAGATCGATAAGCAGACCTTAGCAACAATTTCATTGATACTTACCATTCACAGCATCAAGCTGGTGTATCACTAGGATACAGAGGAAAAAGTGGAGACTTTGCTAGCATCAAACTATATATATGTGAGGGTTATCTTTAGGAAACCAATGATGTTTGGCCTGAAAGCTAGTAGGAACATTATCTTTGGTTATTTCATCCCCAAAACAATAACTATTGACTTGCTATTTTCAGAAAAGGCTTCTCGAACCATGAACAAAAATTATTTTGCATAATTTAGTTATGAAACCACAAAGCTGATGTGCTTGACTGATTTTATATTTTAGGTATCAACCGGGAATAAGGATGAATGGCAATGAGGTCACACCTGCTGCACGTATTCTGTCATCCAAGATCGATCAGAATATTAACAAATCTGCTATAAGAAACGTTCAAGTAGATCGTGACTTATTGATATGGGCTTCAGCAAGACTGACCAATAAGTGGTAGACTTCGATCATAAAGAATTTTTTTTTTTTTAATTTTTGGTTTTAAATGAATAGCAAGTTAAGGTAAAAAAAAATCTAAACTCAGAAGAGAAAGATGGATGAGTAAAAATATATAAAAAAACGTTATTTGACTTATTTTAAGACAGTTGTATCAAGGAGACAAACATTAATCTATCTAATATACTCGACTGTGGTGAATTCTGCTGAAAGTATGAGGCACGCAATTTATCAGCATCGTCGCTGTGGAGAGCAAGTTTTGGATGCTAAGGAATCGATAAGTACGTCCTAATGTGGACGAACAAAAATAAATATAGAGAGAAGAACAGATGAACTACAGAAAAACAACAAAGCGAACAGAAAACCGAAGACGAATGCAGACATAGAAAGAGAGAAATAAAAAAATAGATCAAGACGTGGATTAGGGAAGAAAAACTGAGATGAGCTTAAAGAAAGAAGACAAAAAACAAATGACAGAAACAGGCTGAGAAAAGAACGATCAGAAGCCTTCTCAGAATCCATCCATCGATAAAAAAAATTTTACAAATAATTTTCCCATCACGTTCTCATATGAGAACGCAGAAACCGTGACAAACATGTAGTCGTAATACTGAACCATCTTTATAATTCGTACTGCATTTGCGATTTCTCTCTCACACACAGTATTGATATGATACCGTCTAAGAGCAGCGTATTCCTCTTTCCCCCTCCTATGATCCCTATTGGAAAACCTTCTGACGTCATTCGACATCAAGCCAATCGTCAGTGACGCGTGTACATTCAGGCTTACATCACACAACAGGAAAATGATCCTGGAAACTAGGCGGTGGAGTGAAAAATAACAGTAAGGGATTCGTTGATGCAAAAGAGAAACAGATGGTCATCTCGCATCATTCGGTTCTTTGTGAAAAAAGAAAACTGAAAGTTAAAACCACTCAAATAAGTAGCTTTCGTCTCAAGCTGCAAATTAACAAAGACTTCCTTGATAACGATTCGTAAATATTTAATAGTCCTTTTGGCTGGCTTTGGTTTCGTAACAGAATCCCAACTTTTTTTTTTTCTTTTTTGGTACACCAAGGCTGATTCGTGTTTGCTTCTGCGTGTGAACAACCATTCAATGACGTACCTATCTCTTCCAATAAACAGATAAATAAATGCTACCTGTATCATAAGGGTATGCTTTGTATTGACAACCTGCTACTGTGGAAATATCGCATAAGTTCTGCATTCACTGAATAAAATGTTCCCATACTGTGGGGTGGGCGAAAGTTTCCGCACAAAAATCCTCGCTGTCGTGCTTTCTGATTCTCTGTTCAACATATTTGAAGTATCGGTTCACTAATCACACTTTCATTCAAGTATCAAGCTATAAACAAACAGTTTATAACAGTTGAAAACTTAGGATTAGGGGATGGTAAATATAATAAACTTCATTGGGATCTTATTTTGAATACGCTCATAAGTTCTGTTGCCATTCTTGTAAAAAAAATACTTCAGTTTTAGACGCAAAGTTAGATTTTTTTTTATTTTTAGTTATTAAAAAGGTTGAGAAACAAATAACACTAAACGGGACCTAAAGTACAGGGTTAAATACTGTTTAATACAGGGGAAACGACAAATTGTCAGTCATATGCACGTTTAAAAGAGCTACTTTATTATAATTCGTTGTATGCGAACAGGTGATATTGCCATTTTGTTCCCTAATGTGCACCCCTAATTGATGGGGGTGGTTTCCCGTGAGAAATAAATGTGATTTTTAATAATATTGATACTAAGTTAAATTCGATGTAATTCTATGATTTTCTCTTATAAAAAAATCTCCGCACTTCAGGTGATGGAGGCGTATTCTAATCGCTTAAATACCCTCTCTCTATGGTACTTTTCTCTAGATCTACGTCCTTAGCCCAGTGCTCTGTCATAAAGACATAGATCTAGCTTGTTTCTCTCCAAAACCGAGGTCAGTTCAATAGTGTGCATCCACCAATATCAATGCCTTGCGTAATCATCACACTCACTCATCCAAGTATTAAAACTAGTGAGATAAAAACCACCAATTAATGCATCATTATCCAGAGAAACTACCAAACACAACAAACTTAGTGAAAATGGGGTCAACCTAATAGAATGATTTCTTCTCTCGGATATATTATTCAAAGCGTTGCTTAAGATCACACCTACATACATAAATACGACATATGTGACCTGCGGAGGCCTCCTTATTTTATGCCATGCATATAAGGCTAAATTCCTATCGTGTGTCCTGGAAGAAAGTAAATGAGTTCTAGAAAATAAGTAAACCTCATTTGTAATTCAAAAAGGCGTTCTACCCGTGCACCCCTAATGAGAACAAAGAATGGAAAAGCATCGGGAAAAAATTAATTTAACCAAAACAGATCACAGATCTTTGTGAGAAAACTTACATTGTATTGTGAGATTTATATTGTGAGAAAAACGTTTTCTGTTAGAGTATGGGAATAAGCAATAGTCCAGAGAATGACCAGTATCGCATCGTATCAACTGTACTTGCATAATATTTGAATATACAAGAAAATGTCTTCTACCAAAATGGGTAGAAGAAACCAAACGACTGTATTTGCAAATATGTACGAAAGTTAGTGTTATTTTACAAAGAATGTATTAAAAACAGAATATGTACATACTTGTACAAATTTTTTTATGATAAAACACTAATTTAAAATGAAAAAATGAACTTCCCCCCCCCCTGCAAACTCGAAGCACAGGTTAACGGCGACTATACTGTAACTACACATATTCGTAAATCAATATCATGTAATAAAGAGAGACGAGAACTTTAACGATAGCTGAAAATTAACACGCTTAGCGTTTGGAGTAGCATTTGGAGTTCAACAAAAAATGAACTGCGTATTATTTAGGATAAACGCCCCTTCATAGCAGTAATTGTCTGTTACAGGCAATTGCATTTACGAAAAAAAGGCAAGTACGTAAAGGACCAGTTATGAAAATGCGTGATGGTTTTAAATTAGTTATGATTGTAAATGATCAAATGATTAATACAAAATATCAACAAGAAAAAAAAAAGGCAATATAGCGTACGTGAAACAGAGCCTATGGGCGCCAAAATCTTAAATCCCTTAACATTTGCCGTTAATTATATTTGTTCCAATAATACCTGCGACATTTTCCACAAAAACCACAAGATCCATGATGAAATCTTCTAAGGCTTTACGCTGGAGTGGCGTTCTACATTCAGTGCCAACTTATACTAAGCAAAACAATTACCATTAAAATAATAAAATAAAAATTGTTTCAAAAGACAGCGCGATTTTCAATCTTCATCAGAACCAGGATTTCTATTTTTTTAAAAAAAATATAAATTTAAGATATCTACTGATTACAATCCAATGGGGGGGGGATAAATGTTTTCTTTTAAACTAATATGTCGCAAACCTTATCAATAACAGAGGGATGCCTTAGTTTTAAAACGGTATTATAAATTTAATTTCACACACAAACACAAATTGAATTACTCTCTATGGCATTAAATTTTGGATATGATTCGCAGATTTTGTTCGTTGGGTGGATAGGGTCTGTTTCCTAACCAACAGGAAGTAGGTTCGAATCCCACCATAGTATGGATTTTTGTGCAGGCATTGTTTATGGTTTTTAATTTGTGAGCCACTCTTCTGTATTTAAATTTAAATTGATTTGAAACTATACTTCGTAGGATCTGACCTTGCTAATTTGGTGTTTAGCAGAACAAGAAATACTGATCTAAGAAATGATTTTTTTTTTTTTTTGAAATTTCGGAAACAATTTAACCCCCCTTTCTGAAAAAAAAAAAAAGTTAAAAATGGTGCGCGCACCCATTTTTAACCATTTAACAAAAGAGTAGCACCTATTCGTATTCAACAATAAAATACATGATTTTATCAAAAATATTACTTTATAAATAATGTGCAAACTGAATGAAAAAAATGTTGAACTTTTAATTTCTTTCTCCAATTTTTAGTGTAGCTCGTGTTGCAATTAATAGCTCCATATATATATATATATCGACATGTGGTCTCAAATAAAAGAAATCAAATTGTGCCGAAATAAAAAAAAAAAGAAAGAAAGAAAAAGAAAAAGAAAAAAAGAAATGTGAACTAGCTAAATTTTCTATATCACAGACTGACATAAGAAAATAAAATGATCACGTTCGATTAAGAAAAAATGTCCACAATACCTTTATTTACAGCTAACTGGAAGTAAATGTTATCAAAAGTGTCACTATCAAATTCAGAATTCCGACGGACCCTCAAATAATCCGATTCAGGATCTTCCATAGCGAGAGATACCGTAGAATAGCACTAAAGGATGAGATAACAAAGATTACGATGAATATATCCCTTACATTATCCGATTTTTAGCATCGTACCATATCAACGATCAAAAGTGCCCAGATGAGTGAACGCCAGATTTTTGGGAGAATCCCACCATGAGGAGAAAAAAAAATAATAATAACAATGTTTCCAAAAAAAAGAAAAAAATGTAAACCTTAGCAAACGTACACCGAGAGATTTACACTCTGTGCTCTTCACATGGAGCAATGTCGGTGCGCGCTTTTGACAATCGGTTAAGGAGAAGATGAGCCAATCAGAAAGAAGCCCGGATATCACGTGGGCACGAACGGAGCGAGAGCAAATTTGCAGCTTTTTTGGGAAACGCCGTAAAAGAACTTTTATTTGAACACGTAAAAAAGAAAAAAAAAAAACGTAGATTTCTACTAAGACTACGTGCATTACATTACCATGGCAACACGTGTAGAGTTATGAAAATGGTACAGGACAAGAATCAAAATTAAATCCAGTGTAACAGGCAAACAGCATAAATATATATATATACAGTATTAGAAAATTTACTAAATCTAACTGTTCGAGTAGAAATCGGTTTATGTTTGAGGATAGGTGTCACTAGAGGGCGAACGAGTTTTATTGTTGCTATGATACATGCAAAAAGAATCTTGTCGAAAATATGGCACCAGTATTACGTTCTGCACAAAAAAAGCGGGGAAAATCCAAGAATTTGTGGGTATTTTTTGCAACATTTATTACCTCAGTACATAAAGGGAGAGGAAATTATGATTTCGCTGGGTAATACTAGCATTAAATCACTTAACTGCGAGACTACGCAAGTGTTGTAACATCGACTTATTTGCCGAAGCAAGAGATGAATAGAAGTGCGAATTCATTACGGTCTGCACGACAGCTTTTCAAGTATTAAAGTCAACACGAGGCAGCAGTAAAGATCACGACTCTTCAAAATTTGTCTGGTAATCCCTCCCGACTGAGATTAGGACCTGCCGGAGATTACTACGGTAACTTCCATCAGTCGCCCACTTTTATTATAATTTCACGCGCAATTTAGAAGATCGCGACGAACGACGTAGATGGACTGAGTGAGGAAAGAGATTTTAAGACAACGGAAGAGGCAAATTTTGATCACTCGTCAGTTAGAAATGTTTAAAGTTGGGTATCGAAAGTGACTATGATTAATGGAAGCACTACATATTTGCTGCAGAAGAGTTGAATTGCTTCCAATGGATATGTGGCCATATCCACTGTCTCTACGCAATTATTATAAACTATCGAGTCAAATAAAAAAACTTCAGGTTTGATTAATAACTACTACAGATAGTGTGTTCAACAGCACCGATCTTCAAAATATATATATATTTTTTTTACGATCAAGGTTAGAGAAAAAACCTTGTTTTATGCCAGTCTGACCACATAATACGTTCCTATTGATCCACTGCATATATTTTCACTGAAACCGAGACTGCAAATAAAATAGAAACAACGGAAATGCCTGGCCTTTAAGCACACAGAATCTGGGACCTCTTCCTGTTATCTGATACAGTAGTGGGCTAGAAAGTAATCCTCTTCGTTTATTTATATTTTAACGTGTAGAACAATATACAACAATTTGACCAAGTGTTACACAACACCAATAGTGTTTTTTTGAATGCTTTGGGGGAGGAGGGTAGATTTTTTTTTATTTATTTATGATGTCCCTTCCTTGTTGGAAGTGAGTCATGTGGGGGCTCAAATATTTTTGGACACAGGAGATCCTCACATCTTAGCTATTAATCGAATTATCAATGTATTTCGGATGCTTCTGTAAATATAAATGTTATATTTTGTAAATCTAGCAGTGTTCTCACCTCGAGGGCTAAAAGAAATTTTCTTAATCTGACAGAAGAATAATGGATCATAACGGCTATATTTTCCTTAAATGCTACTTTAAACATAGAATAGTACGTACATAGTGACACTATTACATACATTCTATCCTACATGTAAAATCAAATTCTGAATAACAGATATCACCACCATAAGATTTTATTACAAGTATTTTAATTATTTAGCTAGCAAAGTTTAACAATAAAGATTTTCATCATCAAATTATCAGCAAAAAAAAAAAAAAAAAGATGCAATTTTGTATTCATACTAGACGATATACTTAGTTCATCTACTGCCATTCGAATAACAGCAACCAAACACTAGAGTATAAACGATGTTTTTTAATGTATTTTATAAACCTCTGATGCGGTGTACAGTTACATGAAATACGAAGTCAAATAAGTTAACAACATACCGTTTGTTCGTTGGATGATGAAGCAATAAGGAGAGATATCTAGTTTAATACAGAAGTCAATCTACTTTTGATTAACAAAGGATATTGCTAAACGAATGCACTGTTCAAGTATAATTATTACTAATAATTATAGCGGTTAGTCAGTCATCATAATAATGTAAAAAATACGTGATAAACACTGCGGATTTTAAAAAAAATTAAATGTATTTTGGTATTTTACAATATGCAAGAGCTGGTTGTATCTGAATTTATTATATCTATACAATAGTATATAAGAAATGGCTAAATAAGACAAAGCAATTTTTCCTAAAAGCAGCCTTTAGAATAACAAGATCACATCAAGATTTCAGAGAATGATTATCCACATGGGATCCAATATAGCACAACACGGCAACCTTGCTGACCACGCCCTAAAGGCATAGCTCTGAAAATGTCAAAAGAGTTCGCACAAAGATATGATAGTTAATTATTGGGTTCTCAAAACCAACTAAAAATACACCATTCTATGGGAGTGCCCTGGAAAAGAGGGTACTGACCACTGGTGGTAATTAACACATTAACGTTAATTACACAGGATCACTTATTTTCACAGACGTGCATAAAGCAGCCAACGGAAACTGTATATATTTATTTAAATCTTGTCGATGACTTCGCAGCTCTCCAAAATGATTAAGTCTGATTTTTGTGAATCTGAAATGAAAAAAAAAAAAAAAAAAAAAAAGAAAAGAAAACTTCTACAAACAGCAGTAGAAGTGAAGGTCATGTTTCGCTTTTCTGGAATAACACGATTGGACATAAGCGAAAGAAACGATATATCGCAAAGTCTTTCCACAGCTACACAACCCTGCTAGTCAGTGAGTACGTATGGTTGTTTACTTTCAGATGTTTGCCAGTCTTTTCCTTTCCATTTCCTACAGCCATCACACGCAAAAAAAATATTTGAAAGTGCTTTTTTTTGTATTTTCTTTTTTTCGTCTTCGGTCTTCGAGTAGTTTACGTCAATAACTTGAAAACACCTTCTAAGAGACGAAAAGAAAGGTAAATAAAAAAGGCGACATCTATCGAAGGCTGTAAGTTTCGATTAAATAAGAAAAAAAAGAAATAAACCATAATAAGCAAAGCTTTCTGAGTGTGTTTTTAACTGATTGCAGAGGCTGATAAGTAAACAACAAGAGATGAAATGAAATAAAAGACAACAAGAAAGGTCTGTGACCAATTCGATTGAATTTGTAACCTAATCTGTTCAAAATAATCTACGGATATCTCCAAAATCTGTATTTTGGAAGAAACTATAGACAACTCAGCAATATTTCAGTCTAGAAAATTCACTGACAGATTTCTATGATGGTTCGAAACTAGGATGAAAATGACTTTAATACATTTTCTAAGATGACTTTATGCCATTATAGTATTTGTTCTGTAGATGACATCTTATTAGTTGATTACTAAGATTCTTTCCTCTCCAGAGAACTGTTTTGAGTTGCGTTTCTCAAACATCTTAAGAAGGTATCAGATTTGTTTTGTCCATCAGCATGCAAGTTATTCCGGACCTCTGGGTGGACAGATTTCGTTGAAATTTTGAATCCTTAATACTGGTCACACTCTCCCAAAGGAGAAGAAAACGAATCTTGTCGAATTCGTTTTTGAGATGGGAATAATTGTCTTCTGTTTTTTTTACTTAAGTTTGTTGATTGTTTAGTGTTATTTTCGCTCTTTCCTAACTTCAGTGCCTAATTTCATTACAAAAAAAAAAGAAGCAAAATTACACGTCTAATAATAAAAAATTTCAAACTACACTAGTCTGCATTATTTAATTTATGGGACAAGCGACGATTTGTCATATTCAGTAAGGTGGCGTCAACTGATCCATCAACACACGACACATCTGAATTACCGACATAAAGTATTAAACGTTAGCAGCACATTCAGGATTTTGTAGGTAGAGTATGAGAACTTAACAATAATTACATAAAAACTGTATTAATTATGTCGAAGTAACAGTTAAAATCACAATTAATATGAAATAGCCATCTGATATGTTGTGTGTTTTTGTTCTGTTTTTTTTATGCATTTCATTTATTAATTCGAAGTACTATACACTGTACTGAACAATTTACTATTCGTAACTTAAATTAAAACTATAGATTTACGTGACGAGGATTCGACGCATTAAATGAGGGATTGCAAAAGTACTTCAAAGAATACCGAGGATTTATGTCAACTAACGTGTAGTTCAAACTCGTACTTGAAAGTAATCTCTCACTTCCTTCATCTCTCACTTCAAAAGTGAGAGATGAAGACACGTCTGTGTGTGTTCTTTCAAGCTAAGAATGAACCTACAAGTTGGGATTGTTTGGAATTAATGACAAGGCTAAAATGAGTGTTTGGTATATGTCAATTATTTTGAAGATTCGTCTATTTTGAGAGAGAGAGAGACGGGAAGGGAACTGTTACCAACTCTGTTTGTGAAACAACAACTCAGATGTACTAAGAAATGCTTTCAAGAACTGCTGTTTATGAAAAGTTTACTATCAGTTCAACTGCGTATTCATTAGTCGGTTTATTTGTACCCGACTTTCTGAGGGAGGAAAAACCCTCTTATGAAAATGGTCAACTCATCTTCAATTGAAATGCCTTTATAAAAGGTGTCATCTCCTGTACAATTTCTTCTGAGTATACACTATGGCAGACAAAACTAGTAAACATCATTGGATGCACAAAGATGTCCAGCATGACAACAAAATGATTCATAATATGTTCCTGAAAGGCGAACTTGCTATCAAAGGTGTTAGTAAACGAATAGAAGGAAGCAAAAATATTAAATTATGGTAGCGGAATATTAGTTAAATAATTCGGGTTTTTGCTCGGATGATTTAAAGTTTACGCTTCGTCACGTATGCCTGTGATTTTTTTTTTTTTTTTCAATAGAAATAAATATTGCTTCGTTAACATATAGAAAACGAACCAACCCGAATACTAACACAGAACTTACACGGAACAATTAATTATAATTATATTTTATTGTCTAAATTCATTTGTATGAAACTAACTGCAGTTAATCTCTACTGCTTGGCACTTACTGATGACAGCCTTCCAAATATCGGGGGTAACTACCTCATCACTTCTGATGGTGTTTCCCCGAATTTATCATGACATATATGAATGACCTTGATGGCTTATCTCGGTATTAGGATGTGGTTAAGCATATGTGCATGTTGTCAACTCCAGAAACAGGATCCCTCTTTTCTTTTGCACATTATGGCTTTTATATATATATATATATATATATATATATATATATATATATATATATATATTATTTTTTTTATTTCAACCAAAATCAAAACTAATCATGCATGCCTGCTCATCATAACTTGTAGATGCCTTAATTCTATCTACACAATACGAGTTGCTACAGATTTCGTATAGAGCCGCTACAGATTTCCAATAAACGGCTTTATTTTTATTTATTTAAGGATAGATTCAATCCTAGTTAAAAATATTTCCAATGCAATGCAGGACATCCTCGCAGACTAAACTTATCGTTCTTCCAAGAAAGCCCATGTACCCGAGTCCTTCATAGCAACACTCATTATATATCACATAATAACCAGCTAACTAACTAACTCACAACGGCGACACTATATAAAAAAACATCGCATCACATCACATCACATCTGAGACTAGCAAAAATTCCACATACCATATAGAAAATAAACCAGCTATTGATAAGACGCCTGGTTTATTTACCTTGTTTGCTGTCTCCAGTTAGCTGGTCTAGTTGGCAGAGTGCATACCGTCCACTTTCCAATTCACCGTGAATTCGATTTTTCCACTGTTGTACACACGTTTGTGTAAATCTTCAGGCGATAGAGTTTTTTACTGTCTGGTGTAAAAAACAACCCTGGTTAGTTCTACAGCTATCCGTGAGTAGAATTCACATTAAAAAAGATACTGTACTGATATGAAAAAACCTCACAGTGAATCCGACCCATGGAAGGTCGTAAATCTATCATACATTAATATTACCATGTGTGGACCATGGGTTAGATAATCTGAAAACAGTTGTCTTGAAGCCAAACATGGACGTTTCTTCAAGCAAAGTGTTAGTCTGACGACGGGCGATGCAATTCATTTACCAATAAAGACATTCACAAAATCCGTTATCGGAATCCCACTGAAGATATGGATGTTATTAGTTTGGATTTACGACCGAAGTAGTTATGAGTACAGGAATTATGTTAAATTATGTATGTCTAGGGTGCACATGACAAAAACCGGTTTAAGGTGAAATAATAAGTAATTTATCATGCTAGAAGAATGCAATTAAGAAACCTACTTTCTGTATGAATGTCTACATTATTCTCTCACTTGTTTATATGTACTAACGAACGAAGAATGGTTAGCTTTTATTTTCCATGAGAATATCACACATATACATGACGAAACGTGGAGCGTTAGCTGCAGCGGTATATTGTAATAAAATACGTGATAAAATCCTGAAAGACTACAATTAACTCGTGCCATGGATTGCATATGTCATTAGTAAATCAATACGCTTCGTTAAACAAAGGTGTAAGAAAGAGGGTAAAATTAACCTTGGAGACTTATCTGAAAAGAAAGCTACAGAAGAGGTTTAGTACTCGATCGATGCGCTTCACATGCAATGCATCCACTGCTTCAAACATAGATCTTATTTTCCTTTTGACAAACATTGCTATTATGCAATCATGATACTGTGGTATCATCACTCAGGTCACAGTGGCCTATTCCAGCTTTTGTAGTTCTTCATTTATTCATCATAACAAAAGAATATGTATAGTCAGATGCTTGAGAATAGAAAGGATATAAATTATCACTGGATGATAATGTGAATGCGGAAACCTTAAAAGATATACAGCTACAATGAGCGGCTGTTCTGCAAGTAAAGTACAAAGGACCTATAGTTCGAGATAAACAATTGTTAGAAAGTATATGGACTATCTAATACGGGGGGGATATGATAACAGCAGAAGTTGCATAAGTAGAAAAGTACAGCAGGTCTGTATAGTCAAAACAAATTAGCAATATGACCACAGAGTTGAACGGTTTTTTTTTTTTTTACTTCGTATGCAAAAACCGTGAATGCAATTCAAACTGATTTAGGATGGACAATGAACACCAAAAGCAGGACAAAAAAGTTTCTCTGTACTGAGGTACATTCAAAAATTGACTTCATCCCCCACACACAGAAACTTATTCGCTCAGATTAGCGAATCTGAGCTTGCGATTCGCTAATCTCAGTGCGAATCTGAGTTGATGTTTTTCCCTTAGCATAAACAAATAAGGTATACTGCTCGTCTCTATGCTTATTCAACTCTCCAATACAGCAATTTCTGAGCATTCTCATTCAACAGCACACTTTTTGGGGTTTGTTCGGAATAATCGAAGCAACAAAAATCAAGCGGAAGGTATGCAGCCTGTTACTTAGTGTATCCTCCGGTCGGTTTGTCTGTTTTTTGAGGAAGCAAATCCCCTGTGACCAACTCATCTTCAGCTGAAAAGTCCTTATAGAGATTCTTCAGGTACCAAATGAGGTTCGAAACTAGGTCTTCGAAAAGGACAAATGTAACTTCGTCATTGAGCATTACAACACTCCTGTTCATTGCAACAAGCAGAAGAGTTAGACCACAAGCAATACTTTGAATTTATTTTCGTACTATTCAAATTTCTCGAAATACAACTGATAGTAGTAGACGAAAGCGATTGCTGATCGGTTATTAAGATGAGTTAACACAAACTGGTTACAGGTGAAGGTAATGTGCGTGTAGGTGTATTCTTTGGCCATTTTGAGGTGAAGATGAAAACGGATACTCAATGCAGGGATATTTTGTATGCTAAATGTAATATTTTATGATGCTTGACAGCTCGGTGGTTTTCAACACAGATCCAGAAAGTGCTGACTTCAAAGTTCTCAATTTGTATATCTTATTCACTGAATTACGTGGAAGACAGATTGGTTTGTGCCATTTGGTCATAAACTTTTCATTTAGCACAGACGTTATACATCAGGCGACTGAGTAATTCACATGGAGTTAAAACAAGGGAGAGTTAAAAGCATTGTCCTCCACGTCTGTTTTTCAACATAAACTCATTCTGTATAATATCAAAGCGCTACAAAATCCCACTGTAACCAACTGTTTGTGAGAACAAATAATCATACTTTGAAATTCATGTAACATGCTTCTCTCTGTGTGTGTGATACAAATGACGTAGTACATGGAGGATCAAATGTGAACAGGCAAGTTAAACAATAATTATAATTATGCGTAAACAATGAACAGAGGATTTGCGAGCTTTAGCGAGCTTGCAACTCAACGAACTGTAATCCATGTCATCTAACACAGCGCTTCCCAAACTGTGGGCCGCGACCCCATTGGAGGCCGTAGGTTTTGTTGAGGGGGCCGTGAAATAATGAAAACAAATTTAAAATGTTTTAAGACTAAGCAGATTTTTTTTATTTTAAAAGAAACGTATTTAATTTTTATTATTTCTTTTTTGTTATTTTTTATATTTTAATGGAAAAATTCACACATTGGTGTTGGTTCACAAACTTTGCTTCCTGAGTATTTCGGGGCTTAATGAATATTAGTAAACATTGCTTATTCATATGTTTCATTTCAAAGCAGTGGTTAATTGTATTTACTTCGAATGCTCTCCAGGGAAGCTCCAAGTCTTCCTGTCCCTTTCATCACGCGTTCGTAATCAGGGACTGTTGATATTGACTTTATATACATATCAAAACTCGTTTTATATTATCACTGTCATCCCAGCTAGTTTTCTGTTACCAATAAAAGTTTCGCATATACTTGACACATGAAAAAAAGCTTAAACAAGTTCATGTGGGGAGATAGTAACTGCTTGCAGTGGTAAACAACACGCCCTCCCAAAGAGCCACTATACTGCAGAGGCAATAAAAATAAGTACTTTTATTATGCCAGTGAATAAGGTATGAGGAGTCTGTGTAATATGTTTCTCAACAAATAATGCAATTAGAGACAAGTGGGATAAAAACACACTAATTAATGAATCCCATGTCCCCTCATACATTATATATATATATATATATAATGAATGTTATGCAGTTTCACATATGGGATTCGGTTGAAGAGAGTTAGCATTTCAACTCAATTGTCAGCTATACTTTTATCTTTCAGTTGCGCGATCTTTTGTTAATACCGCACCAATCATATGCACATTTTAATAACCTGCCTTTGCTGTCTGTTTCGCGTTAGGCTTAATTACCGTAAAAGGAGAAAAGTCACAAAAGAGAAAAATGTTCCTGGTCTTGGGATTCCCTTATTCAGGTAATATTCACTAATTTCATGTTATCAGTCTGTGGTGTGCCAGTATCGGTAAGTGGTGATATTATTTGATCTATTCTACGATAAAAAATTTAACCCTGAGATGGATAAGTGGCTGATAAAAAATAAAAAATTCTCGCGAACAATCAGAAACAGACTTAAAAAAAAAAGGACAGTATTTCATATTTTACCAGAACAGCCCGCATCGTCTTCAGAACCAAACGGTAAGAGGCAAAAATGTAATATATGCATTTGATTTTTGCAATATTCGCTGTGTATGTTTTGTATTGAATATAAATACAATAAATATTATAATAATATATCTCTCTATTACGATTTTTTTTCGAGTGGGGTCGTGAAATATTTTAATTTTTGCAAAGGGGGCCCTGACATCCAGAAGTTTGGGAAGCACTGATCTAACACAAGATCAACACTTTTCGAAAAGAAAATATCTGATATAAATAACGAACTTTTTTCCATATTTAAAATTTATAAATGAATTTATTTTGCAATTTTAATAATCGTCCCTAATAATATCCGAGGTATGACATATCAGTAGCACGCTATTTATAATCTAATTTTCAATTTTTTTAAAAGTATTAAGATCATTTTCTTAAAAATAAATAAATAAAAAATAACAAATTTCTTCACATCGAGAAAAACAGCAGTAACTACAGCATATACGACTTCGCTATCAAACCACAGTCAAATAATTTTCAATACTACACCGAAACAAACTCACTTTAAATGCACAAATACTGATTAAGAGAATGGTAGGAATAACCACACAGGCACAAAAGCAGATATAACGTTCAAAGCGATAGTCATTTGCCTGCTTGTTCTCGTTCACGGCAATACGATCATGGCATATGAACCAAGGGATTTTTGGATGATGATGATGACATAAGCACCATATTAATAAGATTAGATCACTGATTTTCTAATGTGTCATTAATACCACTCATGAGACCGGAAAAAAAAAAACACACACACTATATTGTACAAAGGGAAAAAAACAAACTGACTACATCGCGCATTTCTTTTTTTTCTTTTGTACTTCAAATGCGGATGCTGTTGATACTTTCCCATACTAGACCTGCAAACAGCTATTCCCAAGATGTTTTCGCCGAGTGCAATTTGTTAAAAATAAGAGGATACAGCATTGTCCACTTAAGTCATTCCTCTAGTGACATTGACAGGCTTCGTCTGGCTACACACCCACGTACAAAAATATTTCCTCTCTCTGTAGATTGGTTGAAAGGTAATGCACTTGTCAGCCGCTAATGCATTATAATCTTATATCGGTTTGTCTATTGAGAATGCGGAGGGGAAATTTTGTAAACATACAAAAACAGGGTTATGCAACGCATCGAACTCATTTCTGCAAAGGACACGTGTCAAAGATTTCCTATAAAATATACAAACATCTGCAGTAAGTAATTAATAATGCCTCATTTTGGAGGGGGGGGGGATATTTCAAAATACTTCTACCAATAAAAAAAAAACAGTATCAATCATTTTTCATATTTATGTCGTGATCAGTGTTCCATTAGCAAGACATACAAATCATTTGTAGGAAAAAATGACAGCAGCTGTAAATTATGTTAAAACTTTTTATATTCCAATATCGTAAGAAGCAAGCCACGATGAATGGAATACAAATAATCTGAGCAGTTTCAGAAGTGTATCTAAAAAACATTATTTGGGGAACTTCAAAATGTTGCTGATTGCACAAGAAGAATTCATGAATTTGTTTACTTTTTTTTCCCCTTTTTTCTGGGCAAGGACTGAAGTTGCCTGTTGCTTCTAAAAGTAGACAAAGGATAAGTTCCTTCTTATTCGGAAATTTTCTTTCCGTGTCAACTATTCTTATTCTTCTCATTAAAACAAATTTTGGAATGAAGTTTTCGCCCTCAATAGGAGGGTCCATATCACAGTCAAATTCATGTAATAGTAATTGGTCATTTGGTCTAATATCCGGTAATAATTTATAGGAACAGAGGGTGCAATGATGGCGTACAAACCAAGTTAGGAGTAAAGGTTCAAAAGTAACTTGGCTCCCATGTGATGACGTAATCCTTACGTTATATATTGACCTTGAACTGACTCAGGCTACCGACTTCTGTTCAAAAGAGGTTTTCATTTTTCTCTTGTGATAGGCTAGATATAAACTACGCTTTCATTTTTGCAGATGCTGCGACTCTTGAAATAGTTCATACCATCCTCGAACGGAATTTGCCCATGCAGTTGAAACTTGTTTTAATGAAGAGGAGCAAGAATAGCACACAGAAAAGGAAAATCCGCGAGGATGGAAACTTTAATGCCCAATCATCTACCTCGAAAACCATCGGATATCTTGGCAGAAAAATAATAGTAACACCGCACCCTATTAGTGTACCAAACGTTTCTGGAAAGAAAATCCCCGTTAAATGTGTAAATCTAAAATTCAACTATTTGGCCAGATAAAAACGTGTTTATCAAAATGTTTCGCTGTTCCATCTTCTGAAGAACATAAACTGCATGCAGTATTTAAGAAATGTGGAATAAATTGCAACTATGATTTGTAAAGCAAAAAAGTAAGACTACACTAAACATAGTTATCACTCATGCAAACACCTATACACGGAGATATTTAAGATGAAGAAATAAAGATGCACATAATCCAATTCTGCAGATATGCAATGGTTTATACCAGGGGGGAAGCCACAACGTGGCTCTCGAGCCGCATGCGGCACTTCGCGATCTGTCAGGGGAAAATAAACAAAGAGAGAAGAGAGGAGACAACAACAAGAAAAAAGGAACAAAAAAAAAAGAGATAAGAGGGAGAGAAAAACAGGGTTAATAAAATTTACTGCAATAAAAAAAGTTTAATTCGAAACACATTAAATGAAGTTTACTTTGAACAATTAGAATAATTTTAAAGTCGAAACATAATAATTTTAGCTACGTATTTACTAGCAGAGGTCTTCCTTGTATCCATTTTCTTAGTAAGCGCCTTAAAATTAGATGTGTAATTAGTCAAAACAAGTTCTTACAAGTTCGTTATAACCTCGCCATGCACACACTCACTTACTCCCGACCATCGCATCGGCCAAAGGTTGCAGTTCTTCTAAGTCTTACCGGAATTATTTTGGCTCCAAAAAAGACGCGTAGTTGGCCACCCCCTGGTTTATAACAATGGCTTTTAATAATTCCCCACTCCACTGTGGGAGTTTCGTGTCTGTCTGCGCAGTGTACATGACCGAGTGTCACGAGACGCATCATTCACAATTCCTATGTCATCCCTATTTCTGATGCAATAAGATCGTTAACCGTAAAGTCGTCTAATGTGTGGGATTATTCGTATCAATAATGTCGAAGGTTTTTCAGTAGGATGCATTATTCTTCTTGTCAATGCTGATTTCTTTGAATAGAAAAGCAACATTGCTAAGATAGCGTCACTATGAAAGGATTCGCTATTTTCATGAAGTATCAACACGTGATTGGCATCCAAAATATTTACGGCTGCACCTTTTGTTAGTCATCTTATCACTTGTTTATAAAAATTATTCGAAAGGGATTTTAAATCCGAAATGACTGAAAAAGATTATCTAATTTCGTATAAAACTGTTTATCATTACTTGGTAATCCACGTTATTCTCCCAGTACCCAACCTTCTTTCCATTTTTTTTTCTTAACCTGTTCCCCTTCAAATATAAAATGATGTTAGCTCTATTCTTGGCAACTCTGATCATAACCTTCTCAACGTCTTTTCTTACAAATCGTCCTTCTCCCATCCAATTTCAGCTTCCTATCTTAATGCACAACAATACCAATTGGGACCATCGGAACTTCTATGCCTGTTTTACACGGTATGACTTTCCACGCTCGTGATCCAAGAACTTGCTCAGTTCAAATAACTGAAATTACTCATGCTGGAATCAATCGTTCAAAAAAAAAAAAAAAAGGGGGGGGGGTTCTCCATCAAATGTGTCGAAGTCCACCGAGACAAAAATTCAGCAAACATTCAATGGTTCGAGTTAAAAGCTCCAGATTACATTAATAACAGTAATAACCTTAAAAGAAATCAACGAATCAAAAGAAAAGTTTGTCAGGGCCAAATGCACTAATTTTGGCTCCTGCTCAAATGGCAATCGATCCTTCTGGTCCCTCGTCAAGGTTGTTGGGGAAAAATTCTGTCCTATCATGTTTCCGCTCATATCCTAACGATAAGACACTCTTGGCATCATTTTTTCCTCCGACTCTTCGTTAGATGAGCAAGGATAATCCCCTCCCATTCCAGGAACCACCGACAGCATGCTTCATCTGATCTTTCATCAGAAGGATTTAAAAATAAAATACTGAATAGTTTTACTATTAATAAGGCTCCTGGTACACATGGCATGCCTCCAGTTGTGCGGAAAACATACCAAGAATCAACAAACATTCTGTATCGTCACGTGACTACCCAATATCATAGAAACAAGCCTTTAGCAAGTATGTCCCCATCTTTATGGGGACATACTTGCTAAATACATAGTCATCAAACGATCGTCCCATTTATTCACCTCAATATTCTCCAAAGATATGGAGAATGCAACTAGTTTCTGCATCACCTGAAGACTTGATGGACTACGCTCGCACCACAGCAGACCTCTTCAATAGTCCGCCCTACCCGTCTTTGGACACAGACCATTGAAAGATTTCGAGAAACTCATGTGGTCGCACTTCATATTTCCAAGGCAACTGATTGTGTGTGGAAAGATCTTACCAAGCTCCCATCTTATGGTCTTCATCCTGCTCTTTGTGATTGGATTGCCAGTTTGGTCTCTGGTCACTCACTGCGTGTCATGATGCCTGACTCCCACTCCAATTTCTTTATCAATACTGGAATACGTCAGGGCTGTACTCTAAACAACACACTTCTTGCTATATATCAATGCATCCTTTCAAATCCCATCCTTAGATTTGCTGACGCTAACACTCTTCATTAGAGAAACACTGTATTACTCAAATGATTCAAGCTTCGACATCTTCCATAATCAATGTCCTAAACACTAATCTTCTCACATTCTCAAGTAGACCGACCATAATCTAGTGCTATAAAACAGTCCTGTCTTTATTACCCATAAGTAAGTAGTACTTCACTTTCTTTTACTTTTGATAAAGTTCAGATATCCAGTCTAGATCGGTTTTCTCTTCTTAGGCTAACCTTCACCTCTAGCTTATCCTAACCTAAGCATATGACATCCACAGCCTTGTTATTTTTGTTCAACACAACTCTCCAGCTCGTGAAACTTTATAAATCCCAACACAAATCTTAGAATATTATTCTCACATTTGGGGTAGTGCGTACTACAACTTACCTAAGAAGCCTTGATTGTATACGAAAGAGAATAATCCGCCTAAATAGGCGATTCCTATCTCACATATTCCCCCATTTACTCTTTCACAAGGGGTCTTCTTTGTGTTATGCCCTTTTTATAGGTACTTTCACAGGCGCTGATCCACCAAGAAAGTCACCTCCATTCCAATGCTTTCCTCCAGTCAGGTTACAACAACAGTCACCAGTTCATTCATTCCATTTCGTATGGTGATTCAACGGCTGTGAGCCCCTTTACGGGGAGGTACGGCCCCACCTCAATCCCCCTGTTTTTTTAATCCGGGATAGGGACCGGCATAGCTGACAATTCAGACCTATGGCTGGAGGGATTGTCTTGTGGAATGAAAAACCCCAGATAAACTAGGGGGTGAAAACCCTGCTGTCCACGCCCAAGACCGGCTAACTTGGCTATGGCTGAGGGAAATCCTTAAGCAGCTCCTCACATCGTCGACGGGAATCGAACCTAGGACACTCCTTCCCCAGGCATATGGCTGCGAAGCGCACAGCCACTAGGCTAACAGCGCGGACCTTATCATTTATCAGACTGTAAATTTATTAATCGTACAATAACATTATAGAATGCAATTTCCTAGAATCCCAACTTCCTTCATTCCATCTACTTTTTTTCATCCAATGCACCGACCTTGTGCTTTTCAGGCAACTTGTTAATAGATTCCTTCTTTTACCTTGACCTCCCACACAAGCAATATTATAGGCTTTGACCTCTCGTGTGTTGGGTTAATATTTTAAAAAAAACAATATTTTTATTATTCGTACTACAAAACTAAATAATTTGTTTCGTTTTCTCCCAAATGTTATGTTTTCGTTTTCTCCTTATCATTTCTGATAAACTAATCAGGGATATCTAAAACGTTCCCAGAATGCGTCCATTGTTAACTGATTATTTTAAAAATGCAATAGGATAATACGTCCGCGCGGTTAGCCTAGTGGCATTGCGCTTCGCAACCATATGCCTGGGGAAGGAGTGTCCTAGGTTCGATTCCCGTCGTCGACGTGAGGAGCTGAAGGATCTTCCTCAGCCATAGCCCAGTTAGCCGGTCTTGGGCGTGGATAGCAGGGTTTTTTCCGCTAGTTTATCTGGGGTTTTCATCCCGCAAGCAGGCAAACCGGCCCCGTGAACACACAGAGATACAGTCAGGAATACTTACAGGCATAGGGGTGACCATCCTATCCGCGTACTTCGGTTACGAAATCCAAGCATGCTTGGAAGGTTGTGGGCCTTAATGGCCTGTTAAAGTCATTGGGATAGAATAGGATAATACGCAGAACAGAGCCATATAGAAAACAAGCAAATGATTGAAGGTAGGTGAAATATATCGAAATATACTCGAAGAAATCAAACCTTCAATAACATACCTTAGGCCACAGTAATAACTAACTTCTAAACTGAAATAATCAAACATTTGTTAATATATAAACGGGAGATTGAGTTTGGGATTACGCAAAATGCTTCAAGCACATTTTACCAGTAACTGAAGCTTCAACAATAAGAACTATCCTAAATTCACTGTCTGTCTCTCTCTCTCCATCACAAAGAAACAACAAACCTTCGCTTCTATTTTAATCATTATCTCTACCCTTCATTCGAAAGATATTTTGTAAACAAAATATGACGCAGCTCTTTTTTAGGAAATCTAATACACCGTTTTGTAGGGGAAATAGAATACAATCAAGTCCAGCGTGAAAAGGCGTGTTTTGAAAGAGGCAAAATAATTCTTGCAACGGAGTATAATTTATACATCAAGAAACAGAAAAATACTCACTCACGCAAAGAGAAAAAAGGAAAGATTAGTAAGAGACAGACAACAAATATATCATAACAGGAAATACACTGATGTCCAAAAGCTAAGGATGAACTACATTTATACCTGTTACGATTACAGCCAAATGTGGACATAAATTTATTGACATTATTACTAATAAATTATATTTTATACGAAAAATGTGTTAAATTTCGTGCAAATTAAATTGCAATACGTTTTTGGCAAAAGTTACAAATTTCCTAGGGACGTAGTTAAGGAATTAATGTACAGTGCTTACAGAAAACTATGCGAAGAGACATTTCAGTGTGGAGTACGTCCACCCCGAACTGCGATGCAGCTCGGAGTGGACATACTTAGCACCAAATGATTCAGCAGTTCTTGAGGCAAACTGGCCCACTCCTCCTTGTTCGATTTCTGGAGGAGAATTTCAAGCAGCAGTACGTCTCCCTATTGCGTCCCAAACGTGTCCTATGGGGGGGGGGGGGGTTGAGATCTAGGGAACGTGCTGGCCACTCGATTCGAATGTTCTCGGTCTCAGGAAGTATCTCCACTGCTCGTGTACGATGTGGTGTGTTATTGCATTGGCATCTATAAAAATGAATTCTTCGATTACAGCACCATGGAACAATCGAACATGACGTTGACGAACTTCGTTTCAATATTGTTCACCAGTCATAGTTCCTTTTTTCCAGCACTTGAGGCAACGGTGCGTCCATTAAGCATGCCTCCCCAACACCACTGTATCTATACCATTCAAGAACATTCTCGCAATGGTAAGCAGTACCACTTTCACGCCAAATCAATTGTCGTCTAGAATCGGAGGAAACACTAAAATGACTCTCATATATAATGGGTATATTAGTCCATTGTGTGTCGTTCAATTTTTATGGACACAGCACTACTGAAAATGTGCTCTACGATGAGCTATGGATGAAGGGACGTAGACTAGGACAGGCGTATAGGCCAACTTGTCGCAGACGTCTTGTCACAGTTTGTCAAGATACTTGTGCTTGAATAAAGCTGACTTGTAAGCTAACCTGCTGTAGTGCGTCGATTACGATTTGCTGTTATAACAAAAATCTGTCTTCATGCTCCGTGGTAGAGCGAGGGAGGCGTCTTGACAAACGTCTGGAACACATTCCATTAGTTTGAAACGCTGCCCAGAGCCTTGATACAAAGTTTTGTGAGATTACAAACTCTCTGGCAATGTCAGTAATTCTGCGGCCTTTTTCGAGCTTTCCAATAATTCTTCCGACGTGAAATCATCTAGATGATGTCTTTGAGACATTACAAGACATCTTCCTTCAAACACAATTAGCTTAGCACAACCTTTTGTCCTTTATCCCGTTCAGTACTACCACGTGACCCCTTTGCGTGCGATTCGAAATTTAGAATGTGCGCCTGCTTTCTACTCAAAATTCTAAGTTACACGAATTGCCACAATCTGATTCGTCTGAATTTGCGGTTGACTCTTCGGAAACAGCGTCCGTTAGACTGTGAGATACTACACAGTAATCTCAGCAGTGAACCACGTATATATATTTTGGAATATATAAATATATGTTGGAAAAGATAGAGCATCTTATGCAATATGATTGCATTTCGTAGGATGCATACTGCTTACTTCGTAAGAACTCGATATTAAATGACGTCGAAAGATAAAAATGGATAACAGTAGGCAGTTAGCAAATACTAATAGAACATAACTGTTAATGTTATATTAACAGTTATATTAATTAAAGAAACGAGAGATTCAAGATCGCAAAAAGACAATTTGAGAGAGATTCAAACTACGCTTCCATTCAATTTCAAATTGCCAGTACAGGTAACCCTCGTATAACGCGGATGTTAGGTTCCACAGAAATGCCGCGTTATGCGAGTCTCAGAACACATAGAAAAAGTAGGGTTATGTTCCGAAATCGTTTTTTTTTTTTTTTTAAATTATATAAACAACAATGACATATCCAACAAAAAATATATTTTTATTTAATTCATGTAAGTTAAAAAAACATAAACTATGAAACAAATACATAGTATAAAAGTATAAAAATTACAAATTGTACTTAAACTTCATTGCACATAATGCATAAATGTTTTAGGCAAAATAAAAGTGTGCGTATTTTAATCTTTCATAGCACGAGGATTTGAGGATTGGTTAATAAACACTGGTTTTGTCATGTAATCACCTGATGCATTACTACAAAACAGTAGAGTAATTCTATCTTTGGAAACTTTGAATCCAGGAGCTGATCTTTCATTTTTCGAAATATAGGTGCGTTTTTGCACTTTTTTCCAATATAACCCGGATTCATCCGCATTGAACACCTGGTCTGCATTATAAATGTTTATAAACTTTGAGAGTTTTTTATTTAATAAGATTTCCATCCATAGGAATTTTCTTTTGAGGTGCAATCTTCTATCGAAATCATTAGAGATTTCTCCATTTTTCCATTGGAATATCGCGTACACGAGCAACGCGCTTTGCACTTATCGTTGACCCAGCAATAAACACTTTTCTCGGATTTTATGTTCATTTTGTTTGATTCATTTAAATTCAAAGTCCCTGCAAAACCTCCTGGTTTTTCTCCATTTTTTAACCGATCCAAGATTTTGAATATTTTTCTTCGAGAGAAATTAATTTTGTTTTCAATGTTGGTTTTTCCCTTTCGTTGCAGATTGTGGCCATTACTATAAAAATAATTTTTTTACACAAAAAAGCAAACATTACATATTGTATGTAACTCACCAGAAAATAAAGTGCTCAGACAAACACACTTATGATTTTTAATGCACTTTCCTGACAGAAACGAGGACAAGTTTCAACAATAAACGTTTTATATGGTAAACAATTGAGGTACATGCGTGCTAAAGGGTATTTCCCCTAATATAAATTCGCTACTTATAATTACACGCGGGATACAGGCACACACAAATTTAACGAAGATAAAATTTAATTTTTAAGTCGCGCGGCGAAAAACATGAAAAGATAAAGGGTTACTACAATTTGTAGCCCGTGTTTTTATCGGAACCGTGTTCAACAAGGGTTACTACAATTTAGACTGCGTTATATCGAGACCGCGTTGTATAAGTACAGCGTTATACGAGGGTTACCTGTACTTACAATGAAGGTTACAACCTTACAATAGGACCAACTTAAGTACCAATAATTTAAAATTTTACTATTATTACTTTAATAATAATAAAAAAAGACTATGAAGAGAGTACGTGTGTATAAAGAAGTTCTTATACGATGTTTTCACTGCAGATCTGGATTTAGTAATTCGAAATACGTTTTCAAATCATGTAAAAAGTATATGAACTACGGTAGACGGTGACATTATTGCAGAGAACGAGTCTTTTCTTATAATTCACAACAAATTACACACTTTACGGAAACAAAGTCGAAATGAGATGGGAAATTCGATAACATGGTCTTCTGCAACTGTGAAGAGACAGAATACCGCACAAAATCAAATATGATATTAATTCCAGAGGTACGTGGGAAGGCAAATACAAAATGAAATTAAACCCAACGAGAAACTCAAATATAACGCACGTCACACAATTTCAGTTTTTGGAGTCTAATTACTTCATTTGTAGGAACCTAGAATTTATTAACGTGTTCACTGCTAACTCGAATCAAAACTGAAGAAATGACTTCCGAAATATGGCATCCTTTCTAGACAAAGGAAATTAAGAAAATGAAAACATTGCAATAAGAACTCTTATCAGTGTGAATGGAGCGCAAGAAATACAAAAATTAAATGTTTTTCTTGCAACACCTAATAGAACAACTTCCACAAAAAATCGAGTGAAAACTTGTGTCATAAAAGAATATAAAACTTACCATAACAAGCAAAATCGCATTCCCTTTTCTGTCGATGAAAGAAAAATTTTAATTTATATAAACGCGACTTCGTGAATGTGATCTCAATTACTTTTTAAGTCTATATGGATCGGATGAGTAGTCTACAAGATACAGTACATTTGTTATTAAAATTAAGTGCATTACAATCCCCATCACTGCATTTCACGTAGGGGAAATAAAAAAAAAAATCTCGCTAATGCATCTTTGCCAGGTCGTAGATTCATTTATTTACAAAATTAAATTCAAAATTTAGAAGCAATGCTAGTCAATGCAATTAGAATATGATTAAGTATGCAGTTTGTTATCAATAAACAGGATGAAGTACTTGTTTATAGCTGGATACAAAATACTTTCAACTTTTGTTTTTTAAGTAATGATTACAGTACTTCATTCCTCTACATCCAGATCATGTATTAATATGCAAATATCTTACTACCATAACAGGCTTATCTCCATCTCATATTATAGTGGCAAACGTCATTTCAAGATAAAAGGGTAGCTCAAGTTTCATTATGTTTTAACGAATGATGCAAAAAAAGCAGTGTTCTAAAAAAACGTCAGACTCAACATGGAAAATAAGGGATAAGCTCACTGGAATTTCTAAAATATACACTTCTATCAAACTTAATTTAATAGTCAAACTCAATGCCCACAGCACAGCTTCTAATAAATCACTGACGAGCCAGTGCTTTATTTTATTTATTTTTTTGCTGTTGATAACACTCAGCTCAACAGTCAAGACCAAATCTCACTTCTTGAACTGATGCTCATCTCTTGCCTTTCCTGGCATAAACACATCACTTCTAAAGCATTCTCAGCCTCCAAAAAAACTTACGATCTTTTTTTTTTGCTCACCATGTAGCTTACGCCTGTCCAACTATCTCCGTACAAATCTCGAATCCGCTTAACATTAGAATACCATTCTCATATTTGGGGTGATGCACGAAAAAACTCTCTAAGAGGATAGTCTGGCTAACTGACGCACCCCTCCCCCCCCTCTCTCATTCATTATTGTGTCTTGTACAGATACTTCCATGGACGCTGTTCAGCAAAATTGGCATCCATCATTTCCCAACTACTAACCCACCCAACCTACAATCTACCCCTGTTCTCTGGAACAACCTTCCCCATAAAGTATTCCCCAAACAATTATATATTTGGTTTAATCCTTTATCCAAGTGTAAGCAAACAAAGTTTGCGCCTGAAGTATTTTCAGGACTGAGGCAAAGGTGGTATAATTTCTCATCACTTGCCTCAGTATCCTATAATGCAAAACACATCTCCTTGCGGACATGTATAAAGCTATGCATTAAGGGAAGGGTCACTGCCCAGACTGGTTTCGCCCTTTATTGAGGCCTCATCAGTGGGAGCCAGAGTTGCCGATACTAAACAACAACAACGTTACTGGCTTGCTGGGTGAAGCATAAAATGCTTTTTATTTTCCCCTTTATCTGTGTGGAGAAGCTTGATGGGGGAGGTTGTGAGACTTATGCTCGCACTTTGTGAACTATGGAATTAGCTCTGTTCTGCTGAAAGCAGGATTGCCTTGGGTCTTTTGTGTTTTTGATAGTCATGTTCACTACAACTGGAAGCTTGTCTGATTAGTGGATTGGGATGAGAATGTGCCTTGCTGAAGAACTTTTCATGAAGGAGAGAACGGATGTCAGGGGTTCCGGTTTCTCTGTGGATCTGCGTGTTTCTGACGAACCACGGGGCGTCTAAGATCATCCGCAGGCATTTGTTTTGTATCCTCTGTAGTTTCTGGATGTTAGATTTGGATGAGTGATTCCATGCCGGGGATGCATATGTGATTACTGGTCGAATTACCATCTGATATAATAACAGCTTGTTGCGTTTATCCAATTTGCTGTTGCGATTGATTAGGGGATAGAGTTGGGCTATGGTTCTGGATGTCTTTGTGCCTATGAGCTTGATATGGCTGTTGAAATTTAGCTTTTTGTCTAGCTGTACTCCAAGGTATTTGGCTTCTGCCTGCCATGGTATCTTTTTTCCGAGAAGTTCAATATCATCTTGGATGAAGGCTTTGCGTCTGGTGAACAGTATAGCTGAGCTTTTGACGGGGTTTACTTGTATCCTCCAGTCGGAGAACCATTTCTTTAGCTTTGTGATAGTATCCTGGAGACGACTGATGGCCAGGTGTGGGCGGAGAGATCTTGTCATTATGGCTGTGTCGTCTGCATATAGGGCTGTGATGGTAGTCCTCAGGTTCTGTGGAATGTCAGCCACGTAGATTGTGAAAAGTAAAGGAGCCAAAAGAGATCCCTGTGGTACTCCTGCCAGGATTTTGCACCTAGTTGAGATGGTGCCATTTATTTTTATCTGCATGGATCTGTCAGTGAGGTATGATTTTATTAGACGGGTAAGGTTTGTTGGAATGTTGGCCTGAATGAGTTTGTAGAGTAATCCTTGATGCCATACCTTATCAAAGGCCTTGGCAATATCCAGAAAAACTGCAGCTGTGTGAAGGTTCCAGTTGTATCCTTGAGTGATATGCTCCACTAGTCGGTGTATTTGTTGCACTGTGCTGTGCATACGGCGGAAGCCGAATTGTTCGTTTGGAATTATTCCTAATTGGTCTGATTTTTCTTGTAGTCTTGAAAGGATAATTTTTTCAGCAATATTTCCCAGGTTGGAAAGCAGGCTTATTGGATGGTAGCTTTGCGGGAGTTGCGGATTGTTTCCTGGCTTTTTTATTGGTATGATGTCTGCTGTTTTCCATGCAGAGGGGAAGTGTTGTATCCTCAATATTGCATTGTTTATGTTAACCAGGTGCATAATAGCCTTTCTAGGAAGTAATTTGATGATTCTGTTAGTAATTCCATCTGGCCCTGGAGCTTTTTTGTTGTTTAGATGTTTTATGATGTTGGTTATTTCAACTGGATTAGTGGGGGTGATGCTGGCTGGTTTGTCTTCGGACTGACTTAAGGTACGCTTGACCTGCTGGTGGACTTTATATATGTGGGTGATGTTTATATTATCATATGACGGGCTGCATTGTTTTTCTAGGTTTTCTGCTATTGCTTCTGCTTTTTCTTTATCAGTGTGCGCCGTTCCATGAGCAGTTTGCAATGGCGGTATGGGATTGTGTTTAGTGCGCAGAATCTTCAGAAATTTCCATATTGTGTGATCTTCTGGGTTGAGTGATGATAGTTTATTGTCCCAATCCTGGTTCCTGTCGATTTGAAGTGCTTTTCTGACTTGGTTGTTCAACTTGTTCAGAGTTTTCTTGTCCTGTGGGACTCTTGTGTTGTGGTATCTTTTCCTGGCTTTGTTTTTTGTTCTGATGAGGTCCATTATGTTTTCTGGGAGCCGACCGGATGGGTGGTTGGTTGTGGTTTTGGTGACTGCTTCTAGTGCTTTTTTAATTTGGCTTGTTAAATTGCTTATTGCTTCATCTATGTCTTCTTTTTTGTGGATGATTGGTACAGGACCAATGTATTCTGGTAGGATTTTAGCTAGCCTATCCCACGATATGAAGGTGTGCTGGTGGGCCAGTTGGTCTTGCGTGCCAAGTTTGATCAGGATTGGGTTGTGGTCGGATGATAGTTCACTGAGCGTCTCTAGTTTGTATTGATAACTGATGTTTCTAAGGATAGCTATGTCAAGTACATCTGATCTGCCATGAGGGCTGTAATGAGTGTGCTCAGTGGGTCCTGCTACCACAACTGAGTTAAGTGTTGAATAGTTGTGTAGTATGCGACCACTTCTGTTGTTGGTGGTGCTGAACCATGCTGTGTGTTTGGCGTTCAAGTCACCTACTATGATGGTGGGGTCTGTGGTGCCGAGGACTGCATCCAGGTCTGTTGTCAGTAGAGGATTGCTTGGTGAGTTGTAGGCAGCAAATATCTTGAGGCTTCCAGCATTGTTTGTGTGGACTTGTATTCCTGTGGTTTCCAGGTTTGTAGTCTGTGGTTGGATATGGCATTGTGGTGGAGGTATGGTTTGATGTAGATGGCAGTGCCTCCCCCTCTGGAGCTGAGTCTATCCGTTCGGTATATTGTGTATCCTCTCACTTTTGGGTTGTTGGCAGGTCTTAGGTGGGTCTCGTTGATCAGCATTATGTCCGGGTTGTGTCTTTGTGCGAATTCCTGTAGTTCTAATGTTTTGTTGGTGAGGCCATTGGCATTCCAGGCTGCAATTAGAAGCGAGTTAGGTTTTACTTTTGTTTTATTCATAGTTGAGTGCTGTGAGTATGGAATGGGTTCCTTGCAGGAATCTCTTTGTGGAGGATGGAGTTGGGTTTGTTCTGCTGAATTCCTGCAGCATAGTGGCTAGCGAAGCAGTCAGTATTGCTGTGATGTTGGAGCCTATTTGATTGCTTTGTATTGTGTCCTTTGGGCGGGCTGCTTTTGCATAGGTCTTGGTGGAAGGTTGAGCCCTTTCCTGACTTTTATGGATTGGGTTTTGATGGTTTGATGACTGTGCAGCAGAGATGCTTTGAGTGGTGGTCCAGATTGTGGGAGGTTGGACGGGTCTTGTAGTTCCGTGATTTCTGGAATGGTGGCTGCATCCTTTGTAGTTTGCTGGGTGGGGACCTCCACAGTTGGCACATTTGGCTGGTGTGGTTCTTGCTTTTGTGCATGTAATGGTTTTATGCTTCTCGCCACACTTCAGGCATCTGAACTCGGCTTTACAGTCTTTGGGCATGGCCAAACTTTTGGCAATGATGGCATTGCCCTGCTGATGCCCTTTTCCTGAGTGGCTCTGTTGATATTTTAAGTCCACAGACCGCAGTTATGTCATAAATTTGTCTTTGTGTGTTTTGTATCTCAACCAATACTAATGGCATCGGTTGTTTATCGGATCTGTACATCCGGCTGACTTTGATAGGTGTTAGGCCCTGCTGGGTAAGGTCAGCCGCGATCTCCTCGGAGGTAATGCCTTCGGTGACACCTCGCAGTACAACCCTTAGATTTCTTTCGCTGCTTAGTGCGAAGGTGTGGTACTGTAGTTTGTTGTTATCCATCATTTTTGTTGTTCCTCTGTAGTCTGTGACTGTTGTTGGTTGAATTTTTACACCTTCGTCGGTGTTTCTGAAGTAATGGAGAAGTCATATTTACCTATACGAGTTGCCAAAAGGTGTACCACCTTATTATTAAAATTCTCTGGATTAGAGATAGTTGATGGAAGTTTTTTCACTTGGCTTTGCTACCAATTATATATTTGGTTTAATCCTTTATCCATGTGTAAGCAAACAACGTTTGCGCCTGAAGTACACTATACCTTCCAGCTGTTCAAAACAATCAACAGACTTTAATTCTTGCCTACGCATCGCATCTATGTGCTACAGGTTTTGCAACCTCTCGTGTGTGGGAGTGATTTTTATACCCACACACACACACACACACGTGTGTGGGTGTGTCACTTATATAAACTGACTATGAAACTTGGGTGAAAGGCGATTTTCGGGGTTCGTTCGAGTGGGAGTAAACAAGATGGGTCAGACCACCCCATCTTGCTTACTGGAGGCACAAAGTGATTTGGGAAAAGGAAAAAAAAAAAAGTTTCACTTTTCGCATCTAAAGCAGAGGAACCAGATTATATACGCCAAAGCCCACTAACGGTACTACTGTATGCAAGGTGATTCGCATAAAGTGTGTTCAGGGAATGTTCTGCTTTTTTTTTTCTTTTATGCGAGGGAATGCTGCTTCTTTCATTACAAGGATCAATTAACTCGCCCTTTGTTTGCAAATGAACAGACACGTTCTCACTGAATATGAGAAATATGAATTCACTAAATATTTTCGTCCTGCTACCATGAGACATCTAATCCATCGAGGATAACAACGGTACAGACTCTACAGATTCTTATTCTTTCTAACCAACTACTGTAAATTTATATGTAACATCATAGGACAACCTCATACTTCAACCGAGCGAATATTTCATCTGCACAAGCGCAAACGATTCAGTTCTTTCTAGAAATTTCATTTTGGTTCCATTCAACGGCTATTCTGTCAAATTACGAAGTTGCAATATATAACGATAAGATAGCTGAACGTGTTCACACACATAAGATGACAATAATTAAACAGGAGATGTTCAGAGCCCTGTAGCGAAAAATGTATTGGACGAAATTCAACCAAACTTGGTTAAGCACACACTGGAACGCGGGCTTTTGATTTACAGAAAATAAAAATAGTACAAAATTCTGCCACCAGGGGGACATTTGGCAGTATAAGCGCGTGATGTTTGAATAATTTCACTGTTGCTACTGGCGAGTTAGTGGTATAAAGAAGACCGGAAAAACGGATTCACGTCATTCTGATAAGACTGAAGTTGTTATAGATCGCACTTTACCGGAACGTGCGTTCACTAGTCAAGCTTTACTATCAACAACGCGGTAACATTAATGCCACGTTTCGAGAATTCCGGCGTTTGAAGGGTAGGAGAAAAGGTTCAATGACAATAATAAATCTTAAAAAAATGATTTTCCGATTTGAAAAATAGCGCATCTTGAGCAGTGAGGCCAGGACGAGGTCTGCTACAAGCAATGCAACTGGACATGTCATATTTAACTCTGCCGAAAATCTTGCGTCAAATGCCGAGGTTTTTCCCCTACAAGATCTCCCACACTCAAGCTTTGCTTCATGATGATGCGTATACTAGACTGCAGTTTGCCCTGACGTTAGCTCGAATAGAGGTGGATGATGCATGCCCGTGAAAGATATTGTAGAGTGATGAGGCACATTTTTATCTGAACGGTAGTGTTACCTCACACAGTTGCTGCGTGAGGTAACACTTTTTCGGTCCGTACTTTTTCGAAGAATATCGCCCGATAGGACCAGTGACTTGTACCGTCTCTATTGTTAGGTATCGAGAGATGCTATACAACTCTGTTGTTCCGCAACTGCAACAAGGGAGATGCCTTGAATCTACCTTATTCATACAGGATGGAGCACCACCTCACATTGGATTGCCGGTACAGCGAATGTTACGGAAACACTTCACAGAACACAGAGTGATCAGCCGTGCATTTTCCACAGCGTGGCCAACTCGTTCGCCTGATCTCAACCCCCCTGTGAATTTTGGTTGTGGGGCAATCTGAAACGCGTGATGTATGAAGGACATGTTGCTAATTTAGCAACCTTGAAAGACATAATAACGCAGTATATGAGGTAGATCAATGCAGATCTGTTGCGTTCCGCTGTAAGAAACATGTCCTTCCCAGAATTCTTAGAACACCTGAAAGGAGGACATATTGAATCACATCTGTAAGTTATATGCACACGAAAATTAATTTGTTTCTTCTAGCCATTACTGTTTAACTCAAACCAAGAGCTTGTAGCTACAAATGTTCCCTGGTGGCAGAATTTTGTACTATTTTTTTATCTTCTGTAAATCAAAATTCCATATTCGAGAGTGTACTTACACCAAGTCTGGTTGAATTTCGTCCAATACATTTTTCGCTATAGGGCTCTGACACCTCTTCTTTAATTATGGCCACCCTGAGCGTGTGTCTGTGTATGTGTGTAACGATAGGATAGCTGAACGTGTTCCAAAGGTGATAATTGATTATGGCAAATGAATCATCAATAAATATTGGTATAGTGGAATGTCATTTATGCAAATTCAAATTGCCTTCAAATTCAATCACTGTTTCCGTACCTTTAAAGATCAATGCAGGAGCATCAACGGGGTATACTTATCCCTGCAAAATATACCTGAGAGAGAGAAAGAGCCTGAATTTTTAACACACATTTACAGGATGACTTAAATAGGCTGATGGTTTGGGCTAAACTAAATGGCTGCCAGTTTAATGTGGCCAAGTGTAAGGTGATGCACTTCGGAAGGATGAGATCACATGCTGTTTACTATATTGATGGAACTGAACTGCAGGAGGTTGATGAGGTTAGGGACTTGGGAGTTATTGTGGACAGAGAACTTAAGTTTCGAGGGCATATTGCAAAGGTTGCCAAAACTTCACATCAGATTACAAGGTTATTGAGGAACACACTGACAAGCAGGGATAAGGAAGTGATTGTCCCACCTTATAAAGCATTAATAAGACCTCATTTGGACTATTGGGCACAGATCTGGTCACCTGGATTTCTTAGTGATGTGGAAATGGTGGAGAGGATTCAGAGGGGGATTACGAAAATTGTTGCAGGCCTGTGGGATGTCTCCTACGAGGATAGATTGGAGGTCTGTGGGCTTCAAAAACTAGTTGATAGACGTATGAGAGGAGATATGATAGAGGCATAGAAATTATTAAAAGGGTTTTATAGGATTGATACTGATAACCTTTTTAAAACCAGTGAAGGATTAACAAGGGTGTTAGGACTAGATTTTTTGCTTGGAGGGTTGTAAATGGGTGGAATGCGTTGACAGAGGTAGTTGTGAATGCTTCGTCTGTGAATGAGTTTAAGGGGAAGTATGACAGGTATTGTGTGAATAACGGTTAGTATGTCAGTGTTGAGTCTCCCGCGATGAGTCTTTTGACTCCATGGAGGCACCTTGCATAATAATAATAATAATTTTGCTTATAACACTCGGTCACTTTGATCGACTGTATATGCATAAAAGCACCTCCATTGTTTTTACGTCTTAACAACTGTATACACGTCTAATGAAATGTTAATGAGGGTGGCACCTGGCGATGAAATGACGTCCGCCATTAACTGTTGATTTATAGGATTCCAAATATGGAACTTTATCAATGAACAGTTTCACGACTAATTATTATGTTGAACTAATTATAACGCAAGCGTTCTCGTGAGGCATATTTGCCCTTATGATTAAAATAGTTGCTAAAATATATGAAATTAATTTTTAGCCTTTACTTAAATTATAATTACAGAAACGTCTTAAGCATAGTTGGCACCGTTCCATCAATGCGGGATAAAATATCTTTGCATCCCCGTGCCTTACAGTCTATGCATGAAAGTCATTACTTTCTTTCTTTTCCATGATTATTATGTAAACCGAAAGGGAATTTTTGTGCTTAATTGATCCTACCTATGCGTTTAGTTTGACCTGAGTTACAACATTCAATTACAAATTCTTCCACCTTGAATAAAAGAGTCGTGATTGAAACCTACTTTAACCATCCGATCATTTTTGGATTCACATCATGTTTCATTGAAATATGCACTGAAAAGGTTTACGTATAGCGTATCCTAAATAGAAACAATAATTCCAGTATTGAATGTTTTCATATTTACATGGATATGAAGCCAATGCACTTAATCATTGCTATGAACTTATCCCTGGAAGGTTAAACGGGGTAGATGCTTCATCAAGCGACAGATGTGCAAGAGAAATAGTTATATATGGTTAAAAAATTAGAATTCACCCACCACACCCACACTTCTGCTAAAGTTGTTAATGCAACATTGCATTAAGTTCGCTAAGATTTTTGGGCTTTGAGATTCATTTTACTAAGAAAATACGTTCAAAATTATTATTCGAAAAATTAGTAACTATTTTTAAGTCGTTTTAAATGCTCACTTTTTATTTCTAAATGTTTTTTTAAGCGTTCATGAAAGACAATAAGAATTTCTTTAGTTCAATTATAATTATGGATTGATCATAAATGCCCTAAAGATAAGATGTAGCCTTCTTGCCCACTTTTTCTTTGTAATGTGTCTCTTTCTCAGTAAAATCCTAATATTCGAATTTCATTCTGCCACCCCAACCCCCCAATTTAGGTAAAATTGTTGGTATGGAAATGTTCACAGCGTGAACGAATTGGAAGCGCTAAAATATATTAAATAACAGAATTTACTATACGACGATTATAGCAGAATGTATCCAGTTAGATTGGATGAAATTATGCAAGAAATTTAATGAGGTCACAAAACTTGTTAATTCAGTATTCACCTTCTTTGAAGTGCTCCCCCTATACTGACCTTGGGTTGGATAATTTTCTAGGCTTTTCCTTTACTACAAGTAGAACGAGATGCCTCTGTAGAATACAGAATCACTTCGCAATTAGAAATATTTTGTAATTCAATTATGAAAGATACAAAGCGTTAAAAGCATAACTTACTTAATGTGAGATCGAGATTGAGCAACTATTGAGCAAAATTCTTCTAGAAGCAGCCGGTTCATGAGAGAGAGATTTTTGGAAACTAATATTTATTTGGCACTGTTACTGTTCTTTCCCAAATAAAATAAAATATTGAAATAAAAAAAAATTACATAAAATATATTTTTAAAGTAACCTATCAGTTATGGAAACGATAAAATTACATAAGAATATTTTTAAGTTTGCATTCGCTAAAATTTGGAGCGGACTTTGTAGGCTAAAAGACGTCATAGAGAAAAGAGATAAGCGATATGTATCCAAAGCATGCAAAGGTCACAGCAAATGATGCAGCCTGCTGACAAGTCACGTCAGACAAGCTGCCGTAAATTATATAGCGAAAGTCTGAATATTGATGACAATTGAGTTATGGAATAAAATTTCTCTAGAAACCACTTCGCAGCCAGATAAAGTATAAACTTTGATGTTCCCTTGTCTACACAGAACTTCGTTTTTAAAGAGATTAATATTATCTATTTAGTGTATGCAAGGGGGAAAAATGAGATAAACGAATGCACATAAATGAGTAGCCAACGATCTCCAAGGCAACCGGTACAAGAGCCACCTCACCAACAGGAAAGCCACTCTGTATGTTTAATAGGAGAGACAGAGAAAGATAGCGATGCTCTGCAAACCACCATAAGGATATGGAAGAAAATGGCTTGTTTTTGGAAGTTTCAGCAGGCAGTTGCTAAAAGATAGAGATATGATTTGTTACCATAAAATTAAATATTGAACTTATTGTCAAATCAAGTATTTCATCAAAATTCGTTTAGCTAGAGGTGATTGGTATGTAAACAATGTTTTCGAATGGTGAAATTCATTATATCTGGCTTAATTCGTTTTTAATTTTCTTAAAAATGGATTCCAATTTTGGCCTTTACTGATAAAAACCATTAGTAAAGGCTCCCAAAACAAACGTGTGTTCGGCTAACTCATAAGATTACCAAAAATTTCCAACGTCCTGATAGGATCAAAATCCTAGTAGTATAATCCAAAGGAAGCTACCATACTCGACAATGCAAACATTAATTAAAATACAATCACCACAGTCGGAATTAAATAGAAAAAAATTCGTCATAAAACAGCTAAGGCTATAAGGCGAGTATATTACACCTTGTATGTTCTGTGGCATCTTTGCTATTTAGTGAGATTTAAAAAAAATAATAATAAAATACTTAATTTCCGGAAGGGAAAAAATCCTGCTACCTTCGCATTTGGCCAACTAACTCACTTTTAGAACAAGTCCTTATGAAAGTTCCTTATGTTCTAGACGGGATTTGAACCCAGATCTGGGTTCGATACCGAGCGAGCTACAATGCCTCTGAAGGCGCTACACGACTACACAGTAAAAAAGATTCCTATCAATTCTTTAAACATGGATAATAAATTTTAAAATATCAACGAGCCAGCTGTTAATTTTTTTTTTTTTAATGTACAAAATTTAAAGTTCCTACGAATAAATTCTTCGAAGTAAAAAGCGATTTGTAGTCGACAAATAAATGCAACACCATCCGAGTGTAATAACCAAAGATGAATTACAATTAGAAGTTTCAAATGAAAATGAAAATGAGAAATATAACACAGTAGGGACTATGCTTTCACGTTTCCGTTTTCATAGTTTTTCAGGTGGTTAACCAACTGAATTTCACGAAAAAGACATCGCATTTCTCGATTCAAGTTTCTCATCACTAAAACTGGCATCCTTGTCAATATTACCATCAGCAGCTAATAATACTTGTATCGCATCTGTCCTTTTCACGTTATATCGTTACTAGCCAACAGTTGATCTATGGCTTAACTTATCGCTAATAGTGAACAGGAGGGAGTGGACCTGCACCATGAAATAGGCTTACCCACTGAATTATTTGCGCCTAGGGACTTAAAGGGGCATCATGAAGTACAAAAAATCGTATTCTAACCGTTAAAGATGTCGAGAATTTCGTTATGTGCACAGAAAAATGAAATTATTCGGTCAACATTGTAATAATTGCAACTAACGATCCTGTCCCCCCCTCCCCCAATAAAAAATAATCAGAACTTCACAAAGGCAATTTTAGAAGTTACTCCCGAACCATGAATTCCATTGCAAATATTACAGCTGAGATAATCAAGAGCAATCATACAAAATGAATAATTATTTCGAATGAAATTTTATTCTAAAAAATAAAATGCGACGGTATAAAACTAAAGAAAAAAAATCCAAATATCTAATTTGGCTTATTTTATTATTATTATTATTTATTTATTTATTTATTTTTTTCAAGATCCTCCGCAATAATGAGAGGGCTGATGGTCAAAATTTTCCACCCTTAAACTTATAGTACACACAGAATAACATCACATATGTCTGGTTTGAATTCAGATAGGGTCGGAAGGCACATTTTGTAAATTTTTTTTTTTTCACAGTTGAAATTGGGATACTTGTTTTCGGATGGAGGTGGTCCCCCCCCCCTCGAAAGAAATTCCGATTTGTGACAGGCATAATACACTATTCAGTATTATCAGTCAAACAATAATAATAATAATAAAAATGCTATTACCAAGTGCCTTCTAAAATATCAATAACCAAGTGCGTTTGTTATTCTCAGTACTTCGATTTATACACAGAGAACCATTTCGAGATAACTAAACTGGGTAATTTTGCATCGACCATCCCAATTCCTAGGACACCTCAATCTTTATACTTGTTACGCGATCTGAGATATAAGGAGGGATAATAATAGCGATAAAAAGTGCCTGAAGTACGACAAAATAAGACGTAATACACTATGAAGTAGACATACACGATTACAGAAACAGAAAGGAAAGAATGAAGAAGGTATGGTATAGTAAGGTACACCAGATGAGAGGAAAAAAAGTTAAAAACGGATAAGACATGTTTTGACAATGAAGGGGTAGGTGGGACCGAATCGGAAAAGAACGTGGAAAGAAATTACTAAAGCAACGCAAGGAAGTCAGATAACGTAAATCTTCGCAGGATACGTCGAGCGTAAAAAAAAAAAAAAAAAAAAAAAAAAAAAACAGGAATTATTGTTAACCTAATTTAGTGGGAGATAATCATGGAGGAATGCAGTCAATGAACCCCAGTTGGATACTCTGCCAGTCCACGATGACCAAGACAAGTCATAAATTATATAAAAGCAATACATGATTCCAATTTTAGCTTCCTATATTTCAAATCGTGAAGCCCTTACTAAAACATTGGGGGATCTACTTATAGCAAGTCGATCATGCTAGTGCCGGAACAGGTAAACGAGAATCAAAAAGTGCATGACACGTGTTTAGTTCTCAAAAATAATCACCACTTTGTACATAAGGGTTTCTCAAACTGTGTTCTGCGAGATGTTTTGGAATTTGTCATTTTAGTTTTCTAAGCATTTTTCATGAATAAATATTTTATAGTAGAAATATTCTGAGGAGAATAATATTCGTGAATATAACGAAAAGCTCAGACTCAGAACACCTAATAACATCTGTGTATCGTTAATTTTCACACATCGAAACCTTTCAACATTTGGGAAAGGGAATGCCGCTGTTTATGATGGGACATAAAAATTGCCTGCAAGCGGATTATAACAATGGGTGGCATATCCTCTGTTTTCAAAACTGAAGGAAATGGCATCTGTGTAGTAAATGTCAGTGACCAAGCAACATATTTTTAAACATGGAAATATTCATGAATTATCGTTAATTTTCATGCATCGAAATCTTTCAACAATCGGGAAAGAGAATGACCGATCATAAAAATTGCCTTCAAGCCGATTGCAACAATGGGCGGCGTGTTCTCAAAACTGAACGAAATAAGATCTGTATTGCAAATGTCAGCGACCAATCAGCAAGGATATATAAAGAAAATTTTTCCGCTGAAATTGAAGATGTGTAAGTGCTTGTTCTGAAACCGGAGCGCCGTGATTTTTTTAAAAGTAATAGGAATACAGATTTAAATTCTAATATGAATAAGAGACAAGGCACTTTGTTTAATTTTGGTATTAAGAAATCTCTTATTGAAGGTGTTTGTGACGGATCAAATAGTGAGTCATTCATCTCAAGCCTACAAAGACCTCCAAGGATGTACAAAAGGAATGGAAAACTACCAGCACACAGGAAAAAAAGTCTGCATTCACTCCTAAGTACTTATAATAATATTATAAATATATTTGGTGATCAGAGTAGGATATGTCAATGAAAATCAGCACAAATTAATTTAATGATGATTTAATTGATGTTTAATTAATAATAAAAATCAGCTAAATTACCAATTAATTATTAATTAATACATTACAAAATAACCAAGGTGTTCAGTGAAAATTTCAGGATTTGTGAAGTGTTCCGTCGTAGAAAAAGTTTGAGAAACCCTGTTGTACATCTCGATTCGTGTAGGTGCATTCCACGGATGCGAAAAGTTTTTTTTTTTTTTTTAAACAAAATACTCCTTTAGACACAAAAGGAGTTATTATTCATATGTCTTAGGCAATGGACAACAAACAATGAGAACCCACTCCCCTAAATAGTGGTAAAGATGCAATTTTAGATGCGTGTAATGTCAATATATTGCGCAAGTGATACTTCATAAACCACGGCTGCGTGACAATTGAAAAGGAACTGTTTTGTTCTTTGGTGGGAGGGTTATGAATCTACCGTATATTGGAAACGACATATAATGAATATCATAAGAACATCGTGCCAATAGTAGATGCACTGGATCTACAATGCAAATAAAATGTCAATAAGTAGTAGTATCATTCTTTCAACCAAGGAAAATAACGCTCAAGAAAAAATAACGACTGGTAGCGCCACCACAAAACAATAAATAATTTATAATTGCTTAGAAATGAACGAAAACAGCAATAAGCATTGCAGTAAATGAATTTTGATCGTATATATCGGAACTGGCTTTTAGAAGCTCCTAGTTGCTTATAGAAATTGCAAGTGAAAACGAATGATAGCTGAACGTATGAAAAAAAAATTAGATTATTTTTCACACTAGTTATAAAAGTGCATTGAGTATCAATGATAGAATTCTTTCATGTAATTTTGCAGACGATTTGTTGTGGAAAAATAAAACTCGAACCAAACGAATCCTCTTAATTCTTCATAGCGCAACCAATTCACAATCAACAACAGACGAACAGAAACGTAATTATTGTGACTCCTAGAGCACTTAAGAATAGTTTATTATTTATTACACCAATTCGCTATCTTCTAATGTGTATACGATAGAAATTTGTACACAAAGACCACTTTTAACAATGAGAAGAGTGTACAGGAACGTGCTTGCACGCGCACTGACGTCAGAACGACATTAGCAGTACATTTGTCGGTTGGCTAGTTAGGAAGTCGAATCGTTTGTAAGCAGAGAGAGAACAGGAAGTGAAGTTCTAACACCCGAGGGTATGAGAACGTCGTGTGAAGTATTTATATTATGAGATTTCTTCAGTGCAAAACTGGGATGATTTATTGTACCAACTTAGGTTTGTCGTTATAATAATAAATCATCTTTTTCCAAGAGTTTTAGTTCACAGTTTTGCTAATGGAGAGCGCTCTTCCGTGCAATGGATGTGTGTATTTTTCGCAGTATTAAAACGCGCCGTTGACCTGGATGGAATTTTAAAAAGGCCATTAAATGCCTTGTATTATTAAATGTTAACAGTTTCGTTTTAGAATTCCAGAATAAATTAGATTCTGAGAATTGCGAAGATAATATATATCATTTCATACGATTCTCGTAACATGAACGATGTTCGCGCATGCTCAGAATGCTCAGTTATCACACGGCAAGCAGCTTGGCAACCAATAAAACATCTCGTATTAGCTTTAAGGTGCTGTTGTTATCTGATTAATTTTTATTTTTCTATTCTTCTGTTTATTATCGAGAATTTTACTTTTTTTTACAGCTTATAAGTCATCATTTGTTATACGTTGGGGCCAAAATATTTTAAATATTTGACGCAGACATTTTTGTTTGAGAACTATTTAAAACACTATTTGGCTTCCTGTTTTTTGGTCAGCTTCCATGTGTCTGATCCATATTAATACGGCCTTAACATTGCTATTGAAGATCTTTATTTTGGTTTTATTATGGTGTTTTGAAAATTTCCATATATTATTTAATTTTATGAAAGCAATATTAGCTTCTGTCAATCGCTGCATTATACTCGTATTTCTGTCAGTTCCATCTTCAGTATCTCCATTTGCTCCCAAGTATGTAAAATTCCTAACTTCATGCCGACTGATTTTGATCTCTTTAAAGCATTTGCTGTTTAGTTTAAGCATTTTTACTTAAGTCATATTTAAGACCAACCATTTCAGCTGTTTTATACAATACTTTCGAGATTTGCCATCGTTGTATTTTGATGATATCAAAACTGTGTCATCAACATGATCTAAATCTTCTAACTATGACAGGATTTCACCAAATTCCTCTTCTTGCACCCGTAATAATCCAATCGATCACCCTGCCTTACATCAGATTTTATCTCAAACCATTCCGATGTTGTTTGCTGTGCAATCATATACTGTTTACTTCCTTTACACATTTCTTTTATTATTCTAACATCTTTGTCAGGAATTCCGTAGTTTCTAATAAATAACCATAATGTTTCTCTGTCAATACAGTGAAACTTTGGCAAAAATTGATAAAATTTAGGTAGAATCAAGTTCAAATGTCTATGCTTGATTCAATGATGTTCGATAGAAATGTAATGCACTCCCAACTGTTCGAAAACCAACTTGTTCAAGCCTTAATATCTTTTCTCTTATATGTTTAATACTATTTATCAATTTTACAGAAAAAAGTTTTAGAGGTAAATGACAGTAAACTAATTCCTTCCAATTTTCTTTTCTATCTAGAAAAGAAATTTGACTCCTCTAGAAAATATCTCGGTGAGAGTGAACTCAACACTCTCACCTATTTTATAATTTAAATATATAATAAATTATCTCAATATTTATAATTAAATTTAAAAAAAACTCCTTCAAAAGAATAACTGTTGCCTAAGTTGGACTCGTAAATGAAAGTTTGTGAGCGATGACAAGCATCTTACACTGATGCTACTGAAATGGAAATTGCTGTTGTCATGGAAACATTACGTCATCTGTCCCGAAGGAATGGTGTAGAGTTTGTACACCGAGGGACTGAATTTGCTATACAGAAAGACTTACGGTATGTAATGTTGATTGGGCTGTAAATGGCTTCGGAGTTATATGTCTCGAAAAAATATTGTTCAGAATGTGGAAGTGCAATGTCAGAAAAACTAAAACTAATAGGGTGGACGCAGGTGTGTGTAGGCACCCACTGGACGAGTGAGTACTAGAATGACCAAAAAAAAAAAAAAAAATACGGAACCTAGTTTCTCAAAAGACAAAACTAAATGGGGTAGTCAATACATAAATTGTAGCATCCCCTCATGTATACTAATGCTGGGGTGTTAGGGTTAAGAGCGAGATTTTAGCATTAGTTGGTGCAACCTCGTCAATAACAGGCATCTTCCTCCTTCCAATCTATCTCCGTAGTTGAAATCTCCATAATAATTATTCGACCAGCATTCATTGTGCTAATTTGCTGATGCGTGTCTACCACATCATCCTTTACATTCCCTGGCTAATAGCAGCAATCAACTGTATATTTTGTCCTTGGCATCTATCTCACATCTGATTGCTTGAAATGAACTGCTATCCACACATCGTCTTCCTGATATACTCGCGTTTTGGTTGCAATTCATCTGCTATCATCAATAATACCCTTCCTCGGTCATATTTGCTCCTTCCTCCCCGAATGCGAGAGGTTGATGAATTTGAAGTACTTGGGATATTGCAGAATCTCAATGCCGATACAGATGTGACATGAGATGGGATATCAGATCACATATTACAAGAATATGCAAAGGAATTAGCACTGCCTCTAACTAGGCTGTTTAACGTAAGTTAAACAGGCTTAGTCATCAAATAGGAATTATTTGGCATACATTACAATGGATAAAAAATTGTTCATCTTGAAGAACAAATTTCGCAAGGGAGTGGAAGGAGGACAAAATGTCTCGGTATAAAGGAGTCTCCAAGAATACAGTAGCAAATTACTGGCCACTCAGTATATTGGAAGTGCTGATAAAAATACGAAAGGTCACGTCTTATTAACTTACTGGCTTTTTATAATAGTAGCTGCTGAGCTAGGTAAAAAGAATGGCTAGTCGGTGATACTGCTGGATTTTGAAAACGCAGATGTTTGATAGGATACCACAAGGAGCTCTGTTGTGCATATTAGAACTAATGGAGATAGATATGAAACTGATGCTATGGATTCGAGGGCGGCTGATGGAAAGATACGAAAGAATGGTATACAGAGAAGCAGAATCCAGAATTCGCGGTGTGTTGCAAAGCTTTTCTGCTAGGACTACTATTGTTTATTTTGTACATGTATAGAAACTGATCTGATGGGAAATATTCAATTGGTTGGCAACGATTCAAAATTAGGGGTAGCGTAACAATTAATCAAGGTCATGTAGAGAGTTTGCACAATGATTTAAACAGACTGTCGAGTATGGATAAAAGACAATGATGTCAGTTTAATGTGGAGAAATGTGAAGTTATGCATTTTGGGACAAATCGATTACAAGCTGTGTATCCCATTGATGGAACTGTACCTCAGGAAATAGATGAAGATAGGGATGTGAGTGTGGATAGTAGATGGAGAGTTGAAGTTTAGAGGACACATTGCTAGGTTCATAGGATTACTTGGTTATCGAAGACCAAACTAACAAGTAGGGATAAGGGAAGCTTTTGTTCCACTTTAAGGCATTAATAAGACTGCAACTATCGCGCTTTCTCGGTGATGAAGAAATGGTGGTGAGGATTCAGAGACGTGTATCAAAGATTGTTGCAGGGGATGTTTCCTACGAGGATAGATTAAAGATCTGTGGGCTCCAAAAACTAGCTGATAGACGTAGGAGAGGAGAGAGATGATAGAGGCATATAAATTATTAAAGGGGTTTTATAGGATTGATACTGATAACCTTTTTTAAGACCAGTGAAAGAAGGGAGAGAACGAGGGGCCATCCCTGGATATTGTGTAAGAGTGTGGCTAACAAGGGTGTTAGGACTAGATTTTTTGCTTGGAGGATTGTGAAGGACTGGAATGCGTTGCCAGAGGTGGTTGTGAATGCTTCATCTGTGAATGAGTTTAAGGGGAAGTATGACAGGTACTGTGTGAATAACGGTTAGTATGTCAATTTAGGATATCCGGCGACGAGTCTTTTGACTCCATGGAGACACCGTTATAATAATAATAATAAATGCAAAGTTAAATCAATGAACTTACACACTTTTCTTCAGAAAGTATGCACAGCTCAATCAGTAAAACTTCTACATACAAAAGCATTTCTTCTAATCAAAATAAACATGTACTGCGTACTCCCAAGAACGAATACTGCACTGATACATCTCCAAATAATGAGTAGTTAAATTTATGAATAAACAAAAGGATAGAAACAATATCAGAATACCTATAACTGCATTCATGTGATATTGTTGTAATAATCTTTAGCTGAATAGTAAATGTACCGTACCAAATCTTCACTTAATATTTGTTATTAATAACAAATGTATTAAATTTAGATAAAATACTTATGGTAATTATCTGTGAAAATTATTTAATAAAAAGAAGAAATACGATGAAAATTATAACATGAAAAGATACCACAAGCTTGAAATTCAATATTTCAAGAGTTCGTTAATGTTAGCTGTAAAAATAAGAATAAAATCACCTGCATTCCTTCAGAATTACAATAACGATAAGTGTTACACAAAAAAAAAGTAGTTTAGCAATGTTGAATTAAAATATCATTATTTTTATGCGAACAGCCGAAGGTGACTACTTGTTTACAGTCTAAAGTTTCTAGCACTGATAAAGCTATTACTTTTTTTTTTTTTTTTTTTGTAAAGAACGTGTTTACTATTCTTGGATTAAACTATCAGTATTTTTAGCCGACAGATGAAGGTTAACTTCCCTCGATCCCTTACAGAAATGAATGCAACGAGAAAATTAAAATAACAAAACAAAAAAAAAAAAAAGAAAAAAAGTTACTTTAATTAATATTATCACACCTCATATGTTACAAACTGTGGACAACAGGAAAACTAGTGGCTGACTACAAAAACGCGAAGAAGATAAATGCAAATATTAATAGCAAAGAATCTGCTGTGATGCATGTTGCTCACTAGATGGCTCCACTATTGTTTGCGTTGGATACTTTTAATGATCAGTTTCAGTCAAGGCGAGAGAGGAAATAGCCTAGGACGCATGAGGCCAAAAATTATTTGCTACAACTCGGAAACTACGTCATTATCAGATTGCTAATGGAAGAATTGTTGAAATGACCAAATAAACTACGATTTTCGGATAAAAATGGACTGATTACTCATACTGATGTCAATATTCTGAACCTTTGGCCTGGTCCAAATCGATTAAATATGAACTGGGGACTTTAATCTCGAATTTCGCACGAACTGCTCATTGCGGACCATAGCAACCTAAATGTGTGACTGATAATTGGAAAAATAAAAAATAAATAAAAAACAGGAGGGAGAAAAAAGAGACTAAGTGGCCTAGCAAAGCATCCTTAACCTCAATTCCTCTACGTAGCAACCTCGGAACGATTAAGAGAATCAGAAGACCTTAAGTGACTAATGACTGTTGCAATAGTGCTACACATGAGGAATTGAGAGAAAATCGTATGTTGAAGAATGAGGAAAGCAGTGATGGCCTTGAAATTCAGAAGGAAAAGTCAGGAGTATGGACTTGGGTAATTATCATTTAAGTAGCAGAAAGAGTCTGTTTTCCCGGTTGCTACATCTATAATAAATCTGTTAATAATGGTATATAAAAGGTGCACATAATCCCTGAAGAAAGTAACAACAATCGAATACAAACAAGGAAGTTGTAAGTTCGAACAAGAATTTACAGTATGGGAAGGAGGGGAGCTATTTATTATTGGCCTGGTGAAATAGTAGTCAGATTTATGCATAATGTTTTTACGCTACTTTAAAAAAAAAAAAAAAAAAAAAACAGTTGAATAAAATACTAGATAAACAGAACATAGACTGATTGCGCTTGGAAAATATTAAAATTAAAAAATATTCAGAAATATTATAAAAATATTACAGTGTACAAAAGTGTAGTCATTTAGGAAGATAACTGCCTGGGCTTATCTTTCCATTGATTATATGGGCCATAAAAAAACTATGGTAAAAATGACAACAAAATAAAAGTGAAAATAAATTTGGTGACGTCAGACGAACTATTATCATTACGTGTTGGAAAGAAGGCGTTAGTTTTATGTGCATATTGCAAAACAGACAATGATTATGAGAAGCGTAATGTTCTCGGACCTAAATGGACGTTATTAAAAGAATCTCATAATTTCTTTATGCACGTCCAATTTTTAACAACTCGACAACTCCTGCAGCACATTTATAAAGTATATTAGAGTAGACTGTCTTCAGTAACTACAAGTTTCTTCCTTAAAGACATGCCTTGGGCTGTATCAAGTTCTACCCCAGTAAAGATGAAGATTTTGAAACACTTTACTACTGAAACGTTTCCTCTGTGGATGCTAAGATTGCTTCAAGGCAAAACAGGATTCTTAACATATTTATTTTTGGAATGCGAGAAAGCGAACTTTCTTATCACGACGAAAACAAGGTGCATTCTTATTATTTATTTACTTTCTAAATAAACAAATCTACTTCCCATTCTTTAGGGTGAAACGAAAGTTTTTATTTATTACTATTATTATTATTTTTTTTTGCAGCCAACTTTTTCATTAAAATATTAATGAAAAATGTTTATCGTTTGAATGTTACATGCGAATAAACAATTTATTTCGCATATGTGATTGCTTGTGAAAATACTAGTGGTAGTGGTGGTGAACAAAGAGATGGCGTTGGTGTAGATGATGAGGTTGAGTGGTGGAGACGGAGAGTTGTAGAGTAGGTGCCTTCCCTCGATGAGTCGGACTCCCTGGAGGTGTCAAATAAATAATAATAATAATAATAATAATAATAATAATATTATTATTATTATTATTATTAAACACTAAGAATATACTAAGGTAGCACTCTGTAAAAACTTCAGACAAAGTTATTCGGGATGCATTAGAATGAATAAGATTAGCACATCTCGAAGAAAAATGTCTAAAATTCAGTTTTCAAAGCAGACCTAGCAGAAGAATAAGATGACACTCACCGCTACAGTTGGAAACGATATCTTTAGCAGAAGTTGACCAATCTTCGATTAGGGCGTTCCTTGAGAGACCAACAGGGGAAGTCCAGATAGTCTAAACGCTAGAGCCAATGATATTTTGGGTCACAATATCCTGTATCAGATGCATGCACCGAATTTCTGCCAAACTCCATCAATCTGTGGATAAATGAAATATCTACCAAAGATGGAAGTCATCAAACTCATCACACAACCGATTGAAGTGCACCACCAAACTCCACAAAAGGAAAGATAAGTCTCAGTTATACACAAGTAAGAGTTTACCATCGCTTATAGGTCACTCTACAAACTGGACGTCCGTCTGCTTTAGTCAAAACCATATTTGGACTTTAGAGCGAAGTTTCTTTTTGCTGACTCTTCCCTATACGATGTGAGTGAAGACTTATGAAGGATTAGGCATCTGCCTGTTCAGGCTTCACTGGTCTTTCCATCTTACAGCTAGTCTTCCGCAATCTCTCTTTTCCTTTGGTCCATATTTATCCACTTCTTTTGGTAGTTGATATTTTCCCATCATATATAAATCCTCTTTCCATCTATCTCTCTATTCCTTGATCTTTGCATTTAAACTATGAATCCCTTAGCTCTATTATAATGTCATGTTTTTATGGGCCAATTTTATGTATCCTTTAATTGTTCTTAAAAAATCTCATTTTACTTTGGTGATTCTTTTTAACGGTATATATTTCTGTACCATATAACAGTAGAAGTAGTGACCATTTATAAAATTTAAATATAATTAAAATTCTTATTTAACAAGACAAGAAACCCAATTTAAATTGATTTTTTTTTTTTTTTATGGAGTGCCTTTTGACTCTTCCATAGATTTTCTGAAATTTATTTATTTTCATCATAATCTAATCTTTATCTTTTAGATATGTTATTATGCAATCTAAATCATTAAACTGCGTCACCTGTGCTATTATATTATTTTGCTACTGACAGTAGGATACAAAATCGTTCGAATCTGAACCGATCAGACTGTATGCCAATTTTAAATTTTGGGAAGTAATCACTATTAATTTTTTTTTTTTTAAACTCTAATAGTGTAATCGTATACCTCGGCTGCGACCGAGACACGAGTTAATATACACGTGATTTAGGACTCTTCATTGTCATTCATGCTTTGAATAAAAAACTCCAAAAACTTGGGAGTTTTGAATAAAATTCGATACATTTTGTTACATTTATATAATACAATATTATTATATTGATCAAGATATCAATAATATATATTTTTGATCTAATATGATCTGTCTTTAAATATCGTGAGTGTTGTCGTTATATTGTTGGCTTATTTAATTTGATTTTTGGAGATAATCTTCATTATCGCTGATAATAGAATCAAATTATCTGCATACAGCATTGTATTGATAATAGTTCATCTGGCTAACAATTTTTTTTCTCATAAGGCTAAATGCGTTTCGAAAATTAAATTCTCGTTATCCCCCCCCACACCCCCCTATAATTTGTTTTAAGATAAATATTATCTATACATGACCATCCGCGCCTCAAGTCATTTTATTCTTCTGAGAAAAGATTGCAATATTTCTGTTTTTTTTGAAAATATAATGTCCGATATCCTCATAAGAAGGACATTCCATTTTGAATAGAAATGGAATTTCCCTCTCTCTCTCTCTCTCTCTCTACTTTAACAAGCTTAGCAGACCACATCGAAATTATTAATACGCCAATCTCGTTTCACGATTATATGTCGGTTTAGGGATATTCCAAAGCCTTTTTAGATTTTTTTTTTAAATGATTTTTCAGACAAGATTAGATCTGTCTAACAATTAATTATTAGCATCTCTTCCATTTCTCGGTAACTTAGCTTTTTTTTCTCCAGCAAAATTGGCCCGACCCATCTATAAGCACACAATTAACAGGAGACCCACTCTTGCATAACAAACTTCAGGGTATGAAATCTGCTTTGTTGAAACAAGAACGAATACATAAATTGAAGAGAGAATAAATACTCACGGATAGCGTTAAAATGGCTTTTTTAAAATAAAATTTTCATCACCTAAATTGCTTACATGAACAACTTCAGTGAATATATAAGCAATAGATATAGGATTTGAACAGCACCGTTTATTTATTATTATTATCATTATTATTATAATAGGAGTAATCGTTTTTCATAACTTTTGGTTATGTTTGTCGCGTGGTGTCAAAATAAGATGGCACCAGATAATTCACACGTCCGAAACAACCCTGCAGGAAACCGTCTACAATTATGCTACCAACAGTTTCCTGTAGGGTTGGTCTCACGTTTCCTGTAGCTTATGCTGAAGTCAATCCTTTCTTTCATTTTAATAACATTTTTAATGCTTCTTATAATAATCTTTACTGCTTCATAAAATTCTAAAGGTAATTTACGAAGACTCGCTTCTAGCCATTAAAAAGTTAAAAGTGGGGGAGGGGGGGGATGCCGAAAGCTGTAAAAATGTTCAAATATTGACGATGCCTCATCTACTATACTCGGGGCATCACCAGTTACCCACCCCGACCTCGTCTGTCTCTTTATGACGTCCCAAACGGCTACTGGCGGTACCTCAACGCAAATAGACGAGAAATAAGACCATCAGAGTAAACATTTGATGTTCTGCTTGTGTCAACATTAACTTTTCTGAACAGTGAGGGTCAGCGACCGACTATTTCATTGCCATTTACACGCTTTTCCTAAAGCAGATCGTCAGAATAAGATGTAACGTAATTTATTATGAAATTAAAGGGTTGTGTGCAAAACTTATGCAGTTTGGATGCTTTCTTTGTCCCCATTCCAACTTCCTGGGGGAGAGCTCAATCTAAAACTTCGTTTAACTAAGGAATACTTAACCTCGGTTCCTTTTAACAAAAAAAAATCCACTTTATTTTTCAATGAAATAGTACTGTTGCGATTTAAACAACTAGTTTATAAAACACAGGAAGATGAACGAGTTATTTATGAAAAATATCTCGTTGTAAGTAGCATATGAATGAGACTTTTAAAAAAAAAAAAATCAAAAAGGTATATTTTATAAGTATAGAATTTCATAAACTATGTTAAACTGCTAACAATATTGAAATATATATTATAAATAACATATAAGGTACATTATTATTTTTGAAGAGAAATCAAACAATTTACATCGGCAAACTGGATAAAAACAATTTACATTTTGACATCACAATTGTCCCAACCCATCCATCTTACATTTTGTAATTTTAAAAAGTTGTAATCAGTGGCGGCTCGTGGCTTGAAATCGTGGGGGGTGCTGCAACTTTCGAAATATACATACACACTGTAAGTACAGTATATACGTGTTTGGATAAAATATCAAAATTATGGTAAAAATTTAAAAAAAAAATTAAACATGAAAAAATATTGTTTATTATCGATAAAATTATACAGTTTGGTATAATTCAAAATTACTTAAAAATAAAATCCATTATCCTAACCCCAATAATGTTCTAAAATAAAAACTATAACAAATGCTATGTCTTTAATTGCAATGTCCAAATATTTAAAGAGACGGAGTAAACACGATAAGCACTGCGAATACTCTACTACTGGCTCAAACTGCATATAAACAACAGTGGAACTACGCGACGGACAGTGCCGCATTATGCTAATAGCTCGCATCTCGCTATGACGTGCATATGCTTGCGCGCGTAGCAATATGACACTGTGGTAAACACAGTGCTGCTAGCGTTCTTCGCCCTCCTTAGTGCTATAAGATGGATTTTTATTATTTTTTATACGAAATAAGAGAATTGTATAGGATTGTTGATGATAAAATTAAATATTAATAGCAAATATAAATAAATTAATAAATATATTATATATCGAGAAAAATTGGGGGTGCTGCAGTTCCGCAGTGCCTATGCACGAGCCTCCCCCTGATTGTAATAATAATTAATGAAAACAATTTTTCCACAAACATGACAACAAAGACTTAGTTAGAATTAGAGTGGAAGTGACCAATGGGAAACTAATGCATGATCTGTTAACTGCATGTGTTGTGATCAATGTATTTGTTTTTGCAGGATACCAACTCGAGTTTCGAGGGAGAAAAATAATCCTACACCTGTGTATGAGAATGACTAACTCATCCTTCATTTGAAAACACCTTATGTTGAATATCTTAGCATCCTAACTTCGAACGCAGTTTTTTTTTTTTTTTTTTCCACCGAAGAAAGTTGAATCAATTAATTCGCTGTTGTAGCCTGTACAGACAAAAATGAGAACGGCGTATTGTCCAGTTAATACGCAACTACTTCTGATATCAAATATCTTGGTATTCGACCCCCCCCTCCCTCAATCCGAACCCCACTTTAAAGACAGTGATATAGACTAGTTTACATCAATTTCTTGTGTACCTTACAATTACCCAGTTAAATTGACACTTTCTTTAATAGCCACACTGATCTTTGCTCGATTCTATAACTGAAATGAGAAGTGTGGTGAATGAAGATCTGCAAATAGAATCCATCAGTTTTTGAAGTTTTCTTAGTTTAGGAGCTATCCGTATAATTTAAAAAAAAAAAATATTTTAAATTATACGGATTTTTTACATATAAGCGTTTGTAACCTGTTTTTCTTTCTATATAATAAAAGAATTTTCTTTGTTTGTTCGATGACGTCAAAAGACGGATGTGACGTTGCATTGACGTTCCCATGACAACAGAGTCAGTCTACTAAGTAGTGTACTGTAGAGTAGTTTGCGTAGCAAAGAAACGGAGTTGACGTTTTTTTTTTATATGTAAGACGTTTGTCATTGAAACGTTTTTTTTTTTTTTTTTTTTTTTGGTATTTGCATTCAATTTACGTCACTCATATACGATCTTTATCTTTGTAAGAATGAAACAGGCGATATTTATGCGTTAATAATATTTATCGCTGAAAGCAATATTTGGTATTGTGAATATTCAATCAGTGATTTAACATCGTTTGTACACTTATTCGTTTATTTAATACAAATAATAGTCCAACTACCGCACTGTGCATGGGTTGGATAGCTTGTATATACAGTGGTATCATATATACACATATATATATATACATATATATATATATATATATATATATATTAATTAAGCCGAAAAAGTAAATACAAATAAATAAATAAAATAAAAGTTTGTGTAATGTCTACAATATTCGGTCCAATAAAAGAGAATTTTCCCCGGGATTCTAACAATATAATAAATTTCGAAGTAGACCTAAAAAGAGGTTACATTAAAAACATTGTGAAGTAATGCTTGTTATAGGAGTTAAGAATTGCGAAACGTGCAAAACTCACATTAAAATCTAATACATACCATATGATACCAGCCAAGTAAGCAATGATATTAGCAAATCCAACAGAAAAACAGGGCAAAATATGCTACATCACTCCCAGTAAATAACCGCTTGCATTTCTAAGCCTGCTAAAATAGCTAGGTTTTACTCTTTCCTACTGCATCACCTCGCGATGACTGTGTAAAATATGCCGTAGAAATAGTGGTGATTTGTAGCTGTCCTATATCTTAAATAATGTTATTACTTCTTCCTAAAGATATTGTAATGTTTTAGCGTAGTTTTTAACAGAATGAGCTGTATCGGAGAAAGATGGCTAACCACCAGGAGATTGCGGGAATTTCCCAGCGTATAAGATTATTCTCGGCAGGTGGTCGGGACCACCCGTGGTCAACTAACATCAAGCATGCCTTTAACACGTTCTGATTCAAGTTCACTACGGTCACGTGATTCTGAATAATGAATGGACCTTAACGATTGCTATCCGGCTGAACAAAGAGATCGCATCGGTTGCATTGTTTATGAGGAGATTAATGTGGTTGGGCTAATGAAGACTCGATTTGCGAGAAATGTTATGAGTTCGTATTCAATAAAGAGCAAGCCTTGTCAAAGGTCCTGCATCTTTTTTAATTTGATTTTCTTGACACTAACTTGAAAAATGTTTAAGTATCGTAATAACTGGGTTTGCTCAACAGTATTAAACACAATTCAAAACTATTTCGTTCTTTTACAGCACTAAGAATTTAAAAATCTCATCGTCTCTACTTCAACCGTAATTAATATTTGACTGCAAAGATTTTACGGATTATAAACAACTCGTTATAATTTTGGCATGGCTTCAACAACCCGGTCGTGGAGTACCTGAAAAGGCACGAACACTTCCTTTTATTACGTGCACTTTTAATTGACGACAATTCAAGATTTATGAAAAAAATTTTACGTTCAAATAGCAGAATAACTGCAATATTGTTGAAAAGAGTACTAGTTTGAATCATAAAAATAAATAAATAAATAAATCATGTTTTGTTATAATGAAATGCAGAACTTGGAGACTTTTTATTAGTTTATCATTTTATTTTCTGAAAAAATTAAAATCAAAAAGTTATTTCTTTTCAAACTCCTTCGTGACATATGGGCCGCCCTGTATAAGTAACAGTGCAAATATTTGTCCTCTTGTTTTACAGGACTGGTTGAGAGTCATTACGACTGTCTTTATCAACCTGGCGAGAGACAGAGAGGATGGATGGGAATATTTAGTGAGTAACAATGATTTGACACTTTTATATTTTTCTTATATCCTATTCATGATGTATCGTGGCTATCCATGATTTGGACAAACGTACATATCGTAATGTAGGAAGGAAAGAGGCAGTAATGCTAACTGAATAAATGATTCAGCTACTGTAAAATAAAACTATATAAAGCAACATCAACCGTTACAAAGTCAATCATTGAGCTCTTTTATAAACAGAAATTAATTTGGCTGAGGAGATCGTGCGCCAGCCATTTTTGGAATGGGGGGAGGGGGGGGGGGAGAAACCAGACGAATCTTTTACACAATGATGTAACTGTTTTATTCCAAGGAGCGTTACCTGATCCCCCCCTCCCCTATTTTGGATAACATAATCTCCATTTTTTGCATCACTTATCTAGACAGTTGGAATAGGCTATCTGTCTGGAGCACCAACAGTAGCTTTGTATCAACAGCGCTATCTGTTTGTGTCAAAGGTTATCTCTTAAATGACACAAATGAAATAGGATTGAAGTACTTCTAAGTCAAGGCCTAATGGACCGGTTTGGTCGTCGGAAAACTAACCTGAAAACGGTTTTAATGAACTGCTCGCTACGATTGACATGCCTTGCGTGTGTATCCTCGCAATTACCACCTGAATTACTTCCTTTTTCACAAGTTATAGAATAACTGACAGTTCGTGAATGGGGCAGCTATTAGGATCGCAAGCAGTTCGTTGTAAGCATTCTTGAATGTGTGCTTGTTCCTATCCGATGACTCGGATACCGAAAGACACTGATCAGATGTGCCTGACAGAATTTTCACGCATACCCGATCATCATGGGAAAAAAAAAAAGTCATGGATATCTCCGACAGAGATATCCATGACTTTTTTTTTTCCCCCAGTACAACCTTTAATAGCATTCATCATAAGAATCTGCTCATTAAAATGCGCCAATGTGTCGCTGGCGTTGTCGATCTATTCATTCACCTTTGTCTTATGTCCAAAGGTGAGGAGATTGTCTAAGATGCTTGAGCACTAATTAGCGCTTCAGATAGTGAAGAAGTTAGCTGTTAATGATCTTCTGCATGAGCGAAGAACGGAATACAAATTTTGGTATTAAGATTCTTTTTAATATATTCATAACTGATTAGCATAGCAATATTAAAATTTCTCTTTCTTTCCTAATGATGTGAAGCTGGATAAAGATATCAACTGTTTGGATGACCTCCGTTCTTTAGATCAGTGCTTCACAAACTTATGGATGTAAAGGCCCCTTTGGAAAAATTAAAATATTTCACGGCCCCCATCGAAAAAGGATTGAAGTACTTGTAAGTGAAGGCCTAACGGACCAGCTCGGTCGACGAAAATCGTAATACAGACATATATTATTATAATATTTATTGCATTTATATTCAATACAAAACATACACAGCGAATATTGCAAAAATCAAATGCAAATATTACATTTTTAGCATCTTACATACACATTTGAGATGGCGCATTATCTTATATTTTTATATAGATAGATATATTTTGAAATGAAACTTATATGAATAAGCATATACAATATTTACTAATATTCATTAAGCGCCGAAATATACGCAGGAAGCAAAATTTGTGAACCAACACCAATGTGTAATTTTTTCCATTAAAATATAAAAAATAACAAAAAAAAAAAAAGAAATAATAAACAATAAAAATTAAATACGTTTCTTTTAAGATAAAAAAAAAATCTACTTAGTCTTAAAACATTTTAAATTTGTTTTCATTATTTCACGGCTCCCCAAGGGAGCCGCGGCCCACAGTTTGGGAAGAGCTGCTTTAGATGATGATCATAAGAAGACAGATACGGCAAGTGACGTTTAAAATTTATTTAAGCAAATGTTCAATATTTATGCGATTTGGTAAGAAGGCAGAGAAGTGTTTCGATGGATACTAATGACAGAGACTTCCGAAAGCGATTTGGAATACAGAGATTTGAAGATTTGGTTGAGAGCAAGTTGGAAGTTCAGGAGTCATATCAGAAATGTTCAGAAGACGGTACGTTAAATCCAAAAACGCGTAGGAATCATTAAGTTTATTGAGTAAGTTCGCTAACAAGTAGTTTGCATGTTCGGTGAGAAAAAAATCCTCTGCTAACTCCATATGATACTGTTTAATCCACGTTTATTTGAAAAGTCCTTTACGTCTGATCACAGTTTCTTCTTCAATCCTAGGCTGGTTTCACGAGTCCTAAGGATGAAAGGAAATCGTGATATAATTATACAAATATGATCGGACCATCCCACTCACGAAAGGTTATTTGCTAACGTTTTGTTCCGTCAGTGGGCTAAGGATATTTTTTCTATTTTAATCATTTTATATACATATATTTTGTCATTTATTTTTACATAATCCAGAAACCCTGCTCTAGAGACAAAAAAAAATTGAACTTTTTCAAGCCACTTCAGGTCTCCAATCACGGGATTCGAACCCGTAGCTTGAAGAGCGAGTACGCTAACCACGCCTTACAACAAATACAAGCACTTCGTTTTTATTGTTACTATATCAAAATATTGGGAAATGTCTATTATCAATAAGTTACAGAAGCTGTGAATTTACGTAACCGTAAAAAAGATAGAGGTAGAAAGTTTTTTTTACCTTGGATATAATATACGTTAAAGATACCAAGCTATTTTAAATATAAACCTGGTTTTAATCCATTTCCCAAGTAAGCAAACAGACAAATAAGTCAAGTTTGCGCCTGCAAGTAGTGCAAGACCAAGGCAACTCGTGGTAAAGGTAGAACTAGCTCTGATCACTATCAGAGCTTGTTCCACTTTTATCACTTTACCCTTAATGCAAGGCACATCTCCTTGAGGAGATGTATGATGCTATGCATTAAAGGCAAGGGGCCACTACCCAGACCGGTTTCGACCTTTATTGAGGTCTCGTCAGTGGGAGCCAGGCTTAGAAATACCAAGGTTTAAGTAATACAGAGCTTATAAATATTTTACCAAAACAAGTTCCCATAAGGTGCTTTGACCTTATTCAATTAAATAAAAATCTCAGGATGAGAGATAGATGTAGAAAGTTTCTAAGCCTGGCTCCCACTGATGAGACCTCAATAAAGGTCGAAACCGGTCTGGGTAGTGGCCCCTTGCCTTTAATGCATAGTATCATACATCTCCTCCAGGAGATGTACCTTGCATTAAGGGTAAATACCAAGAATAGTGATCAGAGCTTGTTCCATCTTTACCACGAGTTGCAGTACGTGCGGGTCACCCAGACTTGCACTACTTACAGGCGCAAACTTGACTTACTTGTCTGTTTGTTTACTTGGGAAATGGATTAAAACCAGGTTTATATTTAAAATAGCTTGGTATCTTTAACTTAAAAAAGATAGTTGTTATACCTAATCTTAATTAAAACGCGATGCATAATAACGATCTAATCCAATCCTGTTGAACATGGTCGTACTGTTAAGTTATATAAATGTGTAGGAGGACAATACTAACAAAAGATAAGACACAATGAAGGAAGAAGAAGATATGGTGGATCTTCTAAATCATCCATTTTTTTTTTTTTTGTTTTTTTGTTTTTTTTTTGTTTTAAGCACAACCAATAAGCAGGTGAATATGGCGTCGAGCACGTCACTTTGGTGCCGGCGGTGAGTAATCCGCATATTGTTCGGTGTACTGTTAAAACGTTTTCCTCCTCCAGCACTAAATTAGGTGGTCTCGATATGCGAGCTGGTGTTCCGCCCTGAAGTGTGTCGATACAACAGAATTTGGGTAATTCGCGAAGTTCATGCTGTTGCTAATAGAGGTGAACTTAAGTTTGCTGTCGGAAGGCCAATAATAAATTATAATAACGTTAAAATATTTACAGTTCCCCATGGTCCTCTAAGTTTAAAATTCTCTCCTTTGTATCCATAGTATCATAGGACATCTTCATTTCACTTAATTCAAACAATACTGGGAATCACATACAGTTAGAGTGCATGCTTACAATGGAATCCCAATATGCGTGCAGTAGCGTGTTAAAGAAATAAATTAAAATATATCTTTAAAAAAAAAAAAGATTACATTAAAATGAGATAATATATAAAATTATGTTATATAATTTAGGATGACAATTTCCGACTTCAGGGACAGTAACGGTTCAAATTAGGTCTGTGACGTAGGGCTTCAGCACACTTTCTTTATATAAACGTTCATGTTTATATGAAGATCTATGTAGAAGTTTGATCCTCTTCCAATAGATCCTATGGTTTGGGTTTTCAACTCCGTGTTGAGCGAGGCCAGATTTCAGTAGTTTGATGAGACGGTTATGGTCTTGATGTTCTGAAATGCGTTTGTTGATGGATCTGCCTGTCTGTCCAAAATAGGACAATTTACAGGAGCATGGACCCTCGTACGCCTAGGTAGCATAAGAGGTGAAAGTTTGTCGTTAGGAGAAGGTAACCAATTCTGGATCTGGTTGATTGGTTTGTAGGTGGCATACACTTTATATTTCTTCAAGATTTTTGAGACTTTCGGAGATGCCTTTGACATAAGGTATGGGAATCCTACGGGTTTGTTCTTGTCTAGGTTGATGTTAACTGATGATTTTTTGTTGTTTTTGCATTTATTCATTTTGCATGGCGGTATTTTTTATTATTTCCAATTCTTGGTTTAAAGAACCTTCGGAGGAGCAGAATCTGTGTGCTCTGGTTGCTAATGATGCCAAATTTTTGAGATGGAGCAGAAGAATTGTGAATGTAGCGTTCTGAAAAAGTCGGCTTTCAATAGACAGAAAGTAGAGATGGAACCATCTTCTTTCCTTTGGATTTGTACATCCAGGAAGAAGAAACCTATGGAGATTCTTTTTCGAGCGTGAATTTGATGCGCGGATAAAGAAGGTTGATTTTATCTAGGAGCAAGTGTAGTTCTTGTTCAGAATGACTCCAGACAGAAAAGACGTCATCAACGTATCGTAGCCAGATTTTTGGTTTAGGATTAAACGTGAAAATGTTTTCTTTCAGGTGTTCTAGCATCATTAAGCATCATAATTCTAACACCATGTTCTAGCAACCTTTGGCATCATTAGTAACCAGAGCACACAGATTAAAATTCCCTCCTCTCTCTCTCTCTCACTATATATATATATATATATATATATATATATATATAAAACACAAACTTGTATTATCTCTTTCTAACGAACAAAAAAATATATATTTAGTCTATTAAAATGCTCGTAACTTTTGTTTTCTTTCAATGGAAATAAGTTTGGATCCATTGTAATGCCTTCGAAACTAATTTGTTCCAATGCGAATTTGTTTCAGGATCACGTGATCCTGAAACAATATTGACGACCATATTTTGATGACCTCCTGAATGGCAACGTCTTAATTTTTTTAAGCTGATGGTCCTCCACCTGTGTGGACACAGATGAACGAGTTGTCAGGGAAAACAGACGGTGAGAATGAAAAGCATTACAACAGAGTAATATCAAGTTAGATCTGTGGGCTGGTAGAGAAGCGTGCTGTAATGGAAAAAAGATTTTTTTCTTTAATCTCTTCTGGTGAAGAAGTCACCTGGATGGATTAACTGAGAAAAGCTTCTTATTACAAGTAAATGAATTTAAAATTTAGATTGAGTTGTCCTTAATTCAGAAGCAGTGACCACAAGGAAGATTTCCTCTTAGATGCATCAGCAATTTATCTAAACGACTATGCGAATTCTGTTGGGTAGAAGATTCCTCTCTCTCGGTAGCATGCAAAAAAGTAGGCCATGGGCATACAAGCCAGTGCGCACAGTGACTTGCAATTAAAGTATTGTTTACTTAAACATTTTTTTCCCTGATTTTCAACGTGTTTGTGTAAGAAAACATACTACGACATTGTTCGACATACTCTAGCGATGTGTTTAAACAATCATATTATCACCTATAAACGTGATGAAGCTAAAAACTACACGCAAAAATGCTGTAGATGAAAATCTTGATAACCATGCAGCTATTAAATGCTGTTGAATTGGTTTAATTGATTTCATTACACTAATAAACGTCTACTCTTGATGAAAAGGTTATCGTCATCGATGACATACTTTTTTTCCTTCTCAGACCGCCTTATGCGTATCACATCATCATCTTCCTGTGTGCATCTTCCTTTATAAACTTATTGGCCTTGTTGAGGAAAAGGCGGTAGCGCTTTTCCCACTGTGTTAAGTCCACCAAATAAGCTCATTTAAGAGTAAGTTGACATTATGTTACAGGGAAAACCCGAGTCCTCCTGCCCGAAAAAAAAACAATGAACATTGGTCTCTTTTCGGAGCTCGAGAAGAAACAATATGAACACTAAGACAAACAGAAATAACAACACCGTAAAGGCTATAATAACTATTTTTCCAGAACGGTGATGCCATGCCCTTGAAAACACTAAAAAAGTCATTCTTCAATAGAAGAGTTCAGGGTGGAGAATCTGTAGACTAAGAAAGGTGGACAAAAGTTTGTATCGTCTTTAAATTCACAAGGGGTGTGATAACAAGAAAAGAATAAAGAGTTTCGTTAAGAACATTTTCTTTTTTTTTTTTTTAAAGATTTAGCACATCTTCAAGGTTTCAATTTTTTTAAAAAAAAAATCTTATGAGAGAACATCGTTGATAGCTTTGCAGACTTTGAAGAGACCGCCAGGTCGATATATAGTATGCGATAAACTCGTAATCACATACTACAAAGCACGTCTGAATTTCCACCATTACACCATGAAAAGTTGGCTGCTTGAATGTGCACAAATTCGCGTTTTAATCGAGTCTAAAAAAAAATAAATAAAAAAATAAATAAAAAATTTCAACAGCCATATCGAGATGCAACAAATTACAGAAGCGTTTGAAGACTTTCTGCTACTGAAAAACATTTCTACATAGATTAACAATATACACACGCATGGCTAAGTGAAACGGAGGATTTTTTCCCCTCGTATTTCTTCTCCTCTTCTCGACAGAGCCCACAATCAACAATTCAGTTATTAGCGAGGTTTTCACTACAATATTCATAAAAAAAATATCTTATCCAAAACAAAAAGGAATATAGTACCTTCAGGAGGTTCTTTACTGATTTCTTCAGCCGGAGGTTCTCGAACTGATGGAGGCGGTGGGTGCTCTTCTTTAACTGGTGGGTGCTTGTTCACCTGGGGGAGCGGATACTTTTTTTTATGTTTGAAGATCTTCAGCATGATAGGACCGTCCTAGTTTGTAAATGCCTGCAGTGAATTCAAGGCCCGTGTGCCATGCCTTGTAAATACGAGAAGCCTGGCGGAAAGTATGCACAAATTAATCGCCTGTTGGCGGAGACGCTGTTCAGGAATGTACAGGTAGGTAAAAGAGGGAGTTGACGAACTTCGACCGTCACAGAATGCCGAGATGTGTACCGATAAAAAAAAAACAAACTAGTAGCTCATCTGACAGGCCACTGATATTATAGCCCAATCATCGCATCCCCCCAGCTTCAGTTCGTAGCACACGAGGCGCTCCAGTCATTCCCATTGCGTCAGAGCTTCTTGGCACCGGGCCACTGAATGCATAGTATAACGCTCATTTATCCCCCCCCCCCCACACACACACACCCGGCATTGGAAATTAGTAGTTAAGTTATATGAAAGTTAACATAAATAAGCAAGACAGTATCATAGTGCTGCCATCTAGTGTCAAAGTGGTGCATCATATTATGATAAATTCATATAACACCCTTCCCCCACAAGCAAACACATATAGGAAACTAATACAATTCTTTTTTTATTATTTCAGAATATGCTCATCTGGTTAATTTCGGTTTTATAATATAAAACCAGACCGTCTTTATTTTGTACAACTGGTAGTCGTGATAAATAATATCTCTTCCGTTTTAACGATATATTATCTTTCAAAATAACTAACCATGAAACGGTAACACACACATAACTTCCCAACAACATTAATTATTTCCCCCTTGAAAATTCAAGACCGCCTTTCATTCATTAATCATTTTAATGAACCAGTTGAGATGGGCCGCGAAGCTACCGTAATCCGCAATGAATAACGTAGCTTACTGATGAGGATTTAACCGCAGTTCGTGCTGCCATCTACCGACAACTAAACGTAACGCACTCTTCTTGACGAAGTACGTGAAAGAATATGGAAATCTTATTTTGAAAAATTGAAAATTAAAACTTAATTTAATCGAAAAATTAAAAATAAATTGATATTCTAGAAAATCTGAAGATTTATAAGGACACTTACGATAACGAAGATAGCCATGGTTAACCGACACTCGTCGATAGAAGACTTATGAGAAACAGAATTTAGTTATCCCGATGACTGACAAGGCAACGTTATATTAATTATTAAATCTGAACACTTCTATTGGAAAGAAAAATGGGTCGCGTGGATACCTGTTAAGAAAATAAATTTCCAAGAAAGGATAGTAATACTTAGGAATTTACTGGATTTTTAGGTAATACTATTCTTACTGTACACGTTTTTTTTTTTTTTTTTTTTTTTTTTTTTTTTTTTTTTGCTACTTTAAGTGAAAAAAATAAATGACATTACTAAAGTTCGTGAACAAGTCTTTAGGTCGATATACGTGTCAATTATTCTGCCTGTACTATGAGAATAACTATCTGACATGCTTCATTAACCTTTCAATTCGACAGGTTCTTCTTACGATCTTTACTGCAATAGCCTTTTTTTTTTTTTTTTCCCCAGTTTTATATCGAGATTAGAAATTTAACTTTATAAAAAGTATTCACTAAAAATTTAATTACTTTCGCGAAATTTGACAGTGGTTTTGTCAAACAACTTCGTTAAGGAAGCAAAAATAAGGAATGTATGGCTGACAGTTTTCTACAGGTGCTAGAGCTAACTTCTTTTTCCAGTAATGATAAAGAAGGAAACCCTACACGTCTAGGTTTACTAGCCACAATAGTCAACTATACCAATAGATTTAAGAGACATACTGAAATCATGTGCAAGCAAACATAAGAAATTTATGAAACGGATAAGTTACAGAACGACAAAAATACAAACAAAAGAAAATAAGGGCTAATGGAAGGAAAACCTGTAGGCAAGATTGGGAAGCTAACGATGTACGTTATTTATTTTGTATGATGATACAACGGCAATGAGCCCCTTTTACTGGGAGGTACGACACCATCTCAATTCCCCCCCCCCCCCTAATTTTATCCGGGCTCCGGACTGGCATAGCTGACGGATCAGGTCTATGGGCGGGTCTCAAGTATTCCTGACTGTAATCCGTTGTGTTAATGGTCTGGGGGACGAAAATCCCCCAGGAAAAATCGTCCATATGGGACCGGCTAACTCACCTTTCGTCGAAAGAGACCAAATAAAGGTTCCTCGCGTCACGGACGGAATCGGACCCAGGTCTTTCCAACCCAAGGGCTTCGTCTTTACCGACTGAGCTACGAAAGCTCTAATGTGTGTGAAAAGGCAGGAAACAAAATTGGAAGCATTCAGGAGGCGGGTGGGTAGACAAGGATACAAAACAGAAAAAAAATCCAATTTTATCGTAAAGGAGGAGGAAAGAAAGTACACAGTTTCAAAGAAGCTAGGAAAATAAGAAGTTTTTTTCTTTTATTTTATTTTTCAATGAAGTAAAAAAGCAAGAACAGCTCCACTATAACTGTGAAACAAAGAATATTTATATTTTTTAAAAAAGTAAATGAAATACGGGAATAAGACTAAAAAAGAAAATAAAAATCATAAAAACTAAACGATAATGCAGTAGTGGTGAAGATAAAAACAGCTGATAACGTGGAAAAAATAGAACTGATCCAAGACAGATTATTTGCTATTAAATCTATAGTCACATCCATTGAATTTAGAACCTGAACTGTGCAATTCCCATATAAGTCATTGAGATGGATAGTGTGCATCGGTGATATTTAGTTCAGGTAGATCTAAGAAAAAAAAAAAAAAAAACTTGCTCTACTTTATTCTTTGGCAATTATGCGTATTATTTAAGATGACATTTTTTCTTTTTCTTTTGTGTGTGCGCGTACATGTGTAATACACACGCACAGAGAAAGAGAATCAGACGTGGCGTGACAAAATACAAAAGAAATATGGACAAGTAAAGTTGAAGGAAAAACAGTTTAGTGTTTCGTTTTTATTTTTCTAAGATTAAAGCTGACAGGAGATGAAGTTACAGGCTCGGAAATGATGGGAAAATGAATCTCATGATCTGCATATTTCTTCAGAACTCTATGATAACATTCATTTGTGTTTGTTTGCTTCCACGTGTAAATTATCACATATATGTAGAAACCGCACGCTCATTACCATCTGAGACCCACATTCTATCTTCGACAAAAAAAAATTTTCAGCAGCAATACATACAAAATTCGTTAACCCTAAGCACAGTGTTACTTGAAACATCCGTCAAAAGATGGCAGCACTCAACTGCCGCTAAGGCCAAAGAGAAAATCGATACGCCCCGAGAGTTTCATTAAAAGGCTTTCAGTGATGCCTCTTAAGTCACCTTACGGATGTAGACACGGGATGATACAGAAGATGTAAAAGCTGTCTCCTGAGACTAAACATCAGGATAAAACGCCATTCCTTCAACAAATGCTTTCCGCGACATCCATTTATTATGGGAATACCGAAAACAAGTCTAAGAAATAAATATTTTCTATCGCCGACTGTTCAGCAGCAAAGAACGTCAACATTAGCTCTTGAACACAACACATTAAATGACACAATCGGCTTTTATAGTTTTTGCTTGGAAAGACATAAGTTCGAATTTTGTTTAGGACGCGAGGAACTTTTATTAAGGTTTTTCACTCAAAGGTAAGTTAACCGGTCTCATACCGAAGTATAAAAGATTCTCTCCGGGAAATTCGGTTTTTTCGACCGTCAAAACAAGCAAACTTATCCCTGAAAGCAAAGACATAGAAAAATATTACAAGGTAACGGACAACTAATATGGTCGATAATAATTCTCTAGCGAAGAAACATGGTTATCCTACCAACCATTGGGTTCAGGGAAAACAAACACACAACCTTCTTACATCGTTAGACATGAGCATCTGCTACGTGTCATGAATCGTTTTCATTGGTCGGTTTAACACTAAGTATACTTGGGCCAAAGAAAGTTCATCTGTTTTTCAAAATATAATTTTTACACATATCAAGAGCTACCAGAATGTACGTCGATTGTCAGCGGATGCACTATGTCCTGAGTCAGGTCGTGTGGCTAAATTCATTGAAATTCAACCAACGAAGGAGTTTTTATGTTTCTTCATAATACACCAACGAAACCTTAAACTGTCTCGTTTAAATTAAAAGTTTAATGTTATGATAAATTTTGTTGGCGATCATAAACAAAATATTTTATTAAAATCCGTGTATACGGAGTTGATATGCGAGTCGTTTACACGCTATTAATATGGATAAGAGTATTGATAGAAAACTAACAGATCTTATTGAAACCAAAAAGTAAAATCAGCCGAACACATTTTCATCAAAATCCACTCAGGCAGAATGAAAACGTTATAACAACAAAGTAATCAAGCATTGTATAAAAGTATTGGAATAATTATTTAAAAAAAATTATATAAAGTTCTGATGGCTAAAAATGCACCAAAATCCAATCATAAGATAATAAAAATAAATAATTCTTCATTTTTTAAAATAAATCATCTCAGCCTGACTCGTCCATTCCAGTAGCTCCCACTGCCAGCATTTCCTTCAATGCAAGTCCCTGATACGCTTTTGGGTGTATTCAGATCTTATTTCAATAGAACAGCAGGTAGAATTGGGGGGGGGGGGAGTATACCGAAACAAACAAGCAAGCAATTTAGGAAACCAACAGAAGCAATTTTATATAGGATGTTCATTTTTTTATTGGTCAAAATGAAATCTTCGAATAATCATCTTGGATTTGGGATGTCTGGATGTGTGTGTTCGTGTGTGTGTGTGCGCGCGCGCTTGCCGATTTCAATTTACGAGACACACAGAAACACCAATCGATATTTGTCCACTGGGATAGCGCAGAACAGGTGAGTCACCTTCCACAGGTTGGCAAAAATTCCAACAGACGGTCCCCCCCTGTAATACGGTCTCGGTTTGAAGCAGCGAGGCCATCGCGACCGTAGTATTACTCTCTTGTTTGCATAGCGCGACAAGCCGGTCGATGTTAAAGCACGTGGGAAAACAGCGGTCAATAAAACATCTCCAATAGCCGCATTCCCCGATGACAGTGACATGAGTAGTAGATATGGACGAGGTTCATTACGTCCCTAAGGTCAACGTCGATGAACACAATCTCTCCACCCACCCCCCGCCTCCACTTCTCTTGTAACATATCTTTGCTTTGCTGCCGCTCTAAGTTGGTGATTCCGATCTATTTGAAGCGCAATTTTATTTATTTAGATCTTTTTTTTTTTTAAACCAAATTCTTCATGTTTTTAACTTGACAAAGACGCTAATGCAATGTTCTTGATATTTCATTCATAAATCCATTTTGGAATTGGTTTCGTTAATTTTCAGGAAAAATAATAATTTTCACTAAATTTTAACAAAGATAAAAAGCCAAACGGCTATTTTTTTTTCTGGCGAAGTTACCAATTTCAATTTACGAGACACACAGAAACACCAATCGGCATACTGGCTGTAAAATAATAAGGGATTTTTATTTCCTTAATTTCACTAAATTTGTGAGGAAGATCAACAGTTGCAAAGGTGGCCGCTAGATGGAGCCATTCCGATTTCCATTCCCGGCGTAACAAAAACGAAAATAATTACCTAATTAGATTCAAATCATTTATTGCACTAATTACATTAGCAACACGAACTTTTAAATAATAACTGAGAGGGCGCTCTACTAAATCATACAACTCAAAAATAAGCACGCATTTATGTAACGTGTACACAGTTTAGATTCAAATGATTCAAGTGGAAAAAATATATCAATTTCAGACATTAAGTGATGCTTTATTGTCTTTTTTGATTTAAGTCCGCCATTCTGATCGCTTTCTGATCAGTTTCAAAGCACCACTGCGTTAACTTTTTTTTTTTTTTGTAAACAAAATTTTGTATGCGTTAAGATTTATAAACAGACGATTGTTATTGTTTTTCAATATATGATTTTTCAGATTAAATTTTTTTTTTCTTTTAGATTCTATTTTTTAAAGAAAATAAAGCTGTTAAAATGCAAGGGGGGGGTTAACATATAATCTGTTGATGCAAAAGAAAAAAAACATGGATCGTTTTGCATCGATGCATTTTCATGTCGATTTAAAAAGCATTTAAAATTCTGATGGCGGAAAAAAATAATTTCAATTTGAATTAGCTTCATTTCAGCAAAGAAAAAACAGGAACGATGTATGCTCTTTTTTTTTTTTTTCCCCTGCTGGTTACGACAACACAACATACGAAAGCGAATTCGTAGCAGCCGACTATCGACATTGATATTGTTTTCGGATCCCGAATGGCGCCCTACCATTAGCTAAGGTCATATGCTGACCCAAAATGTCACAACAGGAAGCCCGCTGACCCTGCAGAAGATTTGGAAAAATGTCCGCACTGCAGAAGCGATGAGATGTGAAGAGAGCGCTGAAATACGAAAACCGTGCGGTTACCATGGCGACAAGAAGAAGCTCGCATGCACCACTGTGTTGTGAAGTGGAACGCCATCTCTCTCTCTCTCTCTCTATCTATCTGCCAACATAATGCCACGTGCTGGGATGCTTAGTAGAAAAAGATTTCTCTTCGTCTGCCCAAGGGACCTTCCCTGATTTTCCGGCACAATGCACCGGAGATATATGAGAAAGATCGCAGATCCATTCAGAATGAGTTTGTACATGTTAAATAGAGAAGAGAGAGTCGACAACGACACAGTTATCGCTTCATCAACCAGTGTTCGACTCAGTCGGAGATAGAGGGGAAAAGCCTATCGGGGATTATCATGTCGTCTGCTCATTAGCCAGCTGACGATAAGAACGTTGTTAGAAGAATTGTCTGTCAGTCATGTTGTTAATAGGATATGATTCTTCATTTGATATAATCCAGTTATAAATTACAACGAAATTAATAACCTAAAATTATCTCATAAGTGATATCAAAACGCCAATAAACTAAATTAAATCATTTACAAATTTATAGCTACTTTTCCAGTTAATCGAAACTAGCTAAAGGAAACTGACTTGTAGATATTAAATCGTCTGCTCACAAGTCAGCAGACGACATGACCATTACAAGAACTGTATGACGTCAATGTTTTTCGCAGATAATAGCTCAACAGCGAAAATTTAAATTTATACTATTAATAAATGACACTACATTCTCACTGCATTTTAAATGGTTATAAAACAATACAGTAGGAGGAAAATATCGCTAGCTATGTAATCTCATTTTGCAAAATTTGAATTATTTTTATTACTTCATATATAAACAGTTATGAATACTAACTTGTCGATGACCTTTGATACACATTACAGGAAACGAATGTTTACGCTTATTTATTCTATAACAAACTGATTCGTATTAAACCATCAAATTACCTGAATACAGATTCGGTTCAGACATATCAGAAGAAAGAACATTATAAGAAATTAAGTCTTGGACAGCATATTCCTATATGGTTATCGAGCGTTTTAGATTAAATAAATGTCTTGGCTCAGTTGGCTCTTCTTTTTTTTTTTTTTTTTTTTTCCCTCGTTGATAAGAATGTCCTTTAGGATAAGATAACCTTAAGGCTTAACAAGAAATTAGTTGGAAAGCAATATCTTCTTCAGGAAGATAAAAATGAAACATTAAGGCATTTCCTGATCATAATACGGGTAGAAAAATGACACACCTTATTCTAACAAATGGTTATCAACAACAGTGCAATGTTGCTAAGTGAAAGAACAGCATTGAATGATTATTTTGTCGGTTAACTTCAGTCTCGCTCATCACCCCCTTCCCCACTTGAAGTATAGTAGGTTTGAGCTGTAATTCTATAGAGAAGTGGTTAATCTCGCTCTCAACTTTATGCAAAATTATAAATAAAAAAAAACAATCAGCTAACGCCTTTTTATTCCCGTATATACAGGGAGTAGGCGAGGCCATTTTAACCCTATCTAGCTTTTGGAGACTGAGTGGGCAGTTCAATCTCCACTGGTACCCAATCAGAGATAGCTGGCCCAAGGCTATCACTAATTAAGCGGCACGCAGCGAAGAGAGACGGCTCAACAAGTACCGCCATCTCGTGGTCCCTAACACTCGTATTAAATATCTGAAATAATGTGGGTTCTACGGTCGATTTTCTTGAATTTACGGGACGAAAAACCCGCTTGCCCGTGCCAGAGATAGACTAACGCGGGAACCAGTCGAAAAAAGGCTTCGAAAAATTTCTAGTCGCCGACTAGATTCGAAACCAAAAAGTCTTCCTTCGTGCGGTCAAGCACAGTGGTGTGCAAACGCCACATCCATTGAGCTACACAGACTCACAAAAATTATTATTATTATTACTACTGTAATTAATAATTATTCATCTAAAACATATATCACCATTGTAGAATTAGCGCTTATTACACGCATCGAACTGATCCAATTATTAAATGACTTTCTGCTACAAGTCGCAACATGCCTCACACGTAAACGCTGTTATATCCAAAAAATCAGTCTCGCTACTTTGTTTTCAGTCATTTCTAATTTTTACTTAAGAATTTGAAACTCAGTTATGTTTTCACCTTTATGCAAATATTACGAAGAGTGAAATATAAAAGCATGTGGCATGAAATATTTCATTAGCAGCTGTACATGAAAATTTTGATATGCATTAAACTGCATATTCTGTACACACTGAAATCTGAATTTTTATTTCAAGAAGTAAAATAAACTGTATATTTTGGGAGTAGCTTGCTAACCATTTTTGAACAGCCGGTAGGTAGCAAAGAATTTGGATGTCTAAACTACAGAGATACAGAACAATGTAGCAGTACAAGTAGCTAAGTAATTTCTTTCTCTTTCAAGATTAGAATTACTCTTAATATGCAGAGAAAATTTATGAAAACGGCTTAAGATAGAATATATATTAAGTGGTTAGATAATAAATGCATCTTGAAAGTGTGTGTGTGTGTGTGTGTGTGTGTGTGTGTGTGTGTGTGTGTGTGTGTGTGTGTGTGTGTGTGTGTGTGTTCAAAAAATAAAATAAAAATAGAGACCCTTCAAGCAGAAGTAATGATTAAATCCATTTGACGAATCTTTCTCATAGACTTAAGGGAAAATATCACGTCTGTCGCTATTTATAACATTATATTTCCAAAAAATTTATAATTTTTTAAAAATATATTAATAATAATAAATAAAACTGATTATCTCAAGCAGCTACTTAGATCCCTCCTCCGTTATATTATACAAGGTGGCCCATAAGTCATGAAGGAGTTTAAATTATGAACAACTATTAATTTTTTTTTCTTCGCGTATTTTAAGGAACGGGAAATTAATCATTGATAAGTTCACAACCCCAACAACGAACTAAAATCATGCAATTTTATTCTGAAAAATCATCATGCGATTGTTATTAATTGGCCATCACGTTTTTCAAATCTGACGGCTCCCAACTTCTTCCTGTGGGAGTACCTCAAGGAAAAGGTGGATGTGAATAAGTCCCAGACAATCCAACAGTTGCAGGAGAATAATCGCACAGAAATTGGGATTCTACAGCCAGAAACATTAGCATCTGGCACGAAACATGCCGTGGAAAGGGCCCCGTTTTTTGTGAAGCCGAATATTGAAGGCGTGGTGTGGTTTTTTCATAACTAATAAAACATATTCAGGTTCTGTATTTCATTATAAATAATAATAAATAAGTTATTAAACGTCTAATCCTCTTCGTGACTCATTATAATACACGATGGCCCATAAGGAGTCCACTATATTATATTAGTGTTGCGCTAAGCTCGTCTTCACTTCGTTTTACAGATGCAAAGGGGGGGGGGAAGGGGGGGGAATCTTGACAAAAATGTGCATTTCGTAACAGCATTTTTGTATAGTGAACCATTCATTTTCTCAACGATTGAACTCGTTTTTCGTAATTTTTCATAAAACGGTCCAATAAAAGCCAAATTACAAATACACTTAGTGAACATTAAGGTTGCGAATTATTTTGAATTAAGGCTGTGAGCCCAATCTAATTAAATCTATTGACTTTGCAGAAAGAAAAGCAATCTCCATATGAGGCGTGGTTAATTCATTTCCTGGTGGAGCGGAGAGGAATCCCTTATAGAGGCCCTTTGCGGTCCAACATTGAATCCGAACATTAATCTTTCCAACCAAAGAGTCAGATCGTTTTAGTGGAAGATCCTAAATACTTATTTCATTAAATGGTATTCAGCCATGGAACGATTCAATAGGAGCGAATTCATTCAATTCGATCATTTCAATAGGATTTTAATAGAACCAGTTTTATTAGTCCTATTAAAACAAGATGAAGCTAAGCAAACATTCTGAAATACTAAATTCCATCCAGGTAGAGTGGAGACGTACCAATTATGCGTCAAAGCGATTCTAAATATCGATGATGCGATAGAAAAAAACAAACACCGCAAGTCATCTGAGGTCTACAAAGAACAGGTTTCACATAAACCTGATGACCTCATACTTTATAGTTTTAGCGAGTATATATGTTATTTCTCTCTATTTCCGTTATTATTCTCTAAGACAGTTGTTCACCAGCATCTCATAATCATCTACACACGTTGAATTATGCTTGTGCAATACACACATAATGGTACCGACAATATGCAGCTTCCGTAGACACTTCCATCTTGCGGAACTGATGAGATTTTGATACAACCTGCTCATAAGATGCCGTCTTGAATAATGTCATATATATCGAATTGGAGAGTACTGATTATAGAACATTAAAAAATATCCTTGATGATACAGCCAAAGAGTATTAGCCAAAGAGGTAAGAAGCATTCAGTGAAGTAACCATTGCTATAGCAACAGGTAGCTGTTGTCATGGTGGCGTGAAGGATTATACTGACACTTAAGGGATTATTATTATTATTGTTTTTTTATATATATATTTGCGTGACGCAACTTATGGACGAGACTAAGTAGCTCAACCATAAAAATCGATTTTTATTTTCTCATGAATGCACGCGAAAATATTTCCAAAAAAATTATGGATAATCTGAATTCGAAATTCAAGACAATGACGTTTGACATTCAATGCAAATACGTTATGAACTAAAGGACCAGAAGGTAGACAGTGGAAACCACTTAAAATTCATGGATTATTTCTTCCAGGTCTAAAAGTCTAATTTTTCTAATTTACATTGTTCCTTATGTAGATCATTTTGGTTCAAAAAAATGGGAGATAAAGAGCATGGCATAAAGATGATGGCTATGAGTATTTGCGTACTCTAGTAAACCATCTTTTAAGCAATTTTTTTTTTCTATCAAAACAATCAGATAACGAAGTAGAAAACTGCAAAATGATTGAAGTTAGGTACAAATGAATGCACGTTACAAATGTTAATTAGCCAAACTCAGTGCCAGCAATTTTTGATACACTCAACAGAATGTTCCAAAGAATTTAGATCTAACATTAACACGGTCAGAAGTTTTGCTGACAACAATATGATGTCCTCTTCTAGTCAAGATTTGTCATAGGAGAAAGATCTTGACAAATCACTAAAACTTGAAGAATATCAACAACAACCCGAAATTCTGATCTCCAAAGCATTCATCAATGAAATCTGTCAATCAGGATATTTCCAGCTAGCAAAGCTCAATCTAGTCATATTATTGGCAAAAAAAAAAAAAAAAAAAAATTTTTTTCAGGTCTTGCGTTTAAAATCTTTCGACAAGAACAGTCTGTTGTCGGGATAACTTACCTCCAATCTCTCTTATCATAAGAATATTACAAATATCGCCTCTTGAGCATCTAAAAAAATCAGGGTTTATGTTTTCGTTCAAGGTTAGTTTACCACCAAGAAAGCAACTCAGTCTACAAATCAAAATTCCGTCTAACCACTAAATACTATTCTCATGAGTAGTGCCTGAGAATTTCTTCTCTACAATTTCTTGATTCATTACAGAAAAGAACTGGGTTGATCAACGATAATCTCTCACCAATTCACTCCACTCTCTTGACCAATGTCCTCTCCGACACCTCTAAATGTATTAGAAAACGAGGAGTGGATATTCGCTCTTCACAATCCAAACTCCCAGAATATTTTTTTTTTTTATCTTCGTTCGTGCTTTTTAGTAATACTTTTCGGAACAGTATCTTCTCCCCTATTCCTAAAGAGTATCATCTGCAGTATTTTAATCCAATATGAAGATCTTTTTGTTTTTCAATCTTCTGCCTATTTACGGTATAACAACCTCGTATGTATAGGATTACTATTAATAAAAGAAAAGTGGATTTTTAACTGCAGTCTCTTCAAGCGAACGGAGACCAGTTCATGAGATTTTTTTCCCTGCAGTAAAAAGAAAAGATGATTCAAATTCAAAAGGAAAGTTAATTCAAATTCAGTTGCTATGATTTATTTTAAAGCTCACAGTAATTCATATTTCTCTTAAATCTTTTGCACACAAAAATCAATCTAGAGCAACGAAGACCCAGAGACCATCGCATAATGTATGTCAAATGCGTGTGTTCCGGTCGGTTTGCCGGTTTTATTATTATTACGGGCGACTCCAAGGAGTCCTTAGTCTCATCGAGGGAGGCCATGAACATCTTGTCCATCACAACTATTTGACATTCACACAGTATCTATCATACTTTGCCTTGAACTCGCTCACTGTCATAGCACCCACAACAGACTCTGCCAGCTTATTCCACTCATTCACCACTCTAAAAGTAAAAAACCCAGCTCTAACACCCTTACTAACCACACTCTTGCCCAGCTTCCATGAATGTCCCCTAGTCCTGTTCTCAAAAATATCCTCTGAATTAATCCTATAGAATCCCTTTAGCAATTTGAATGTCTCAATCATATCTCCCCTTTTCCGCTTATCAACCAATTTCTGCAACCCACAAATCTTCAACCTGTTCTCATAAGGTTCATTCCATAGACCTGCTATCATCTTGGTCACTCGCCTCTGGATCCTCTCAACCTCCTCCCCATCAAGAAGAAACCTAGGTGTCCAGATCTGGGCACAGTAATCAAAATAGGGTCTTATCAAGGCTCGATACAGAGGAACAATAACTTGCTTATCTCTGCTCGTCAAAGTATTCTTCAGTATCCAAGTGATTTGATGAGCTGGTGTAGCCACTTTTCCAATGTGCCCCGAAACTTCAGCTCCCTATCCGCCAACACTCCCAAGTCCCTGGCCTCATCAATCTCCTGGAGTACAGTTCCACCAATGCGATATACTGCTGCTAATCTTTTCATCCCAAAATGCATAACCTTACATTTTGCCACATTAAATTGACATCCATTCTCCTTAGCCCAGACCTCCAATCTATCCAAATCATCCTGTAAAATTTTTACATCTTCTACATTCACTATTGCCTTACCAACTTAGCATCATCAGCGAACAAATGAACCGTTCCTCTCAGATCCTTCCTTATATCGTTAATGAACAAATTAAACAGCAGTGGTCCAAGAACAGAACCCTGAGGCACACCACTAGTCACAAGCCGTCTTTTGAACTCTACTCCTGAGTAAAGTACTCTCTGGTATCTCTCCATCAACCACCCTCCTATCCATCTCACCAACCCTATATTCATTCCTATATATTGCAGTTTACGGATTAGACTTCCATGTCGTATCCTGTCAAAGGCCTTAGCCAGGTCCAGCAGTATCACTGTAAACCCATTATCCTTATCCAGTTCAGCCGTCACTGTGTTATAAAACCTGAGCAAGTTACTGAGGCATGATCTACCCTTCACAAAGCCATGCTGTCCCCCCCGTACAGTATCTCATTTTCATCAATCCATTCCTGTATTTTTCCCTTGACTACTTTCTCCAAGACTTTGACAACGACTTCTGATATGCTGATCGGTCGGTAATTTGCGACAGTAGTGTTGGATCCTCCTTTATGCAGTGGAACTATTTTCCCCCTCTTTCCACCCCTTCGGAACTAAAGTAGACACAAGACTCAGATTAAACAATAAGGTCAAGGGCACTGCCAGTTCGTTAGCCGCTTCACGTAAGACCCGTGCTGATATACCATCCAATCCCACAGATGTATTCACATTAAGGTTCTGTAATAGACTATTCACCTCCACTTCATTCACCACAATTCCCATATAAACTAATGGTTCCACCATTCCTTCAACGTCACCACCTGGGTGATATATACTCTGAAATTAAAAACCAGTACCTACAGAAGATACCTGATTCTAAACAGCTTCATTTCACTGAATACTCAAACATGTGGCAGCATTTTGATAGGAGCTTTTCGAGACACCGCGATCCGCAGAATAGCTACAACTGATGAATGAATACATTCGCTGAAGTGAAATCTGTCAATTCAGATATTTTTCGATAAAAAAACTATCAACACAGGACAGCAAGAGAGCAGAAGATGCACTTGATGACGATGACAATAAAAGCAACTCATGACGAAAGAAAATAGAAAATTGCTCTTGTATTTTTAACTGAGCTGAACTACACAATGTCTATAGGAAAGTAACACTGGCTACACAGATGTTTTGCAGGTGTTAAACAGAGTAAAACTTTCCTAGTAAACAGTAGATGTCTGCTTATAATTTACTCTGTTTAACATCGCATTTAATTGCATATTAAGTGAACAAGGGACACAGAAACATTTATTTTCCATATTTGACCTTTTGGAAGAAAGGATTACTTGGTCATCTAATATAAAGGGTCCAGCGAAGAGTGTGATGTGTAATGAATAGCAATAACAGAACAGCGTTCACCACAGACATCGAAGGTGTAAGATGGGTCACGCTTACGACACATCGCTAAGAACAAAAAAAAAAAAAAAGTGCTCGACAGACAGACTGTCGACGCCGCCTACCATCATATAATGGATGAGGTGCAGATTGCAACGACAGCTTATTCTTTTATTGATGGCTAGAAAAATATCAGATACTTTGCTGACAAAACTTCTAGTGCAAAATATAGAGACGGGAGCAAAAAAGCAGACGGTAAGAAACTACTCAAGCAAACAGACATGAAAAACATTGCTTACACTGCATTCTGGCAAGCACTGAGGCAATGACAAATAGGCGACAAATGGACGTAAAATATGAAGGATAGTTGCAATAGTGTGACCAGGAATGAATAGAGAAATGTCAAAAAGGCAAAAGTGAACTGTACGAAAAACCACATTCAATACATTTCTGGAGTGACCAAGCCATCTTCTTTTCGTGGTTGGAACGGTTTGGATCCCATCAAGAACAAAACGATTCTAGACCTGTTCTAAAGAAAATAAGTCAGCTGGTTTGACAAAGGGATGAGAGGCCGGATAATTCAACCTTGCTTGAAAATTTCTGTTTATTATTGAGAAAATTCAAAGTTGAATCTATTCAACTGAGGGGAGATACTTCCCCCAAACGCGCAGTATCGTCAACAGCCGTTACTTCCGCTGAACAGAAATACAACATGACCAAATTAATGGGAATTTGAATCCGTGCAGCAATGTTTCTGGTGTTAATTTTTCGCCATTTTGGGTTATTTCGAATTTTTGACGTTCCTGTTTAATTACTTTTGAATTAACGACAAAACAGCTACGTCCATAAGATGACAACTGAGTCTTTTTTTGACCGATTTGTTCATTTATGCAGAAAATGAAAGAAAGAAAGAACAAAAACCGAGTAGCCTATAGGAAAGGAAACTGCTAGTGCTGCCTATAATTAGCCGACAGCTTCGTCAGAAAAGATTCAGAAAATTGTCCAAGCGTCTTTGATCTGATTCGAACCCAGACACCAGAAAGAATCGCCAATGGAATTAATAGAGGGCTAAACTAGTCAGTCATGAAGACGTTTAGTCATCTGGAAAACGTTAATGATTATTATATTATTGGATTAAAAGTTTAAGCACACTTGAGAAACTGCCACAATTGAGTAACTAGCTTTAGCCGCAATGCAAGAAATTCACTTCAACTGGGTTGTATATTAGCCGAAGGATTTCAATAATTAAAATTGTTTATAATATATTTAATAATAATAATTATTAAAATCCTTCGGCCAATATACAATCCAGTTTATGTTAATTTCTTGCATTCATTCATTAGATGGTCGAAAATAATATGGAGTCGTTAGCTTTAGCCACCTTTGCAAGCCAACAGTATCCATTTGTTCGATCCCACCCCTGTCAAGCCATTCAAGAATGATTGATGGAACTTAATATTTTGAGGCAATTTTAATTTCTGTTAAGATCACACATCATAATTACTTTAATATCGGTGCATCTTGCAAAATTCGTGCACATCTATTTGGTTCCATCTCAATTTTGGATGGAATTTAATAAAACCTGGGAGTTAGGATATGCGCAAGAAGGATCCGTGATTTCATTTTGATTTCAATTGTAATATGTTTTTAATTGGAAAAATGATTCGAATTTATATTAATTCCACGATGTCTGGGGTGAAGTATAACGAAATTTCACATTTAGGGGGATTCTTAAAATTTGCTAAGTTTCAATCGAAAGAATTGTAGCGGAAAAATTAGTCAAAACGAAAGTACACAAGTCAAAAGAGGATTGACGTGTTATAACTTCTGCCATTCTTCAAAATGGATTCCCCACTCTATAAAGTTCTTTGAATAACAAATTTATCGAAGACATCATAATAATTCTCATAAAAACTAAAAAAATATCGACAATCGAAAAGTCGGGCTTCGAACAATTTTAAACCGCATGTATGTAAAGAAATACAGGTAACCCTCGTATAACGCGAATGTTAGGTTTCACAGAAATGCCGCGTTAGATAAATTCGTTATGCGAGACTCGGATCACATAGAAAAAGGAAAGTTATGTTCCGAAATCGTTTTTTTTTTATTATTATTATATAAACAACAATGACATACCCAACAAAAAAATATTTTTATTTAATTCAGGTAATTCACGTAAGTTAAGAAAACAAATAAACTATGAAACAAATACATGGTATAAAAATTACAAATTGTACGTAAACTTCATTGCTCATAAAGCATAAATGTTTAGGCAAAATAAAATAAAGTCCATATTTATTTAGTGGTTGGATGCGTTGTGATATTATGTGAATGATTAGTGATGGGATGCACGAAAAATAAACGTTTTATTTTTAGTGATTCTGACGATTCGCAACACATGCTTGTAAAAGCTTTTCAGTTTGAAAACTATCCGTCTAATAAAGCGAGGAATTTTGCAATTCCTTTACGATTGGGCTCCTAAACTTCCACTCGAAGTATTTTCAGTCACATCAATAAGGGTTACCAATTAACATTAGAGATGCATTCTCGGAATTAGTATTCAGAGTATATAATTTTGCATAACCGCAAATGTTAGGCTTAACAGAGACCAACAGAGCAGGTTTAATAACCAAATGAGATTCTAAGCACAAGTCATGTAACAAACAACGAGTGCATAATAATAACTGAAGAAATATTAACACTTCTATGTTTGGTTATGATTAGTAAACGTAATGCACAACAGCTGACGTTTTCTTTCATTCTAACCTCATCTTTATTAATAATCTTATTAAACAAATGCAAAATACAAAATGATTTCATTCTGAAGGCCTTTATTATATCATTATAAAATTAATTATAAAATCTGTATTTATATTCAACATGTTGTTCATTAAATATGACCTATATGAATGAGACTACAAGTTTAATGTTTGGCTGGTAAAATATCTTAAAAATTAATTTTTAATTTTTTTTTTTTTTTGTGAACATCGCTATTACAGGATTAATTATTATTACAATAAATCGAAAATAAAAGCATACCTGGCATATTTCGACCAAAAATATAAGCGCATACAGGCAAATCGTTCATAAGAAGGCACACAATTTACAGACAATATGTACTAGTAGTGGTGGGCGGCAGATGGCGCTGTGTGTTAATGGTGGTAGTATCGTGTAGTTGGAAGGTGGGAGACAAGTGAGTTGCAGTGGAGCAGTATGCCTCCCACAGTGAGTCCTTGGAGGTGTCACGTAATAATAATACAGTATATTGATACGATAAAGAGCCAAGAGATTTTTTTTCCGGTGGCGTAAATTAAGTTAAGGGAATAATAAATTAAATCCCTATTGTCATGTGAAAAATGGATTAACTGGAGAAGGATCTCTACCAAAAATTTTCAATTCAACTGCATTAATACATGCATCGGTTGTCACTGTCCTGGCCATATTGTGCTTTGCCATATTGTGCTAATATTCTGCAAATTTTAGAGGGTTTGACTCTTTCTGGCTATGGAAATATGACGACGCATGCTATCCGCTAACGATTGTAAGTACAATTGGAAAGCTAACATGTTTACCCTCGACTGTACGAGACACAACAGTACCAGCATCTGAGTAAACACGTTTAGACTTGTTCATTGACGTAATGCGTAGGCCGAACTCTGACATATTTTTATTTATTTTTTTAATTTTTTATTTTATTTATTTATTTTATTTTATTTTTACACACAGACTGTCGTTTACCTTCGTTTTTTGATTTCCCTTTATACTGTCGTGGGTTAGAATGCTACACAGTGAAATGAAAGCGAGTTAGGAAGTCTGTATGCCTTTACTTACACATGTTATCACAACCGAAATGGAATTGTCGTTTATTTAGTCTAGCAAACTTTATTCTTTCAAATAAAATCTTACTTATTTGGCAGGTTTTCTTACAATTCAGCAAATAGCGTCACAGCTAATATATAATGTGAAGCAATATTTATTCTTGTGAAGTAAACGAAGTTCAACTCGCTTCCCTCTTTTGGTAAGAAAGCGACTTTAATTGAACGCGAAGCCCGATTGAGTTCGAATGTAAATCCATTCACTACGGAAACCGATCAATAGCAAGTCAAGCTACAACCCCCAACAGTGACATCTTCCCACACACACCTTCCGAGCGCCAACCAACTGCCACAAATAAAGGTTGACTCAAAAGCATCAACAAAATAGTCACTCCTTACTGTTCAAGCGCACACAAAAAAAAAAAAAAAACCTTGTCCCGGTTGATACAGCGAATCGCGGATGGTAGTGACACAAGGCGACAAACAGCAACACGCGCCAAAGATAACCAGTGTCGTAGCAACGCAGCATCCGCCGGGCTTCCGAATCCTATCAAGTCAGGGGGTTTTGAGCATGGCTGTATTTCCACGTGCTTTGGCTGCAGGAGGCACCGATCGTCGAGTGGATGGCCGTAGGCACGGCCCTGACGCAGATAATAATGAATGACGGGAAAAAAATAAGGGGGGGGGGGGAAGAGATAGTGGTGAGAGATAGAGAGCGGGAAGAAGAGAAAAAGGGTTGTCATGGCAACCGAATAAATAGAAAAGAGAGAGGATGTCGGAGGAGAGAGACTACCACGATTCGCCTTTCGCTGATGGCTGAGAGTAATCAACCTCTCCGGGAATTAATACTATGCAATGGAAATCGGTTGCTAAGAAACCGACATTCTGTTGCTAACAACCTGTTAAAAGGAAAAGATACGGTTAAAGATGAAGACGTGCAACAAGTAACGATTCGAATAAGAAAGTAAAAGGCAAAATGCTCATGAAGAAAATATTCCAGTTTTATAGAAATGACCATGGAGACAATCCCTTACATAAACTTAAACATATGAAAAACTAAAGAAGAAAAATAATTGCAATCCACCAGAGTTCACACTGAAGGCGTTAAAAATGCAGCTATCATGGATGCCTTCTCCTTTGTGATCTATGAACTCAATTCAATTTCCTTTATTTCTTCTAGAAATTACGATAATTCACAGCGTTTCCTTTAACAAACAATGCTTCGATCTTCTGCTGCAGTGTATTATTACGGTTACCTAGGTAACCAAATCCAGGCATCGATAACAATGAAGGTTTCTATAGCATTAGGGCTAATACATAAAAGAATAGGAAGCTTGCACTCTGAATAGAAATCTGTTTTATAATCTTCGAGTTTATTCGTCACAACAGTTGTCTGAAGGAAAAAGAGTGATTTCCTTTCAAGTTTGCATTACGTTCGGTTTAAAAATATACTGAATGTATATAAGATTTTCACAAAAGAAAACCGGTTATTTTTAACAATTTCTGATAACAGTTTGGAGTGTCAAACGTTCTATTTGGTAATAAGTTGAATGTGAACTTCGGCTTCAGATTTTCGGAGCAAATAATTACAATGTCTCTAATTTTGTTTTTTTAATTCCTTGTGGAGTCAAATATGTGTACATTATTTGAAAAAAGTCTGTGCATCATAAAATACACATTGAACGTTATGGATCTCTACCCGAGATCCATAATGTACAATAGAAAGATTAGATGGAGGGAGGCTCTAACCTATGTCAGTAAATATGTGTTCACATGACCAGTTGGCGTGTTTTAAGGGACGAAAAACCTTCATTTCCGGGAGAAAACTCCTCCACCTCCGTACGAGACCGGATAACTCACTATCTGAGAACACCAGATAATGTTCCTCTTGTATAGACGGTATATTCAAACCTGAGTCTTTTCAACCAAAGGGCTCTTCTATACCAACTGAACTACTGTCTGGACTGCTCCACCAGCAAATCAATTTGAAAAATATTTGCAAGTGAATGCCCATACACGCGCACTTTAAGAATGAAACAGCACACTTCGCGCTTGAATTGTTTCGAGCCAATCAGAAGTTCACACTGCTTCGTATAACAAATCGAAGAGTCGTTACAGCCGATTCTATAAACAGTGGTGTCTTGGGAGAATCACATTTTAAGAACGAAATCATCTTGAACGTTTTACATTTCTTGCAGTTGAACTTCGAAGAGAGAAAAAGAAGGCAAGCTTCCCCCATTCAACAGTCGAATGCATTTCGATCGCAAACAAACAAAACGTTTAAGCAAAGTGGCGTTGGGTTGCGGTGGGGGGGTTAATAGACAACGGGCCAATACTTCCACCACTGCTAGCAGAGAATTCATTTGTGACGGGTATTCGTCCATTTCAAGAATTCAAGTGAGAAACTTTTAAAATATCGAAGAATCACAAGTATCATATATTTTTTTTTTTGAAGTTATTATTTGTACTCCAATTGATAAACGGTGTGGGATATAACAAGAACAAGACAATGATAATAGGCAGAAACATTGAAAATATCAACTGCATCCTGAATGGAGACCCAGTAGAACAAGTAAAACATTTCAGCTATTTAGGCACGATTTTTAGTGAAGATGGTAAGTTAAATATGGAAATAGACAACAGAATCAACAAAGCTGGTATGGTGGGAAGTCAATTGAATAAATTCATATAAAATAAGAGAGAAATTAGTCGGAACACTAAATTAGCTGTATACAAGACAGTGTTCAAACCAGTTTTAACTTATCGATCTGAGAGCTGGGTCAGAAGTAAAACACTTGACCAAAGACTAGAGACCGCAGATATAAGATTCCTGAGAAAGATTAGAGGCGTGAACAGATGGCATCAATGGCAATATCACATTAAAAACGAGGATATTAGGAAAGAACTTCACATTGTCAGCATCCAGGAATGCGTTAGCAGGTGACCATACCACCTGCTAATCTCAGGTGGTATGGTCACTTAAACAGAATGGACAAGAAAAGATTAGCGAAACAAGTGTTCTCTGCCAGGTTGGCAGGAAAACGACCTAGAGGAAGACCAAGATATAGGTGGATTGATATAGTAAAAAGTGCCTTAGAAGACAGAAATATAAGATCTGATAATGTTGGAGTCTTGACAAGTAACAGACTGATTTGGAGGAAAATTGTAGATAGGAAGTTAGTAATGATGTAATTTTTTCATGTAGTACGATCATATCCTGTACACCCCTTGAGGGTACATGTCAGGAACATGATGATGATTGATAAACAGTGAAATGATGTTTGACATTTATTTATTTTATTTTATGCAGACTGAGTTGTGCTTGATTACCTTGAAAAGAAACGGGTGCGAATTCTATCTGGGACGAGAACATTTATAAAGATTTCTCCATTTGAAGGGAGAATTAGCCAGTCTCATATGGTGTTTGTTTGTCTTTTCCGGAAAATAATTTTTCATCCCGTGAAACAAGCAAACATGCTGGAACAACACATGACTAATACCAATTCTATTCCGTACCAAATTATTCTGCGTAAGTAATAACGATAATCCATCATAAGGTGATTAAGATGTTGATGGATACACCCACACAAAGTTACCAGTAAAATCAGATTTTAATCGTTTCCAGTGAATATTATTTCTCACGGACATCACTACTCATTGTTTACAAAGCGTACAGTATCAACAATTCAGTGTTGAGAATACTGTCCGGACTGGCCTTGTAACCAGGATAAAAATAATAATAATAACAAATGGGTATCCCTAACTACAGTTGGGATTCTTAGATAGAGGGAGATCCATAGGAAGACAGAGGATGGATGGAGAAATGGGTTTAGAGGAACAATGATAAACTGGAAAACGGCTTCACGTGAGTGTGTGTGGGGGGGGGGGGAGTGAGAGGAAGTGGAGACATTTGGGCCGCATCTTTGTCCAATAGTGGGAGTTAACAGATTGGTAGCGACAAAAAAAATTTTATTTATTTTTTATTTTTTTTCAAATATACACTGAACTTTACCATTTGTCAGTTGCATCAGTCTTGGGACTGGTAGCTCAGCAGCAATTTCTTCCATACCACTCTATCAATGGCTTTCTTCTTAATCTCCTGGTAACTCCTCAAACTCGTGCTTTCTTTGACTTGGTCAACAAAGTTTTTCCTTGGCCTGCCTCTTCTCCTTCCCCCCTTTATTTTGCCTTCAATTATTCTTTGCACAAGTCCATCATGCCGAAGTATATGTCCATACCACCTATCTCTTCTAATTTTGATTCATCTAATTAGACTTCTTGTTTCGTTTATCTCTCTCTCTCTCTCTCAGGAATTGTTCGTTTGATTTTTTTCTGTCCATTTTACTTTGTTCATGCGGCGCCAGCATCACATTTCAAAAGCGTCCAATCTTACGTCTTCTCTGCCTAGAATCCAGGTTTCACATCCATACAGTGCGATACTCCATATCAGTGTCTTTATTATTTTTTTTTTTCAATTGTAGATTGAAGTTATTGGTCTTTTGCACTGTTTATTCTTGATCTTATGTCTTCTCTTGCTCTGCCATCTTCTGTTATTAGGCTTCGTAAGTATTTAAAGCTTTTTACTTGTTTTTTTCTGTTTCTAGTTGATGTTTATATGCTCTATATTGATATGGGTTTTGCCTGTAACTAGGATTTTTATCTTATCCGTGTCGATTTTCATTTTATTTTTCGAGGTTATTATTTAATAATTCCAGTATTGTTTTTAATGTTCTGTTTTCTGCTACAAGGGCTATGTCATCTGCAAATCTCAAACACATGACTTGCTCACCATTTATCTTTATGCAGCTATTCATTTTATTTTTAGTTTCCTAGATGGCATTTTCAATATATAAATTAAATAAAAGTGGTGAAAGTATACATCCTTGTCTTACTCCATGCCTTATATTTAACATTTTCTCTTTGTCATTCATTTTAATCTGTCCATTTTGATTTTTATATATTTGATAAATTATTTTTCTATCCCTCAAGTTTATACCGATATTAGGCAATTTAGGAGTATGTGCTGTTTACTTTATCAAAATCAAGGAAGCAAATGCAAGTATTTTTCCTTAGGTCTATTCTTCTCTCTGTTATTGTTCTTAGACAGTATTGCCGCTCTTGTTCCTTTATTCTTTCGAAATCAAAATTGGTCTTCATCCAGTCGACAATCTATTTTTCAATAAATTCTGTTTTGAACAATTTTTAGCAAATTTTGCTGACATGTGGGATTAAAGCTATTGTTCTAAATTAGCTGCATTTGTTAGCATTATTATTTTTGGTATTGGTATTATAGTTGATTTCATTAACTCCTTTGGTATTTCTCCTCTATCATAGATTTGGGCTATTAATTGATAGAGTAAGGTTTTTGTCTCATCACCTAGATTTTTTAACAGTTCTATAAGAATATTGGCTACACCTCGACTTTTTCCTTACTCATTTCTGATAGTGCTTTATCAAATTCTTCTCGCATTATTGGGGATCCTAGATTGTCTTCATTTTGATTTTCTATGTTAATATCGACAATATTTCGGCGCCATTATAGAGATTTTCAAGATAATTCTTCCATTCCATTAATATATCCTCAGGTTCTATAAGTAATTTTCCATTTTCGTCTTTGATGGCATCGTTTTTGCTATTCTTATTAAATTTGAAAGTCAATTTGTTAAGTTTTTTTATAGACTCTCTATGTCTTCTTTTTTAAATAATTCATCTGTTATTACATTGTTCTTCCAGATATTCTTTTTTGGATTGTCTACATGTTCTTGTAATTTGATTTTTAAGATATCTGTATTTGGCCACATCTTCTTTAACAGTATTTTAAGATTTTCTTCTTTCAACCATAAGGCCAAGTATTTCATCTGTTATCCAATGTTTTCTTCTTTTTTTTCTGTATTTTATAATAATTGATTTGATGCATTTGTAATACTCTTTAATCACATTCCATTGGTTTTCAATATTCATCTGACTATGTTTTCTGGCATATTGTAGTCAGTTGCCTCTTAGTAATTTCTCAAGGTTCCATCTTATTGGTTTGTCTCTTTTGGTTTGTTTCAGTTCTGTTTTCATTAAGATAAAGTTATGGTCATTACTGATGTTGGCACCTGAATAGCTTTTGCAATTTTTATTTGGTTTCTGTATCTTTTCTTGACCAATATATAACTTATTTGAATCCCCAGGCGCTTTCCAGGTGTATCTTCTTCTTTTTGGAACTTGAAATAGTGTATTTGCTATAATTAACTGTTTTTTTGTGTACAAAATTCTATTAATTGCTTTCCTTTTTCATTCTTACGTCCAAGACCAAATCTTCCGGAAACATTATCATTATCCTCTTCTCACACCTTTCCATTTAGAGATGACATTTGTTCCTGGGTCAGTTTTATTATCTCAGTGAGTCTGTGATATTCTTTTGATCAAAATATCTAACATGTTCACAGGCTTCTCTTTTCCAGCTAAACCGATCCATCAAGTAGAAATACCAAGAGTTTCCTATAATAGATGATCTCACGCGCTGCTCACTTATGATTACTGTAATTCTCGTATACCTCATAATCTTCGTCATTTTTATTTTTCATTGCTAATCTTCTGATTTAATTTTCGCTGATAGTATTCATTTAGAACTGCTAAATGATCTGGCAAAATGACCCAAACTGACATGTGGTGCATAAACTTGGTCGCTGACACACACATGGCTAAAACTTAAGTATGCCAATAAAACTTGAATATGCCAATGAGCAATAGAAATTGTGGGAATTAAAAAAAAAAAAAAAAAAAAAGACATAAGAAAGTAACCAATTCAGAAATCAAAGCAGGTCACAAAAATGGGTGATGTTATTCAAAGCGTCAAACGGTTAAAACGGAAACTGGGCTGGTCAAGCCGAGTTACGTTTGGACACTATTCAGAGAGAGAGAGAGCAAGAAACGATGATGCGCAGAAACGAAATAATAGGAATTGCAGGAAACATCTCAATTAGGATGGTCCGTGAGAGGAGTGTCGAAAAGTTGGTAGAGTCTTCATCCAGTAGTGGAATTCAACAGACATCATCATCATTATTTACTTTTCAGAGGGTTAGTCAGTTTATATGGGAGAAGGGGTTCTTCCCAAAATCTTTGTATTTTTATTTTGCAAAACATGTAAATCGGCCAAAGAACACACACTATCTGTAGACGTGGTAATAGCACGTAGTTACCTAAACTGTAATATGAGTGTCATCATGGTAGAACAATGCATGTAATTTTTAATTAAAAGTTTTACAAAAATAACCATCATTCTTGTAAAAAATCTACAATACAGAGGGGGGAATATTTTTATTAGTATACACAGCACACGCACAGCAATATATCATCGTTTCCAAACAAAAGGATAACACTGGTACAAGACATGCTCACTAAACACGTCAGTCGGTTGATAGCCGTCAGTAATGCTGTTTGTAACAATAATTATCGTGTATAACGTGTAAATAATTATCGCCTACGTGCAACAGGGATCGGGACAACTCAGAACAAATGATTAATTAATTAGTTGGCAGTCATTTAGCACGACTGTCAAACTATAATTCGCTTCTTTCCTTAAGTAGTAAAAGTAGTATTTTCCGCTCACTTGGGTTACATTTTATATCCTGTCGATATAGAGAGAGATCCATCATTTTGCTATTCCCCAAAGTATTTCTCATAAATATTAGATGGTACAATATAAGTGATTTCTGCCTTTCTGAATCATCGTGAGGTTTTATATATATATATATATTTTTTTTTTTTTCTTCATGATAACATTCTATGAAGAGACAATGCAACTAGTGAGAAGCTTCACGTCTGAAAGTATTCTTAGCAATTGCATAAATGAAAACAACCTGCAATGAATACCAACTCAAAAATCCATCGAATATGGTGAACCACGCAAGGAAGTATAACAAAATTTTAAAAAAATCCAAAGCAATATTTGTGAGGACTATTATGTTGAAAATTCTGGATGGTAGCATCCGACACAAGGGTGACTGTGGCGCAATTCGCCAGTAATTTGAAGGCTGGTAAGGGGTGCAATGTATCGCGACAACACAGTACATCGAACCCTGATGAAAATGGGGCTGCGTAGCCGCAGGCCGCTCCGAGTACTCATGATAACCTCCATTCACCACAGCCTCAAATAGTCACGCGAGCATCACAAGTGGACTTTGCAGGAGTGGAAGAAGAAGGTGGTCTGGTCCGATGTTTCCTACTGCACCATGTGGACGGTCGGATACATGTGGTCGCTTACCTGGGGAAATGTTGGCGCCAGGATGCACCTTGCAATGAAAACAATCCCGTGGAGGGCAGTGTAATGCTTTCTGCTATGTTCTGCTGGTAAACCCTGGATCCAGTTACTCATGCGCATGAAACTGTGGCGTCTACCGCCTACCTAAACATCACTGCAGACCAAGTACAGCCATTCGTGGTAAGGATATTCAGTATTCCCCTCTGGTTGTGCCTTCTTTTAGCAGGATAATGCGACATGCCACACTGCCGAATTGTGCGAGAATAGTTCGCGGAACATGAGTTTTCTTGTACCTAAAAGGATTCTTGTATCTGGTACAAGAAACAATTTATCATATTAAGTTAGGTGGTCATAATGTTTTGGCTCTTCGATGTGTGCATATGTAAGTTCTGATAAACACCGAGAACAAAAATTAATTTTGTCTTATATATATCCTAAGAGTCTTCGTAGCTCAATCGATATAATCGAAGCCCTTTGATCGGAAAGACCTGAGTTCGATTCCCGTCCATGACGTGATATCTGGTCTATTTCGACGAAAGGTGAGTTAGCCGGCCTCCTATGAAGGTAATTTTTTTTTTTTTAAACCGGAAACTCGGTTTTTTCTTCTCCCAGAACAGGCAAACAGGTCCCGTGAACACACACAGATTTACAGGTCATGAATACTTACGACCCAGCCATAGGTTTGATTCATCAGCTATATGCCGATCCCAAGCCCGCAATAAAATGCGAGGGGGAGCAATGGTGAACTACCCTGTAAAAATCTCACCAGAAACACTTTATGGCAAGAAAGATGTTTTCTGAAAAAACATTTTTATATTAAAAAAAAAAGGAAAAAAAAACAAAAACATTTTTGTTCTAGGTGTTTTACAGAACTTTCCAGATTCCCCTCGTGTGTGTGTGTGTGTGTGTGTGTAGTAGTAGTAGTAGTAGTAGTAGTAGAAGATACTCACGGACCCTTTTCCACAGGACTAGCAACTGAACTAGAACCATTAATTCTATTTACATGACGTTCATCGGAGCAGCCTTCCCTAAACTGTTTTTCCCAATGAACATAACCCACAGCTTTTCAAGAAACATGCTAATTGATTCCCTCTTGACCCCTAACACATGTGCACACTGTTATGTTTTGTAACCTCTCGTGTAGTGGATTTGATACAAAAAAAAAAAAAAACTTTCATCTTAAGCAACGGCCGTAACGCAGATGCGAGTACAACGAGATATGTGCCCATCGGTTTAGTAGACTTCAGTAAGAATCCCGCCTAGGAAATACGAGGCTATCTTTTATAACGTCTTTTCAACTGAAGGTGAGTTAACCGGTCTCACATGGTGATGACAAGTTTTTTTCCTCTCCCAAAAATCATACAAATTAGCCGGAGAACGCATAGAGTTAAAAGACAGTATAGCCTCGTGCCGCAAGTTATGTGCGGCTCAAATGTGAGTCAATGTTATTGAAATAAGTGCTCTTGGCCGAATAAAACCAGGTCACGGTTCTCCCCTTGACGTCACTCTCTAACTGAAAGTAATTATGTAGTATTCGTGTGTAAACTAAAATATCCAATAGAGTATGTTAAATTATTTATTTTTTCCTCCTTTCGAATTAAGTTAGATAAAGAAATTGCACTGTATGAAGAAATTCGACCTCAAGTAGTGAATTGAAATATAAAAGCTGTCACTTCAAATTGCAATCAGTCAACAATTGGAGTGCGCTTGCGCAGTATGATGCTAAATTTAACAAAGGAAGAAAAATATCAAAGCACATGTCAAGGACGAAGAAAATTTCTGAGTGATATCGACAGAGATGGGAAATCTAAACTCCATTAAGAGTGAACGCAGGTGTGTGTGTACACGTGTCCGTGCGTCGCCCATAGAGGGCGCAATGGTCATAAGTGGTAGTGCATAAAAGTCTAGGTACATCCGCAAAAAAAAAAAATAAAAATAAAAAACGTAGCACGTGCATTTAACTGCTCCCCCATCGCAAATGTATATTCATTGGAGTATTAGTACGATCACGCAAATTATGTTGAATACCGGGCGATTTTTGCCCGATACAAAAGCCATTTGCGAAAATCGATTTAATCGTAACCTTTTAGAGTAATATAGAAAAATCAAACGCACCTGCGCAGTCGACTATTAGTAAGAGAAATCCACAAGGCACCTTAATTCACATGAAGAACATCTAGCACCGTGGCATTTAGCAGATGGCAGTAGGTTATACCACACACACACTTCAAGCAGACGACACATCAAGATTCTATCAGATGATATCTGGCAACGTGCCAATAACTTGTCAGCAATGCTGCCGCAGTCTCTAGTTTAAAAAAAAAAAAAAAATTATCTAAAAAAAAAATCTTAAGTAGTGCGCTCAAGGCAGGTTTCACATGCTTGTAAGCTAGATGCTTGTCAACAGAGACTCGCTTCGTATATCTTGGCAAGTTCTTTTCAACATACAAGTCCATGTAAACAATAAAAATGTATCGCGTGCAGAACGTGAACAGAGCAAAATTCATTGTCTATAGAAGTAATCTTCATGAAAAGGAATATCGATACTGAGAGACATAAATCAATATTCTTAACCCGGACTATGAATTTTATTTTGGTTTCAAAGTTTAGATTCTGAAAGTTATCCAATTACTGATATATCTTTTCATCTATGATGTAGCGTACATGAAATCATGTAGCGTTATCTCGCACTGCTAGTAAATGAATTAACTATTGGGGGGGGGGGGATGATTGTGCTATTACAGTCTCATCTACAAAAGGTTGTAAACCTGTAATACAAGACAGTATGGAGGATGGGCTAAGATTTTTTTAATGTTTTTTTTTTTTTTGTATTTTTATTTATTTTTCACCTAATTCGGGAATCTTACTCTAGAGACTGAATCTGGAACTTTTTCAAGCCACTTCAGGCCTCCAATAAGCGGAGCTTATTTCATTAGTCTCCTCGCACCGAAATTCATCACTAATAATGTACACCTCCGAATCAAAAAATTAGAATAATCAAAGAAAATGTGTTGACTGATTTGCAATTCTAATTTATTGCATAGAAATAATTATTAATAAATATGAATTAGCATAATCTAAATCTACGTACTTTGTAGATTATATAACCGTGTAAACATAAAAATGTAATATAAATTATAAGAAAAACTGTTATTTGAAAACATTCCCAAAATTAGAATCATTTTTAACATGGTTCAAAATATTAGAATAATACGAAAATTGCAGTCAAAGAGAAACATGATAATTAGTACTTTGTTGAATTCCCACTTAGCTTTTATGACCGTTTGTAAGCAGTTGGGCATATTATTTACTAGCGGTTTGTAGTCTTTTTTTTTCTTTTTCTTTTTTTTTCAAATCATATGGTCTGCAGACGACAAACAAGTTCATTTTTGTCTCTTGGGGCTTCTTGAAGATTTCTTCATAATTCCCCACAAATTCTCAATGGGGTTTAAATCTGGTGAGTTTGCCAGCCAAGGAATTACATTGATTTGCCTTTCTTTGAGCCTTTTTAGTAGCGTTCTTGATAGTGTGACAAGAAGATGAATCTTGCTGAAAAAGGAAATCACTATCACATAAATCTTCCGATGCCGGTAACAATTTCTTGTACACTTTGGAATCGACTCTTTCGTACACAATACACAGCCTACCTGGATCCTCTTCAATCATACAAGCCCATACCATGATAGACCGTTTCCTGCATCATTTATCAAATGCTTCTTAAGACGCTAAAGCTTGATGACCATGGGACACAAAGCATACTTGCATAGCTAAAAAGTACCTTTTCCCAATCCTCCTGACCCCCACAACAGTCTTTGCTTACACCATCGCACTCCAGCTGCCTTTTGCTTGGAGGTCATAAGTGGCTTCGTCTTAGGCACCCGTGACTTAAAACCCAATTTTTGAAATCGTCTCAACGTCGTACATTTAAACACATTAACACCTAGTTCTTTCCATCTCCTGTGAAAATATCTTACACTTCGAAAGCGGTTTGGTTTCACGATTTTTTTTCAATCTCCTCTCATCTCTTGATGTAGTTACCTTTCGGCCACTACTGCAGCGATTATTTTGAAAACATGGGTCATTAAAATACTGTTTCAATACCTACTCACGTTGCTTGAGTAGGTATTTCAATTCTTACATTTCAATTTCTTAGCTATGAACTGTTGAGTTTGGCCTTCTTTGTGTAGAGACACCATACGAAACTTTTTAGCTCCCGATATATCACTCGTTCGACTCATGTTTAGCAAATGATTAACTGAAATTCACGCGAAAACGATTCTTCACACACGAGTCAGCGTGTGAGAAAACCAATTGGAAAAATTTGGAATATTCTAGTATATTGAACTACGTTAAAAATTATTCTAATTTTGTGAATGTTTTCAAATAGCAGTTTCTTATAATTTATATTACATTTTTATGTGTTTACATGGTTATAAAATCTACAAAGCATGTAGATTCAGATGATGCTAAATCATATTTGGCAATAATTATTTTCTATGCAATAAATTAGAATTGCAAATCATTCAACACATTTGCTTCGATTATTCTAATTTTTTGATTCGGAGGTGTACATTTAATCTAGTCATACTAATTATGACCAAATATGTTTTACAGACGCAATAAAAAATTTTGTACCGTGCAATACGCAAAAAATAACACCTAGGAAATATATTTAAGTAGTGTCAAGCAGTGTGGTAGAGCAAAATATGATGGAATACGAATTGCGAGTAGTTATGTTTTACTGTTTGGAAATGGTATCATTGGATATTATAAAATCCTGTCACTGGACTTGTTAATATCTTCTGAATTAAGTCTGTGCTATGTGTAACCAATTTTACGGTTTGCCTTTTTGTTTTAATGAATTTTAATGCGATATGCTTCCTCAGATTGCGAGCGAAATTCCCTATAGAATGTTGCATGTATTTCATTTCATGTAAGTTGACAAATGCGCTACATGAATGTCAAAGAGAAAATACTTTGTGTAATTAAACAACAGATGACCTAAGATAATAAAGAGATTTAACAGGCCACCAGAGTATTGAAGTTTGTGAATACTCTTTTGTGTCAATATAATTTTAGGGATATCGACTCTCAAAATACTATATTTCTTAAAATTAAGCCTTCAAACATGTTTAAGGTTTCCTAAGAGCACGAATTTCTCAGAGCAAATGTTATTCCAATAACAATATAAGGTATGCACTTGGTTGAAAAGGTGAGGAACACTTATATGAATTACTTTCAATTAAAAGGTGACAACCAGTTTCATAAAAAGATGGCGCGATCATTCTTCCCCACAAAAACTAGCTTTAATGTCCTACAAGCGTACGACAAAATGAACAGTGAACGATGGTTTTAACTGAACCCACTAATTTAGTGTTCAATGCTCAAAATTCACTTTAACTTTGTGTGTTTGGGAGGGGGGGGGAATTGCAGGACAAATGAACATAGAAATGGACGCAGCCTCAGGGCTATGCACGAAACTGGCTATTCCTTCCGCTAAATTACCAATTCAACAACTCTAGTGATTCTACATCTCAGAAGGAAGGATCATATTTCTGAGACTGAAGAAAGAAGCCCATTAGGTTAGATTATTAATTTTGTTTAAAAAAAACGGCTTCCTCTTATCTTTTTCAGACTAAAAAATTTATCTCTGGATTTGTTTCGATCCGCCGTGAACAACTGCCCGAACGGAAACGCGTAATGACCTTCTCACCAGTCAATATATTGACCTATTAGCCCGACGTCCTTTGATACAGGACTGCTATTTTTATCTTCGTTCAATGTCCCAATTACGATAGGAGGCTTTTCGTGTCTTATTCCAAATGAACTTATCAGACTACATTTCACTATGAAGTCAACAAGTTTCAGATTGTAACAGAGCGGAAATCGTTTGCGATGAATTCTGCAATAGTGCTTACATTCGTTTCCACTTTGTACTACCGAGTATCTGGGATGTCTTATCAGCTAGTTTACTGAGAAGTAATGCAGAATTTAAATAGAAATAGAAATAGTTGAAAACAAAACAGACGAAAAGTGAACCAAAAGCTGAACTCTCTTGCGTCATTTAAGTAAGACTAATGTAACTAATATTTAATTTAATTTAATTTTAATGTAACTAATATTCTAATATTAGTTACATTAAAATGTAACTAACATTAGAATTCAAAGAATATTGAAACAACTTGCACAAATTGAACGAAGTATCCAAGTATCAAATAACTTGCACAAGTATCCAAGTTATTCATTCAATTCTTCACATCGGAAATAAATGGCATAAGATACCTCAAAAATTATATTAACTAATTCACAATATAACGTTATTCTCCTTTAATTTAAAAATTAGTGAACAAATGAGCACTTGGTAAAATAATAATAGTTAATTAAGTGCACACTCATGTCGTTTAAAAGCCAATTTCACAGGAAAATTAAATAAATATACAATAATGATTACACCATACAGGACATCCCTCTGGCGGATGTTTTTGTTTCATTAAATAATTTAAGTCATTTATAGAATAATTAGTTAATTTATAATGCACTATTTTATTGAATTAAAAAAAAATAATTACCAATGAAATAAATTATTAATTATTAAATTAAATTAAATATCGTTAAGGATAATAATTATCTTTTTTTTTTCTATTTTAAGATATTCAAAGACTTCAAAAGTGTTCATTTCCGCTTTGCTGTTGCTATTTTAGGTAAGCTATGACGCCATTTCAAAGAGCGATTAATGGTCGTCTGCAAAACAGAACTGATTAATCACAGAACTGTATTTGATGACAGTGCAGCATTCTATTTAAGTGCTTGTTACAGTTAGAAGAAATAACCTGCCACTACGAATAGCGAGTACATTTTTGTTAAATGGAGATTGATGCATAATATAGAAAGGGAAGATTTTATTGCAAGTGTATATGAATAGCGCCATTGTTCGAATACATAAAAATAGAATTATTGCATTACTTTTGCTTCTTTTTAAGAAAGCCTTTGTTCATGAGTTACATACACAAACATCGGAATAATAGAAAAGAAATATTACGCAGTATTATCGCTGTGCTTTAAAAAAATAAATAAATAAGCAGTGCAAATCCATTAAATAATTTTCGCAAAGTCCACTTTTACCATTAGTGACAACCGTATTTCGGTGAAGTACATGCAAGTCGTTTGGCAATATTGGAACGTGTGCATGCACTTTGCTTAGATCACATTAAGTATTGAAGGTGCAGTGTGATTTCTAAAGGCGTGTTTTAAGTACGGAACGCTTAATACAGAGAACCGTAGTCCGTGAAATCAGTTTTCATAGCGGCTGATGAATTCTGGCGTTGATCAATAAGCACGGAACGTCCAACCACCTACGCTTGGCTGACATATGAAGCCAAAGTGACACTTGGATGATGAGAGAATTCTACGATAAACTAGTTAATACAAAAATGTACTAAAAAATGGCGAATGACACCACGATGTATCGTAGGCTTGCAGAACAGCATTAGTAACAGTGCTAAGTAAATGTCATCGAAAATAAAAGATAAGGTAACCGACGAAGAACACAAAAATAGGTCGCAAACGCTAGAGCTATTACGTACAACAAATCCCGTCAGCACGTGCTCGGCAACGTATTACTCCGAAGAAACATTCGCCATCATTTCTTTGCTGCACTACTTTTTAATGTCAAAGGGCAAGGTAACGGGAGAATCTCCGACCTGGTATTCCGCTACGCGTAAACATGTTCTTCACAACGAAACTGATTTTAGACAGTAAGGTTGTCTTTAAGGGCGTCGAAGTAAACTTGCAGTCATCAAAAAAATGATCAACTTGTGACCACGAGAAGCTTGAAGGTATTAAATGCCATTCACAGTTAGCTATTCGAGGTCAATGCCCTTTTTAGGTAGCTGCACTGAAGAAAACTTGCTGACGTCACGTCGTCACCGGATTGCTTCAAGCTAGAGCTGCTAACTCCATAAATGAACCTGAGCTTGACGGAATGAAAGAAAACACTAATAGGAAACTATTAACAAGTTAACAATGCATTTTTACGTTCTAATCACGTAATTAAGTAATTTCGTTATTTGCAGCAAACCTGAACGCACTCTAGTGGTAGCTATTGGAATTTGCTGTATATCGTATTGTCATAGCTGGGAAGCCAGCTTTCCCAAATGAAGGGATAATATAATATAGAATGGCACAGTTGGGTCATAGCCCGCACGTGTGTATGCGTGCGCGCTGGCTCGCAATCCTCAAGAGCTCGCGGTAACCATAGAAACGGATGGATTCTTCCAGAAAGTCGAACGATTGCTTAGGGAGCGAAGTAGTCTCCTGTTTGCTGAGAATAAAATGTAACTCCAAAATAATGACTGATAGAGAATGTGTAGACAATACACAGATTGTTCTCGTTAACTTGCTAACTGAAGTTGGGGTCAAATAATCAATATGGGGCAGGGGTTACGCAATCGGAAACAAATTTCACTCATAATAGTGGAGTCGTAAAAAGTGTGTTAATGGACATGGATTGTAAAATAAGGGTCACAAGTCTAAAGGGAGTTCTTGTAACAAATAATTGTTATTGTAGCCTAGACTACGTGAGTCAGCCGATAAATTGGGGCGTGTCTCTTGCTAGAGGGATTACTTTGAGGAGGTATATAAATGGCAAACGAGTTAAGCAAAATCTCTCAAAATATTGCAAACCTAATCCACTTATCTGAGTGGTATATTGATAATCCAAGCGATCAGAAACGCCCAAAAAGCATTATCTGATCATCGTGTGAATCAAAGCTCTGGTTAAACTATAACACTTTGTAAATCGAAACGTAAAACGTAAAACGAAATATATAAATGTCCTCGGTCACCTATACGGAGCCATAGCGGTAGTGAGAGGGATAAAATTCTTTACGAGTGTATCGGGAAATGTAAAGAAGATCGCACTTGCTATGAATATTTCTGCGGGTAGCAAAGTCTTGAAATAATACTCTGACTGGTGCTTTCGTGAGGAGATTTAAGAGAAAACATGTTTGCCAAGAAGCAGTTAGGATCTACTGTTTGTTCTTAAACTTCAAAAGCCCCCTAAGGGATCTTGCGGATATCGAAAAGATCTGCAATATGGAATAAGAAGACTTCTCTTTCACAACTCGATGTGTATAAAAATGTTTTTTTTTTTTTTTTAAATATTTCCTTGGTAAGCTGTAAGTCACCTCATGTTGTTCCAATGCAAACACTTCAGGGTAGTTTTCTGTTTACTCTCAAGGTTGGAGGAGAGAGATAAATTTGAAAAATCAATCATTACTAGAAAACACAGATGGGAATGAAATAACACAAGAGTATTTATGAAAATTTAACATAGAAGGACAGCAGCTTTTTTGAAGAAATTTAAAGCAAATGTTCGTGGACAGTAGGATCGCTTGTTGTCTCTCCACTATTGTCTGATAGGTTTGGGAAAAAAAAAAGTTTTTAAAAAGTAAATTGAAACTGGAACTAGAAGCACTTCCTTTTGAGTATTGCTAAACATGGCGCTGAATCAAATGGTAAACGTTTGCTAAGGTGAGGGAGGACAAATACATTCGTGACTGCTATTAAGGCAGGTGGTGTCAGACAAACACAAAAATATAAACAATGCAGACAGTATTACGAAAATTCAAACATTAGTAACAAAACATTTAAATCAATAAAAACTCACTACACATAAAAAGCATGTTTTTTAAAAAAATTGCTAATTAGGAATAAAGCAAATGTTCAAATGGCTAACCATTTATTGAAAACCTCTAAATTTCATCCCAGCTCTAGCAGAAAAATTTCGGTACAAGCTTCCATCAGACAAATCCTGAAGTCGGAACCCGAGCTTCCTGAACTCTTACACCCAATATCTCGGGAAGAGGTACAAATAGCCTTAAAACTTACCAAGAATGGCAAAGCTGCAGGAGTGGATGGTATACTCCCTGAGTTCCTAAAACATATTGGTCAACATGGCCAAACATGGCTGGCTGGCTGCCCTTTTCTCAGAAATCATCATGACTAGTAAACTACCAAAGCTATGGCGGGAAGCCAAAATAATTGCCGTGCCCAAACCAGGGAAAGATCCAAATGATGTGAAAAACCTACGACCTATCTCCTTGCTTCGCACCACCTTTAAGCTCTTTGAAAGAATTCTCCGTAAAAGAATTTCACCACTCATCGAAAGAGCACTCCCGACTGAACAAGCTGGCTTCAGGCCAGGAAGAAGGTGCTGTGACCAGGTCCTGGCCCTGACAACTCAAATTGAAGCAGGCTTCCAGAAGAAACTTAAATTTGGAGCCACTTTCATTTACCTAACATCTGCTTATGACACTGTCTGGATCAGGGGCCTCCTCCTAAAACTAGGAAATATTATAAAGTCTAAAAAAACTTTACAACTTTTTGAATCCATTCTCTCCAACAGAAAGATCGGTCCATATTGGCGTAAAAAAGAGCAGGCCCAGATTCCTTCACAACGGTCTTCCTCAGGGCTCTGTGTTATCCCCTATACTTTTTAACATCTACGTGTATGATCTACCTCATACCAGATCAAGCAAGTATATGTACGCCGATGACCTAGCGATCTTACATCAATCCACCTCCTTTACCAACCTAGAATCAACCTTGAATACAGACCTGAACACCCTGGAAGAGTACTTCAAGCAGTGGTACTTGAAGCCAAATCCAACCAAAGCAGTATCCTCAGTATTTCATCTGTACAAAGCAGAGGCGAATCGACAACTCAACCTTTCTTTCTATGGAAAAATGGTAGAACACGAGCCTCACACAAAATACCTTGGAGTGAGCCTAGACAGAAGCCTAACCTATAAAAGGCACATCATCAGCCTCTCCAATAAAATTAAAACCAGAAATAATATCATTTCAAAGCTTGCTGGAACAACCTGGGGTTGTGGTGCAATAGTCCTAAGGTCGTCTGCACTAGCCCTCGCATTCTCTGCAGCAGAATATTCTGCCCCTGTCTGGGAAAAAAGTACACACATTAACATTATAGGCACCCAGCTAAAGTCTACCATGCGCACAATTAGTGGGACAGTGAAAAGCACCTCTCTCTCCTGGCTGCCTGTTCTAACATTGCGCCACCACACATACGGAGAAGACAAGCCTCGATTAAGGAATTTAATAAAGCAATGAGCAATCCACTCCTGCCCCTACACCAGACTCTCATAAACCCACCCAGTCTTCGCCTCAAATCTAGAAAGCCTCTCTGGTCCATGGACCAACTCTCTTCAGCTGCGCTGCCATCAATATCTGACATATGGAGAAAATACTGGTCCAACAATCTCCCAACAAACGGCTTTCTGGTAGAAAATCCCTGTGCTCCGCAACCTTTTTGATCTTCCTAGGAAGATCTGGTCATCAATAAACAGGATCAGAAATAGTCAGGGCAGATGTGGCTACCTTCTACATAAATGGGGGCTGTCAGCTCACCCTTATTGTGATTGTTCTCTCGTGGCTCAGACGATTACTCATATTGTGTACGAATGCCCAAGGTGCCAATTTCACGGTGGTGGCCTACAGGACATCCACAAGGTGACGGATGAGGCCTTGAATTGGCTTTCCAGCCTGGACTTTGACCTATAATTGGTATGGTGGTGGCGGTGGTTATGGAGGAAACAGAAGATCACGGTCCCGTCGCACCACTTAGACGTTATTCTCGTAGTCACTCACATAGTCCTCGTCATAGTATCAGCAGAACTCCTCCTCATGTTAGAAGATGATGCTTAAACCTCGGATACAGCTACTTTTATGTTGCGAAAACATGCAGCCTTCTCATACTTGTTGCAGCAGGATGATAATTATCCCTGGCTTGATTATGACAAATTACTTTTGCTTTTTTTTTTAAAAAAAAGGAAAAATTTAGAAAACAGGTTATGCCTTTTATGTAATGAACTTTTATATGTTAAGATTTTCATCATTTGTTTCTGGAAATTGTGATTGTACCTTTCACTTACCAGTTTCATGTAGCTATAAGCATAAATAAATAAATGTTCCAAGTTCAATTAATAGGCAAAACGCACGAATTATTTCATTTTTTGTGATAATTTACAGTTAACCAACTCAATTTTACAACAGAAAACTTTCGTAGCTACCAGCATTGCTTGACGTTGAAATTCATATCAATAGTTTATTATTTTTAAACTGAAAAAATGTTTTGCATGACCATTTCAACTCCTCTTTCGCAGTCCAAGTATGACTCATTATTACATAAAGGACAGGAATGACTGGAAATTAATACACATTATTGCTAGCATAGTTAATTATTTTGATTATGCCACAGCAGCTATGGCTATGAGGCGATTCAAGAGTATTGTGTGTGTGGTTGTGTCTGCGCATGCGCGTTCACTGGTCAGTGTGATTTTGTGGGGAATGGGGGGGGGGGTGGAAATGGGGATCCGAGAGAAAAACTCTTCCATCCCAATAAGAGATCGGATAATTAGTTAAAAATCCCATTATAAATGTAACTCTCGTACTGCGGCGGGAATTGAACCTAGGTTTTTCTAACTCAAGGATGTCGATGCTACCGACTGAACTAGGAAGACACTAATATAATCAGCTGCATTGTTCTTCTAAAGAATATCTAAGAAAAACCAAGTTTCTTCTCTCCTGTTAAAAATAAAAATAAAAAGAGCGTAAGAACAAGTCTCGACCGTTGCTACCACCCCTCGGATACCCTAACATCAATGTCAGCACAGAATTTCTCAGTGAATGAAACTACAGTAAAGCAACCTTACAACTCAACTATTTTTAAAAGACAAACAATGCCGTGAAAAAAATGCTGAAGATATTGGCAAATATTATAAATAGTAAGATAAGTCGGACAAAAATCCTTATCATGGCGAAAAGACATATTGTAACAATGAACTTCAACAAAAGTTCTTAACAACATACCAAAATAGACTTACATTTTCAATGAATCTTCCGACATGAACTATAATCGAAGTATACTCTACTTTATTCAGTTAAGGGAATGGCATTCGATTATACGAGATTTTATTCTGTTCATGTTTGCGGCCTAACTATATTTTCAGAAAGTATTGATCAGATCTTCGCTTTAAGGACAAGCGAAAGGAGGAAACTTAAGGTCGACACTGATTATATTACAAACTACGGAAGTACAAGAATTTAGAAGAAAAAAAAGTGAAAGAGGTATTGCTGGATGGAACTATGAAAACATATTTATCCTTAAAAATATAGGGAAAAAAAATTATATTCAAACTTTACACTAGTGATAAATGTATTGAATACTTAGCTACCATCGGGACTGCCAGATGCAAATTTCTGCAATTCTAACCAGTATTCATATCAGATTTCCGAAAAATTACTAAGTAGGAATGTAACACTCAATTTCGCAAACTAAAATATGAAAAGGCCAACGTAAGATATATGGATATACCGCATACGACTTTAAACAAAGAAAAATCACGTGATATACGCTAGATGCACATGAGTCGCACTCTCGAGGCTATCTAGTGGTTACTCTGAGCTCAACGGAAGATGGGGCAGCACGCCAATCTAGTCATCAGCTGTTTTTTTTTTTTTTTTTTTCATTTGAAAGGTTTCCGAGGTCTTGGATTACTTCCAGGAAATGTCAGATTTGTATCTATTTCTTCTGCTTTCACTTCATGAAATGATCGCATACTAGGACATGCTATGCTAGTCCAGATTTAGGTTGTTCATACTATTTCGGCATCCCATTAATCGGAAGATACGAGACAAACTGCGTCCAGCGTTTATGTTCATTACAATGATGTTATGTGGTTTAAGAACGCAGCCAACTTGCTTTATGTCGACCTGGGAGATGGAGTATAACGAGGTATACTCCACCCCTCTCCGTGCTGATCCCCCCAAGATCTTATCTTTCCGTAGTGTTTACAGTATACCCTATCCTCTCGGGGAAAAGGAAACAAACTCAAAGATGTTTTCAAGAAACCGTACACGTCTCCAGAAGTGCATTCTTGAGGGGCATTTGATAGTGAACACGTGCTGGCAAATACTGCCTTAACTTACCGTAAGACCTAAACATACTAAGCACAAGAGATCGCAGCAAGAAGTGCTGCGTACGACAATTTAGCGTGATTTTCCTCTTGCAGATCATTTCCTTGAATAATTGTGCATTGACTGTGTGTCAATGTACCTTGATAATGTAATTTTAAAGTGGCGAAACGTTGGGTAGCATCTTATTTGATTGTATATATTAAATTATATACATTTTCAGTTTTACTTAGTTATTTTCGTAAACAATTTAATATGGGTAGTCATACTGAAGTTCACAGCTGCAGTTAGGTAATTAATGTTGAGAATCGACTACCAAAAAAAAAAAAATAATAATATATAACAGTTTATTAAATTACTTAAAATGTTTCTACCTTCTGCAGTGATCTAAGAGACTCTATACAAGAGGAGCATGAAAATTCTGCTGCAGAGAAATAAAACAAGACTAAACATATAAAATAAGAAGAAAACATTTTATTCCTACATTTTATTGTCTTGTGGTGTTGATATTAAAATTTTTACTCACATTTTTTTCGCTTCCTGGTTCACCCTTTAGTGTGTGCGTGTGATGTGCACAAAAGACTTCAACGACTTTTCTAAGCGCATACACAAATCAAGCATAAGTCGACTGCTCTTAGAGCAAACTAAGTTCCATCTCCATGAAATATGCACACACACATTTTTATCTCTTTGAAAGGAGCTGAAAAGTCACGCGACATTGCATTCGCTCTCATAGGAACACCCTGCATAATAGTATGGCCGTACACAGCGAAAACAAGCAGTTTGGACTTAAGTAAAATTGGATGTCTTTTATCGTCTAGACATGTCGTAAATAAGAATTTGGGATGTCAGGCTTGAGAAAATTATTTTAAACAAGATATATATATATATAAAAAGAGTTCCCATTTTTAAGAATAGATGTAGACTTTACTATATACACGCTTTGGGAATAAACTCTGGAGGCAATGTCTTATTTACTATCTACTTGAGATCTCGAAGAAAATATCATTTTTCTAAATGAAGTTTGGTTATATTATCGCGTACTCCGACATGCTATTGGCGATGTCAAAGCTAGCGAAATACGAAAGTGTGATGCACTCAAGTTCTGCTTCTACTAGTATAATTTTTTTTTAATGCTCGATGTTTACGCTTAAGATAGTGTTATAATGAATTAATGTCAACTAGAACGTATGAATTCGGGTGGCTACCTTAATAATTTTTTTTAAATCATCAATCCTCGAAATCAGATTAACTACACGACTCTGAATTAACAACAATACACATTAACCAACCAAAATATTAAGAATACCATCTGCCGATGATTGTTTCAGAGCTATGCTGCTGCATGCCATTTTACAAACTTGTTCAATGTTTATAAATGGGCTTTCTATTTTTTTTTTTTTCTAGAAAAATATTGTTCTATCTTGTAAGGTAGCTTTTCACATAAAGAAGTTAAACTTGGTTCAGATTTGGTGAATATAACGGTCGAATTAAAACTACGATCTTTTTGGTACCAAAGGTTTATTTTTTTTATTAATAAATTCAGAGTCTAGAATCAGCATGACGGTTGCTCTTCTAAGGACCAGGTGATGGTCTTTAGAAGAGCAACCAATCCACGTATACAATATTATTATTATAATTGTTATTATCTGAGACCTCCAGGGAGTCAAGGACTCATCGAGAAAGGCTGTAAATTACCCAACCCAGCTATCATACCTTTCCTTAAATTCATTTACACTAGATGCACTCACTATCTCTAAGGGGAAATTATTCCACTCACTCACTGCTCTCTGGGAGAAAAACCTAGCTCTTACTCCTTTCTTGACTGAGAACAACCATAAGTTCCATGGATGCCCCGTGTTCTCTCCCTGCCTTACATATAACGAAAAATTCCATCATTTGAAATGCTATAACACCCATTCAAAAGTTTATAGACCTCTGTCATATTACCCCTCTTTCTCCTGTTAACCAGAGACTGCAATCCACATACTCGCAATCTGTCCCCATAATCTAAATCCCATAATCCGGATATAATCTTTGTAACTCTTCTTTGCACCCTTTCCACAGCTTCTTATCTATTTGGAACGCGGGAGACCAAATCTGCGCACAATAATCCAGATGTGGTCTTATCAAAGCCTTATAAAGAGCAAAATTACTTCCTTATCGTTACATGTCAAGGTTCGCTTCAACATAGCAATTATCTTCTGAGTTGTATTTGCAACTTTTGCTATGGGACCTTTGAACTTTAAATTCTTATCCACCAATGCACCAAGATCCCTTGCCTCTTAAGTTTCTTGTAGCATAACCCCGCTAATATAATATGTCGCTGGATCTCTAATCACGCCAAAGTGCATAACTTTACACTTACTAACATTAAACTGAGAGCCATTTTTGTTTGCCCAGATTTCTAGTCTATTCAAATCATTTTGTAATTGCTGAATATCAGTAGCATTCCTGGTTGCTCTGCCTATCTTCGCATCAGCAGCAAACAATTTCAAATCTGATGATAGATCCTGCTTGATGTCATTAATGTATAGATTGAACAATAATGTCCCAAGAACTGAACCTTGAGGTACACACTGGTTACCTTAAATCTGGCAGATTCACACCCACTGTATACCACTTTTTGGTATCTGTCTGTCAACATTCCCTGATCCAAGTCAATAGATTATATTCCAATCCCATATTCTCCAGTTTACGCAACAGCATATCGCGTGGCATCCTGTCAAATTCCTTACAAAAATCCAACATTATCATAGTGTATCCATTCCCTTTATCCAACTCAGCCGTAACATTGTTATAAAATATGAGTAAATTGCTAAAACATGACCTTCCTTTAGTAAACCCATGCTGTTCCCTGCAGAGTATAGAATGCTTGTCTACCCATTTCTGTATGCTAGTTCTTACCAACTTCTCTAAAATATTCACTACCACACCATACTAACAGGTCGGTGGTTAGACACATCAGTTTCTGCACCACCCTTGTGCAATGGAACTATCATACATTCCTTCCATTCCAGTGGTATCATTCTTGAGCCGAGACTCAAGTTATACAAATGTGTGTAAAAGGCTAGCCAATTCAGCTGAACATTCCTTTAGCAAACAGGCTGATATTCCATCTGTCCCTATTGACAAATTCTTATCCAGGTTACGCAAGAGCTCTTCAACCTCATTTTCATGAACCTCTACCTCTTCATCTTCAATGTGGCAATAGCACTGTGCATCATGCTACACACACCTGGTTGATATATCTTAGCAAAGTGAGCACTCATTAACTGAACAATCTCCTTAGCTTCTGACAATCGTGTACCATCTGCATTCAATAAAATTATTCTTCCACATTCATTCTTTCTTTTGCTTGCGGCATAACGATAAAATTCTTTTGGATTGCCTTTAGCTTGCATGGCCAATTTCTTGTCATACTCCGTTTTAGCTTTTCTCACAATACTCGTTACTTTTCTGGCCTGAGCTTTATACATTTCATAACTCCTCTCACGATATTCTTTCTACATCATCTTCTTCTTGTGGATCTCTTGCTTAATAAGGCTGCACATCCATTTCACTCCCAACCTATTTATTCTTCTAATATTTGATAAATGGCCATTTGTTAGACACTGTAATTCCTGTTTGCAGGAAAACAATCACTCTATACATATTACGAACGTACTAATCTTAGAAATCTATTTCCCCCTTTTTTTGCAATTCCACCAACAAAGCGATTCTATTGAATAAATACTATTAAGAGGTTTTCCGCTTGTAACGAAGTCCAGCTGACAACATACAAGTGCTCATTAAGTGAGTGACCTCAACTTGCACTGCGACTATCTCTGTACATCAGCAAAAATGGCCTATGGAAACAGTAAAGAGATCGAGCAGACAAAAAGTCGGGACAAGCTGGATAAACTCGAAAATGTTGTTATTCGCGAGACCTCTTTTTCCTTACGTGTCCATCAATCTCCTTCACACAGTGAGAGCTGGCATTCAGAAAAGCTATCTTGGTGTGCGAAAGATTTATAGTCTTTTTTTTTTTTTTTTTTTTTTTTATGACGGCAAGAATCGTGCTGATGTGTTGTGTAGTCTATGAGAGACACGTGATGTGAAAAAAGGTTCATATCGTTAAGGGATCGCATTCTGAGTTATTCTAGCTACAAGGTTCAGCTAAAAGTAACGATCAAAAACAAATTTCAACGATTTAACTTTCCAATAAATCAAATTTTGCTTTTATAATTGTTAACGCTAACTTTAGAAAGATGAGCAAAGTTAACTCTGCATACTTTTAATGAAAAATTCGCTAAAGAAAGAGTATTTTGCTGAAGATGTAGATACATAATGAAAGCAGGTAGTTCCTTAAATATATAAAAATAAAAAAAACATCAAACCATTATAGATCGGCAAAAAAAAAAAAAAATATTATACGTAAAGAACCGACCATCCGAATCTTTATGGCTGCTTAAAACGAAGGACACAAACAAATGAAATGATCCATCTGACCTAGATATGTGGGCTCCACTGTCTCTGTTTTTGAGATATTGGTTTTTATTCGTCTGCTGTGGAATTTTCGTTTTTATTCTTGAGGTCTGTTTCTGTTCTTAACTTCAGAGTTCGTTGACAAACTCCTTTTAATCGACTAAAGAAAAGAGAACGATTACTTTCTTTATTCAATTTTAGGGGAGAAAAATTACAGTATTCATTTACATGGGTTGCAGTTTTATTCCTGGTTTACTTTCGAGATTAATCTTTGCATTCGGCTTACCGAACCGACCAAGAAATAAAACTAAAGTTCCAAACAAAGCTTTACAGAAACCCCCACCTGTGAGGGTTGATGAGAAGTGTATAAAGAATCTATATAGAGAAGATAATGAATGCGTCAAAAACTCGACCTTTAGTTCAATTAATATTAAATCTTCCAACTATCCATACGTCACAAACCTTGATGCCTCATCTTTGCATTAGCCGGCACTGCATTTTAAATGGAACATCCAACTGGCGGTGGGCCAAATAGCACTAACAGACTCGACGTGCCCCAATTCCAATATCTCTTTCTCGCGTAGCTTACAGAGCACAGATGAGAGAAAAGAACGACAGAAAGGTCACACACACGAGAGTGGAAGACGAATTAGTTAGAAAATAAAAGCAAGCGATTCAACTGTGAAAACAGGAAGTTCATATACAGTCAACTATTACTGTTCACAATTTAAATATTTAAACGATTGCAAATATACAAATAACACTGAGCATGCTCTGTTTGAAACATTTTCACCCCGCCTTGTTATAAGCAATTGCATCATGTGCAAAAGAAAAATGTAGACCCAATAGAAAAAACTTCTTTTTAACCAGTAATTCTCTTCCGACTCATAAGAGGGACGTTTATAATATGTAGAGACTGCTAAAATGTATCTGAAAGTGACTTCAAAGACAGTTTTAAAAAACTAGTTAAGTTCAACTAATTTATTGTTCATTTCACTGGAAAAACTTAGCAATGACTGAACCCTGTTGGTTCCACGTAGATGAGGACTTGAGATATTCGTGACGCTTTCATCTCAATGCGCGAATTCAATTCAACCCGTCCACATAAAAAAGTAATAAGTAAATCATAAATTAATTGCTTCCATGGAGTCATAACTCTTTCTGTGAATTCAATGAATCTTTCTGAGGCTTTCCTATCAATGGTTAAGTTTCCATTTCTGTATGCGATTACTTTCTTTTTGTGAGACCGCAAAGATCTTTTATTTCAACCTTGATACTCTACAGTATCAAGTTCATTAACAAATTGAAAAAAAAACCACGTGATTGGTTTTATTCTAAATTAGACAAACGATCCATCTTCTTTCTGAGACTAATTAAGCAGGTGTTGCACATTAGGATTCAAACAATGTTTCGTCGTCGTCTAAAAATGGAATGGATTCACAAAAGTCGGAAAATTACTCTAGGCATAGAATTTCGTATGAAATCAATATCTTATTCGAGTTCGTCCCCTCCCTCGTCCACCCTTTCTCCTGTTTATCAACCGCAAAAGATTCTATTTTTCGCTACCATAGATGCGTACTACTAATGGTGGCCGCTGACCAGGTAAATTGCATGCGACTTGGTGGCTACTTCAACTAAAAATAACCCCAGTATCCGCAGCCTTTGCTTTGGTAAGTAGGTAGGTGGCATTCAATCGCATGTCCGCTTCGCCTCGCGTGGGACGAAAGCTTATGAATGCAGGTGATATTAAATAACATGTTCTAACGCAAAGCAAGAGAAGCCACACACAATACAGGCAACGGTTGCTTTGTTCAAGGAACTTACACAATAACTTGGGCATACAGGATACCGCGGAGATTCAAGTCGCGAAATGTAAGAGGGAGTGGAGGGTGGGGGTGAAGAAGTGGGAACAAATTTTATCATACAAATAAATATGCACTTCAGTTTGGTTTCTTTCAAAATGGCATTCTGCTGTTAGGTGCAGCAGCCTAAAGTAGATCTCGACAAATAGTGGTTTGTTATTTCCGCGAAAGATCGTGTGAAAACAGCACACCTCTTTACGTTAAAATAGTTGGTGGATAAGTGAGTAGACACTATGTAGGAATAGCTATGGGCAGACTCGTTTAAATGGAAGAATGACGCAAACGGATTCGAGCCTACAGAATTCGAAAATTAATTTTTATCCAATGTTGGAAGTACCGAAAAGCTTTCAATTTATAAATAAAATGCATGATATTAAATAACAATAATACATGTAATAAATAACACTTAAGAAGGCCCCAATCCACTCATAAAATTCAATTCAATTCGATGTTATACGAACAAAAAATATGGTTATCTATATATACAAAGTGTCGCCCAGAAGTAATGAGGCAGTCAGAAAAATCTATTTAAACGGGAAAAAAATAATAAATATTAGCAGAACATAACGCATGTGCAATGAATGTGCAGAACATATTTAGATATACAATGAATTATTGTATGTCTAAAATATTAAACATTATTTTTAAATAAAAATAAATCGTAAAATAATCATAAAATTGTAGTGACCACTATTCCGGCAACTGCCTTATTATTTCTGGGCCGCTTCTAATTTTTATTCATTTATTTCAAACAAACACTTAATAAGGTAGCTTCCACAAACATATTTCTCGTCTGGATGTATAATTTCTTGACTGAATACAAGGAGATTGTAGGGTTGTCGTGTTTGATTTCTTGGATTTGGGGGCGGACGCGGATGGGAGAGAGAGAGAGAGAGAGAGAGATAAGGCTATACGTTTCTCCGCTGTCTTCATAAAGCAGTCCAAAGGATGACACTACACGAGACATGCTGAAAAGAACCGAGTGTCAAGAAAGCATGTTCATTGATGGGATTCAAACTCATAATTAGAAGAAAAAAACAAGGCCGGATAATGCATGCAATTACTAGACATAATATACTGACTAGGCTGGCAAAAAAACAAGCAATAAAAAGCTAGTATAATAATCTGGTTGCCTCAACAGATACAAAACCAATACATGCAGCAGAAACAAGAAAAAAATTACAAATTAATAAAACCATTGACGAATATACTGATCTTAATGGCCGAAACTGCTGCGTTCATAATTCTAACTACCCCTCTTCTGTAGTGGATGTGTTGGAAAGGAGGATTAATTTATCTTGATGTCATGACATCTCGTAATCGGGCGTCGCTCCAACTGCTCTTAAACTCTAGGCTACCCCACCGTCAATCCTATTTTGTGTCTTTTTCATACGCCTACTTGACTAGCATTTATCACTCACAGTTTGGAATTTTGCCCACAATCGGCTCACTTCCAAAATGGGAGAACAATCTTCATTGCCCATCTTCGCTTTATTATTCTTACTTTGATCTTCTCTCTAAAAACAATGGGAGAAATCTAAAAAAATCTCGGTCGAGTTAATGATACCAAGAGGGACTCAGACGGACGGACGGACGGACCAATAGAGAAGCGAGGACAATATCTCATGGCATTTCAAAACATCTGATCGGATATGACAAAAAACTAGGGGGTTTAAATCGTCTTAGACTCGCTAACATTACAGGAAAATTTCTATTTTGCACTTTTGAAAGGGACCATCTTAAATGTAAAACTGAGGATAGTAGAAAATAAAACTAATACAATCTAAATAAGACCATTGACTACTTTAGCATGAACAAAATTTGATGTGAAGTCATGAATGACATGCATCAGCCAACTGAAAATATGCATCTCAGGCTGAACAATTTGTAAAGACATTTTTGTCTTTACAAAATTACAAACAAGCAAAATTGCACTTAAAGATAACGAAAATGAGGAAGAATAATGGTCATTTAAAACAATAAAATAGCTTTCAGTAGGGATCGTGGCTATTTAGTGGCAATAAATGAAAAAGATTCCTGAAATGAATTGTATTGAAGAAGTTCACAATCGCTTGACGAAAAAGTATTACTTATATTAAATGCCACCGTGGTCAAGCGTAATTGAAAACAAAGTAATTGTTGAGTTGTATTGGCAATTACATTTTATGCATGATGGAAACTAATGAAAAGTAAATATTTGTACCAGTGGGTAAGTTGCAAGCTGACAGAAATACGGGTTAATGCACGATCTTAACTGTTCTGCAAGTAGTGTACATCACTAGATCGCGCTGCAATCGCCCAAAACAAAATTGTTCACTAATATGACACAAATCTAAAAGATTTTTAAATGTTAAGCTTCGTTCTAGCTAAATGTTTATTTTCAATTAATATATTTCATTTTTTAGAGAGCAGTTTTTAATTCAATGAAAGAGCGCATGTTTTATTTAGTCGATGCAGTTGGAGAAGACTGCCCTCTGTTGGCTTAAACTTACAACATGCAAGCATTACATACAGATTTACTTCAATTGTTTTTTTTTTTAAATGAGCAATTAGTTACTCACACAAGGTCAAATTACAGGATACAACAGATATTTCCAAAATTCAAATCGTTATCTCATATTACATCTTGTTTATGATTATCTTATTATTACAAATCCGCTGTAAACATTAACACTGCCGTCAGTATAAATTCTATATACAAGCTCACATAGTGATGTTTTCAACGTGATATTTTAATTAAAGAGTACCATTGCAAATAGCCTGTCCTAAATCAGTAATTTTTTTTTTTCTAGCGTAAGAAGGGTCACTGCCAGGAATGGACAATTTGTCCAATCCGCGCCAGAGCAAACGATTTGTTAGAACGGATCGAGGTGTAAAGTTTGATGAAGCGTTTCTGTGATGGTTTGTTAACAGATTCTGGAGGCAGTGCAAACAGCAGCTCTTAACGCTGACAAGTATTACGAGGATCTTAGGTGAAAAGCAGCTTTACGAGCTTATAACTACATTCTATTATAATTGGCCATTCTGTGATTCCATTTTAAATTTAGATATTTTAGATATTTAGATTATGATTCGACAAGAGGTGTTTTCAGACGGAAGGGTTTTTCGCGGGGGGGTAGACCCTCGAGAAAAGAAATACAGTATTTGTCGACGTATAAGACGCACCGGCGTATAGGACGCACCCCCTTTTTTGTACACGTTTTTTAGGGAAAAAACTATCACTGAATATTGTAATGAATTTACAGTATTTCAAATATAAAGTAATAAGTAGGTCTACTTTCAACAAATACCTAATCTAACTAGGAAAGAGTACTCACCTTTTAATCGTCAAAACCCAATATTCATCTCCAGAGCTAAATGAAGAAACACTTGAAACCCCTTCTAAATCAGAATCTGAGTCCTCATACAACAAATTGTCCTCTGTACCATTCAGTGCATTACTAATTCCACACTTCTTAAATGATTTAACCACTGTCTCAGTTTTTCACAGCATCCCATGAAGCTTTGACCCCCTCACAAACTTGCGAAATGCTAGGCCTCTTCCTTCTTCCTGATGGCGTAACCTCAAAATCTGAAGAATGCATCTAGCTGTTCCATTTCTCTTTCATAAATTCCTTAAATGGTTCATTAATACAGACATCTAAAGGTTGAAGCTGACTAGTTAGACCTCCTGGAATTACAGCTGAGTTTCAAATTCCTTGAGTTTATTTGTAACATCGTCTGTTCCCATACTAGCATTGCAGCCTTCTTCAACAGTCCACCAGGGCGCCTAGACCAAATTTTATCTATCCATAACTTCATTCGTCCTCCATCCATCCAGCCTTTTGCGTGAACATGTACAAACATTCCTTTAAGCAGTTTTTCTTTGGGTAGCGTCTTTCTTTTAAAAATCAATAGCGATGGCAATTTTATCCCATCACCACAGCAGCATAAAACAACCGTGTATTGAGTTTTTTCGTGCCCCGAAGTTTTAATAGTAACACTTTTAGTGCCCTTGGAATCTACAGTTTTGTTTGAGGGCACATCAAAAGTCAGATGAACCTCGTCCATGTTTCCTATTTGCGCAAGTCCAAAATTTTCTCGTTTCCTTGCGTTAATGACGAATCGATGAAATTCAATCATTTTTTCTTCATATTCAGCTGGCATCTTTTGTGATATTTTTTTTTTTAGTCCGCATACATAGCTGGTTTCTCTTCATGAATCTTGAGCACCATGATGTTGATCCAGTAAAGTTGGCGATCCCTCTGTTAGTGGCTATCGCTTTCGCTCGATGAATAATCATTTTTGTAGACACTGAAAGTCACGCTTTTCTGTGGTCTAAAATCCAAGTATTCAGTTCTGCCTCAATTTCTGGCCATTTTGCAGTTCCACTTCGTGGGTTATGTTTACCGTGAGTTGCTTTTTTTTAAATCTTCTTCCTGATTCCGCCAAGTTCTTATCATTTTCTCAGTTGGGGGGGGGGGTCCGAAATGCCTCTCTCCCGCCCTGTTTCCATGTTCTTTAGCATACACAATCACATGTAGCTTGTATGCAACATTGTAACAACGCCGACGTTTTCCGTTAAATTTAGAGAAAATGTAAACGGCAAAAATTTATCACCGTTCACAACTGTGACAACAATTGGAAAGTTTAAACGAACAGGACACGGCTGTGATCGTCGATGACAGCGCATGCGCATCCGCTGAACTCTACGTCAGTGTTTCTTAAAGTGTGGTACGCGTACCCCCCGGGGGGATACGTGAAAGGTCTTCAGGGGGGTCTGGCAATTTTCGGCTATGCATCATTAACGCATAGAATAAAATTCAACGTATCCGTGAAGTTCGAGATCGTAAAACTTCCCTATTGTATCACTGAATAAGGTACGGAGACATCTGCAGGCTGCGCAATATATGTTTCTCAACAAACAGTGCAATTAGAGACAACTGCAAAAAAAACGGCACTAACTAATGAATCGTGTCCCCTCCCACAGAAAATGCTTAATGACTCAAGCAAAACCATATTCTGCGGGTGCAACATATGGTTTTGTTTGAGTGAACGTGTTAAAACTAAGAAATATATAGTGAATGTGTTTCAGATATTATATAAGGAATTCGGTTGAAGAGAATTAGCATTTCAACTGAACTGTCGGCTTGCCTTTGTCAATTAGTAGCGCGATCTTTTGTTAATACCGCACCAATCATATGAACGCGGATGTCTGACGTTTGAGAAATATTGCTCTACGTAACTGGAATGCTCTCGCGCACACACACCGCAAGGAAGCAATAAAGAAATCGCGTAACTCGGAACAGAGAAAATTTCCAGAAATGGAAATAATAAAAAACTGAGCATCAGCGTATAAGACGCACCCTATTTTTCAGACCTATTTTCAAAGAAAAAAAAATAGTGTGTTATACGCCGGCAAATACGGTAATTAACCATCCAACCCATTTGTCCAAAACGTTTAGAGAATCCAGTCAAAGTAATTATACTGAGACCACATAGTTAATAATCACGCAATGGATCAACAGATGGCTATGACGGGGGGGGGAGTAATTGTACAATAACACATGCATTTTTGGAACGCTATTTTTTAATGTTAATCTCACACAAGAATGGTTGCAAAATTGACAGCGCATTACTCCCGTGTGTGTGCGTGTGTCAAATACTTGTCAACTCGTTCCACAAGCTTCTTTTACCCTCTGAGACGAAGTTAACTTAGCGAAATATGCACTTTCTGCTGTAAGAATAAAACAAGATTGTTTAGTAAAAAGTCAGAATTGTAAGGATAGATGCGAAAGAATAAAATTTAAGTTCTTGAATTATTTCAATGGCTATATCACCTGAATCTAATTATATTATCGTATAGAAAAGAACACCTTTGGATTTCAGCAATTTTTTGAATTTAACTTTTCTTTTCACCATACTTTGCTAACAATATAGTGAATAATATATAAGGGCGTGCTGTTAAAAAAAAAAAAAAAAAAAAAAAAAAAAAAAAAAAAAAAAAAACTGATCCTCTCGAATGTACTAGAAACAATGAGCATCTGCAACTGGGAAGATACGTGTGAATTTATATAAGTATGACAACTCTGAGCGAGCGTCCTTTCATGTGTATTATTCTTAATTGATTTTATTTATCCTGGTAGACCTACAAAGTAAGGAACATAAAACACAAATTCTTATGCATTACGAAAAACACCTAGTCATGACTTTGCACACGTCATTGTACTCATTGTCAATGCAAGTCGAGTTTCGCCCTAATGAATTAGCGAACGTCTCGTAATATATTGAGATAAAGAAAAGCATTCAAGGTGATTTGGACGTGCCGCACGATCGAAACATGTTCAATACTATCGGGTTCAAAGTTCTCTGCAGTACCACTCAGACTCCACACACACAGCAGTTGCTACCGAAAACTACACCGTGCTAGATTTATGATGAGGATAGTATTACAAACGATGAGAAAGTTGGAATTAATTTATAATTCAGTATTTATTATTATAAAAATAAAATAACTAAGAACACGAAAATAAATAAAAACACTCGCATAATAACCATCTTCGATGACTTAAGAGCTCAAATCACATTCGATTGAAACAAGAGGCATTCACAACATGACCTTTCGTCCTATTTTTCTTTGGGCGCTAGGAAGAGGAAATAAGAACTATATCTTATATCCGTTCCTTCAATTTTATACCAGTTCATGTTTTATAATTTTAAGATTTACTTATTATTTCGCACAATAACACAGTGTGCAATTTTTGTTTCTTTGTGTTATAATCTGATGGAATTTAGTTTAAATAAACCGAGGATCTAATATAAGAAATGGAGCGATCCATAAAAAAAAAAAAAAAACGACGTTCGTGACCTAAATCTTGCTACAAATTTCTATCTTATTTTTAGCAAATAAGAAATTACTAAAATACTACTAAGTCTAAAAACATTTGAGGAAGGAATTATGGTTTATTCAGAATTTATCTATTCGTATTATTATTTTCAATTACTGTTATCCTGAAATCATAATTGGACAACGATAATTGAAAAAAAAAGTCATATTTTACTAATGAGAGTGGCTTAGTCACAGCGAAGAGTACTTTCTACAAATTATTATTCTATGATTCTGTACATCAGCTTTTTTTTTTTTTTTTCACCGTATAATACAAGTACAGTACATCGATTAAAAGTCCGATTTTCTATCACCAACAACGACACCGTTTTAAGACCACCATTTCAAATAACACAGTTAACAGGATTCGGTTAACAATTTACTAAATGATACTCAAAATACTTTGCAATACAAATGAAACCCAACAGAATTAGAGTTTAATTCTAAAGACTACATTCCTCAATTTCCTTCTGGTACATTAAGTATCAAAATAATTTCAGACCTTTATTATTATTATTATAGCGGGTTTTTATGCCCAAACTTTCCCGAAAATTTTTTTGTAATAGGAAGTCTTCATATGGTGAATAATACTTCTACTTCGCTACCTCGGTCTTTTGAAAATATTTGCAAAAAAAAATGACACTTTCTCTAAGTCTGCGATTTTGTACATATTTCCAGTAAGGTGTAGAAACAAACTAGAACTTCCATTGAAATGTGGAGGGGAACTACAAATACATTTGCGGATTACTATTAAGGGAGATGATTATTTTTAGTTGCGAATGATGTCGAGTAAACGCTCAGGAAAAAAATTAAAATATCGTGCAAAAATCAAGTTTAAAAAGTCAGTTTTTTTTTTTTCGGAAAGTTTACAGTAAATAGTTATGTGACTTAGATTAGGCTGAATAGGTTGTTTAAGTAACTAAAAGCAAGGCGTGTATCATGCCTGTTACTTAAATTATACTAGACAAATTCTATTCTTGTTTTTAATCCTTAAGTGCGAGTTTAAAATACGCGTGAAGTATCTTCATAAAAATTTCTACAGCTATTTGTAATTCAGAGTATTTTTAAAATATAGTAATACACAATCTTGCTATTTGCATATGGAAAATGACTTCTACATTGATCTCCATGATCTACTTCATACTGATAAGATCTCAATAAAGGTCGAAACCAGTTCCATAACGTATAATAATATACAATATATACCCGAAAGGAAATGTGCTGCAACATTGTGGGATACTAGGGCAATTGGATATTGTCATTTGCCTACATATACGAGTACAACTAGTCTAGTCATAAAAATCCTTCATGCGCAAACTTGGTTTGCTGACACTTCGATGGAAGGATTAAAATTTCTTGTCTAGTACGATTGACTTTGCAACCACACGAGAAAAGAAAAAAAAAAAATCTATAAATGCTTTAACTGTTCTCCAATCAATCACTTCGTACAGCAGATCACATGACTGCCGTATAAGAACATGTTTTAAAAAGAAATCAATTTATACCTCTTGAGTGATAAGTCATAGTTTTGCAGACACAGCAAAAAAAAAAAAAAAAAGACGGTGACCAAATATGACTTGTAGACCAGGGTTTGAGAGGCAGGCCTTAAAACACAGTGTACAGCGCAATGTCCACTCTTCATTCTTCCAGTAACGAATGAAATTCTTCCACTAAAACACACGCATTCCTCAGGAGAACTTCATGCACACGTTTCTGTGGTAATATGAATGGGGCTGAGGAAAGGTTTCAAAAGGAACGCAACTCATTTTATCTCCTGCTGCATTGATACCATCTCTGATAACGTAATGCACTTCTGGAGATTAGCACTCATACAGAGCGGAACAGGAGGACGATTAGGCTATCTCATGACCTACAATACAGCGGGTCGCGAGATTAAATTTTTTTTTTTTTTTTTCTAAGAAAACGGCATTACAAAAGAGTCAACGAATTCTACTCGGAATCCCAACTATGATTTGGCACGAAGGGGGGTGAACGTCCCAGTGAAAGTGATACTAATAATCGATTGACCTATTTAGGGAACGCGCGCGTGTCTAGGACTAAGAATCATCACCGAGACAGCTAAGGCCATGAGACAGTATTGTATATCTGAATATGTGCGCGCGGGTGCACTTTTTTTATTTGTTCTGTTTTTGCAGGGGAGAGGGAGGGAAGAAAGCAGCTCTTCCAATCCCGCTATCTTTAAATGATGGAACGACTTAAGAACGGGATTCGAACCCAGGTCCAACCAAAGGTTCCGTCATTATACTCATTTAATCGTATGTGTAAAGTATCGCTCTTAGTATAATCTTAAGCAGAAAGTTTCTTTATTCTAGAAGTATTTTCTGAAACACTTCCTACACCTCAAAATAAACAGATGTGCAACATGGGAGAAATTCTCTTCCAAATGCAAGACTGACAAAGAAACGTTAAAACTAGATGTGAAGAGAAACATCGAAATCCGCTTGTCAATTTATAACCGTTATTCTGTGTCATCAGACATTCATTCAAAAACCACGTATTTTAAGTGAATTGCCAACAATTAATGGAAGCTTTCAAAACATACACGGATTAAATTCATTGCCGTACACTACTTCAAATGGGGCATTTCCTCATCGTTGGAGTTGCGTGCCTTTTTCGCACAAACGGATGAAATATATAACCCATCTGAAAGACTTCCGAGACATTTATGACACATCTGGCATTCTAGCAATAGAAAGACGACGCCTGTTACTTTCAGAAAATAGCCCACAGTATAGACGCGAGGTTCTTTTTTGTCTCCAAACATAATTTTACCGAGACAAGTTGTGTAAGTAAACCATGTAGACGTTATGTAAGAGGGGAAGATAAAAAAAAGTAAATGAAAAAATAAAAAAAAAAGTACCAGCCCACCCCAGAAGTCGATATTAATGCGTAGTCACATTGGTTTTAATCTGCAAACTGGTTTCTACACAGCCTTCCTTGCCAACATTGGGATGGAAATAATATTCTTGTTCTTACAAAACATGACTGACCTAACTTGGACAGTTCAACTATCCAACAGGTTTGATATAACACCAATAATAATAATAACAACAACACCAATTATTTCTATTTGAAAAAAATTATAAACAGCACCCATTAGTACGAAACCATTTTTCCCCCCCTTGGAATTAACGATAAGTGATATTACTGTATTTAAAAGTGAATCGCGATATATTTCCTGACAAATTCGTTATACATAGTATTTGCACTGAACTTCTAGGAAAACAACAATACTTATTAATTGCAAACGAAGTCAAAATCCACAGTTAAACTCCTCCTGAAAAGCAGCCTTGTGTTCGGCTTTAAGTTTAGAAAAGGCAACGGTAAAATCCAGTCAAATCTACAGAAGCCTTTTCGACTCCAACTTGTCTGCCATTTAATATTTACTCAACCTCTTAGCGCTGTTCATGCTGCTGTTTGGCTTCGACCATCGAGAGATTTGATTTACATGCGACGGGAGAGTACCTATCTGCCCTCTCACAATGACTACCGAAACATCTAGGGAGAATGTTGGAATACGTTTCTAAAGAAATAGAAAATCTATTCTTTGGGGAAGATTGCTGATCTTCATAGCAATATCAGTCATGCAAGTGAGAAGTTAAATTCTAAATAGTGGAAGCGAGCCACACAACTAGGTTTAATCATGTACTGTCAAAAATAAGACGTCAGTATCTCAACACCAAAATTTTTTTTGTTGAAAATTATATTATAAAAGATCCACTCCTTGTTCGTACTATTTTAGAGCAATAAGATATAAGATCCTCGGCAAAGTACGAATGTAGAGTAGCTGCTGCAGCGGCTCTTATTTCTGTAGTGCGACATCAAAATTTCCAAAAGGCATGAATCACATTAAAGTCCAGTTGAACCTGTTTGTACACCAGCTGCAGATTAAACAATAAGTCACTGATATTTTTGTAGGTTTTTTTAAACCAACAAATCAGAAAAATCGACCACAGAACTCACGCGATATTCGCATAATACTAGTTAGGATTAGGAACACGATATGGCGGAATGTGTCTGAGGATTATCGCCTCATATAGCACCGGCAGAAATTTACTAAACACCTGGCAACAGGAAATTGTGGTGACCGTTTGCCAACCGATTTTCGGACTGCTGCAGCCTATGTACCATAGTAAGAAAAAATAATATCGTATGTTTCCATGATAAATAAATTACATTAACAAACGGTAAAAACAAACTGATACTTTTGCTTATTATATATGAGTGGTAATTCTTTCAAATATGTGATCTATTTATATATCTGTCAGCTCCTGATTTCGCCGAACTACAAGAAAACAGAGACGTCAGTCTAGTCCTAAACAGCAATAAAGTTGCATTAAGAGTATATATAAATTATTATAACTCAATATATGTTATAATTACCAATTACATTTCTTGAAGTAACAAAATATTTCCTGTGAACAGGAACTATTGAAACGTAATGTACTACAATTATCTTTCAATAGTAAGATGTCACTGAGCAATCTCTTTTACTAGTAAATTTAACGTTTTGGGGGGTAATATGTACTTCATATTATAGGGCTTCCTATTAAGAATGCAATTAAACTTGCCCTGGATTATGCACACAAAGCCCGCTGGGATGTTGCTTCTATAAAGAACTTCTCCGAGATGTCGAGAATGAACATGGCTCACGACGACTAAATAAAAGATAATAAAATTCCAAGCTAGAAGCTTTTTTACTGGTAGTTTTACTTCGTGTTACCTGTGAAACCTAATAAGGGAAAAGCAAGGCGAATGCTTTTATCAAGTGCTCTCTCTCTCTTTCTATCTTTCTATCCAGCATTTCGCTCAAGCAAGAAAATTCGGATAGCAGTCTCTTTTGACTTGTAGACTATTTTGACTTTTTTTGATGCTAAATAATAATAAAAACCTAAATGGATCTTGCGATAAGTCTTCAAAAAGTCAACATTTTACCTTCCTTCCATAATCGATTCATCTTTTCACACCCATTCTCCCTTCTCACAGTTTTTTTTTTTTTTTTTAGTATCACTTCAAGCGCTTAAAATCTCTCATTCAAAAATGGAATACAAAATGGAAAGTAAACATACTTGTCGGTTGAAAGCTGTTTTAAGCATGAATAAAGAACCACGTACCATTCTGAGTAAGAAGGAAGAAAATCCACTAACTACGTCAATAATAACGATTGAAAAATAATCACATTGAAACCTGCTGTTTCTTAAATCATCTAAAGACTAAAAATACAAATAATTGTGGGTCGATTAGCAGAAGGTATTTTTATTATACAAACTTCATATTTCAATAATCACAGTCAAAAACGATATCGTGAACCCACCTGAAATGTTAGGTTGTATGTCCATTTTTAACTTAAGTTTAGGAATTTTGTTTGTCGTAAAGATTTAATTCCGAAGATTTGTTTTTCTTATTAATCAATGTTTTCTCAATTCGTTCCTTTTTCATTGTTCTAACAAAAGAAAATACACTTACATGTAAAACAGCACAAAAAAACGTAGATAAATATACATTCACTGACAGGAATTTAACATCTAGCAGAGGTTAAAAATCTTAAAATTTCAGCAAGGTAAAGATTTTTTTAATTATACGAATTTTTCACAAATCTATTTATTTCATTTACAAATGAGAATGTTACCAACCTGAGTTTCTTATTATCGATTCAACCCCGTTGCAAATGTGACTTAATAAATACAAAATCGTAGGTAAGAACAATGCAACTGTACAACCATCCCAAACGACCACCGGGGTAGACGAATCTTGATGGATGGCTTGATGGGAAAAAACCATTGACGTATACTTAATTTGCAACTATTTCTAACAAAAGAAAAAGATAATTATACTTGTAGTTAAAGCAGTGATAGAAGGATAATGTCTTTGCAAGGATGAGTCTTTTTTCTTTTAATTCCTCTGCTAACTTTTTTTTTTTTGGACAGTATAATCCCCACCGTGCGATTACAGTCAAGCATTTAACGCAGCGTTTAAGCGTATTACTTTAAAATTATACGCATGTCGACAGTCTTACTTGGTTAAAGAAAGATGGAGTTACCATTCTTCACCGGTGTAAAGCATATTTAGACAACAATTCATTTTGGAAGCACGTGTTGCGTTCGCGAGCCAACTGGCACACTCTATATTCGCTTCACTAGTTACACAAAGCCACACTGTATCCTATGCCTGGGTTTTTCTTTTGCCGGATGAGATTATTCCAAGACAAGGGATCTATTTTGGGAACCGTCGTCCTAGCATCCCTCTTAAAACGGCAAATGCTCATCCAGATAAGTGCAAAAACCTTTAGTGTTACTTCCTTTTCTCCCTCGATTCTATTCCTCTTCTGAACAGGATTACAGATATTTACTTCCAACGGAGAAAAAAAAAATTACAAAACTAATACGACGATTTCCAATATATATTTTGAACCTTCACAGCAACAAGTGTTCTGGAAAACGTAAGGATATCATAGGATGTGCCTGCCTTTCTCATGAAATAATTATGACCCATACAGATATCTGCAGATGCACAGACTTGGCAGGGAGGAGAACGGGTGTGTGAAACGAATGGGATATTATGGTTGGCTAAAATCCACGGACTTTTTAAGCGTGGTATAGCTCACTATCGTGGTGCAGAGCTAGATACAAAAATATCATGTATGAGGTCGTTTCCAATGAATTGCAAATCTTAAAAGGAGTTGGAGAATGGTTCTGGAGCCAGTGTTGTTCATGGTGTGGGGAAAGAAATTCCTGATGTAACAGACCATTACCATCAAAGTAAGCGATCAGCATTTCAAAAAGAAAATACCACCCATATGCTTTATATTGGCGTGATGCTGTTTCTTTGTTCTAATACTTCATACGTTTTCGACTGCAGTAAATAGTTCCTAATCTACAGCGGAACCCCTGATGCAAACCCACTACTTTTCCAACACATCTATTTCACAATACTGCTTGCAATTTCGATCAACACCGGTAGGTGGCATCAAGAAATGATGTTAAATATCTATTAGTGGCGGCCGGTGAAAATTTTAAGTAGGGTGCTGCATATACCAAAAAAAAAAAACTTTTTTTATTAATCAGTAACGAATTTATGAATAAATAAATTTACATATTAAAAAAGTGCTTTATTAAAAATATTTCATCCTCACCACGAACAAACACCAATAATAAAAGTTTCGTATCAATAGCAATGACAAGCGAAAACGAATATCGGCGTTAGATCGCAGTGCATTTGTTTCGTGTAACGATATTGAAAAATATAATTCTTTTCATATTTTCAACAGTGACACTCGTCATAATTCAGCCTTGTATCTATAATAAATAAATAATTACGTGTTATTTTAACAAAATAAAATAAGATTGACAAAAAATAGTTCACCACGAACATGCGCCAATAATAAACGTTTCATATCTCACAGAAATAACGAGCGCAGGCATAAGATACACTGCCCAAACAGCAGTGTATCTAATGACGTAACGTGCAATCACAAGCGCAAACGAATATCGGCGTTAGATTGCAGTGCATTTGTTTCGTAATCTAAAGCGTTAATCAAACGATTCCAATTATTAACTATTCAATGAATGTCAAAACATAAGCTGTAACCTTTAACATGTTGTATTGCATTTATATAATGTTGAAAGCATTGTTATTATTTATAAACACATAAAATTTAATTTTTTTTCATTTTTTCCTTCAGGGGTAGTGCAGTGTCGCAGTGCTTATGTACGAGCCGCCACTGATATCTATATAGTTGCTAGCTATTTAGCACGAAATATATTTCGTTTGTTTAATCCAAATCCAGTAAAACTTGACGATTGCAAAACTTTGTAAAATCATTTTCGGATATTTTGTCTATCAATCACTAGAACCCTTAAAGATTTATCTGTAACCCCTCCTTTTTTTGTTCCTTGGCAGCTATTAAAGTCGACCTTGGAACCGTTCTTTAAGTGTCCTAAACATCCCAGTGCATAAGCAACAAGCAAATGCGTGTACTTGCCTTCACTAGTAACACACATACCACGCGACTAGTTCTCCAGTGAAAAATAACCGCGTTGCGATACGCTTTGGCTGAGATACAAGCCGTTGGTAGTCATTCGTCTCACTGAGTTTTACTGATCCATTTTATGGTACAAAAACATCGTTTTCTAAAAAAGAAACTTGCTTTTTTTTTTTTTTTTTTTTTGGAAATGGGTTTCTTCGTATAGAAAAATAAACTAATACAGAAAGTTGCACTGTTTATATAAGATCCAAATAACACTGGGAAATTCATATAAGCAAAACACGCACACACAAGCGGGGGGGGGGGGACAACACTTTCTATTATTGGAATTGCAACGGATGAATTCTGAAAGAGTGGAAAGCAAAATCACAAGAAACAAAACAAGTCAAAAGAAAAGAAATACCAAGCAGTTCTTTTGAATCAATACTGACTAACTCACTGCTCATCAAACGATCGTACAAGACGGAGATTTTCTTACAAAAAAAAGTTCAAATACATAAATAGTATTTAAGGAAGGATAAAATATTTCGCATACACAATATTTCGAATTTCAATATGTTGATCTCTTGATTCTAGGTCAGCAGCTGCCATAAAGTGCTAATAACAAGACTACAATATGGACGCCTTGCAGATCGTGTCTTAGGTGAAGAACTGACGTAACCAAGAGTTCCAAATGCTTCAAATCTGATTTACAGTGACCTGTCAGACCGCTAAAGCAGAGAAATGATAAAATTATATCAATATCATTCTTAGTATTTATTTTCTCAGCAATAACTCAATATGCCGGCCTGATTGGCCGAGTGGTTAGCGTATCCACTCTCCAGCCAAAAAAGCTGCGAGTTCGAAACCCGCTGGGCATGGAAGTTTGTGATGGTCTATGGAAATACTAGTGGTGGGCGGTAGATGGCATTGGCGTGTTCGCTGTAATTGGTGGATTGAGTGGTGGAGGAAAGAGTTGTAGAGTAGGTGCCCACCCTCGATGAGTCTCTGGACTCCTTGGAGATGTCACGTAATAATAATAATAATAAGCATATCAGAAAATCCTAATATTTTGCTGGAAATCACATTAAGTAACATCCACGACAATACTTACTTCAGTTTAATACCTTCACTTGCAAGATCTGAATGATCTAACCTCGAAATTACAGTTTTCAGACTACATCCTGACGAAGGTGGTGGTTTTTATTCATGGAATTCTGTGTTAATTTTTAAACACAAGTTTAGTTTTTCTTTCAAACGGAGTTAATTCCGAGAAAATTAAGAGTGTGGACCTATTCCACTTATGAAATTGCTAGTTAGTTTAATTCCCTTAAGTGAAACATTTTTTTTCTTTATTTGTTAATGAATGCGATCAAAATATCTAAAGTCTCTTGCATGGAGTTCGCAAGGTACAGCAACTGATGTCATGTGCAGGGATTACGAGAGAAGAAGCCTGTTATTAATACAAGTGACTTTGTTAATCGCGAATTGCGTAAATATGTTATACGATATATTTGTAACTTGTTATAGTCAAGTAGCAGACAGTAAGATGCATTTTACAGCCAACAGTGATTTTCATGTATCATAAAGATTTTTTTTAATAAAAGCTTTCTTGCGTGTTATTTTTCCTTTACCAGTAACCATGACAAAAAAAGATCAAATATTTGTGTAGGAACCTGATTATATTTCATTAGTTTTCGTTGTTGTTTATTACGACAAACTCAGTTATTTTCAAATGCAATCAAGAGAGATATCCGCCTACCACAATGAATGACTAGATCCAATAATATTCATTTTCTTTTATCTTAGTTTAATAAATGCTTTCGCAGGATTTGCGGCAGTGTTAATAATGTTGGCCATCTCGAATAACACAAGGGAGAAAAAAATAAGACATCCAAAGAAGTATCAAAACTCAATTTCGGAAGTGGTTCTCTTTCAATACTTCTATTTAGCTTATCCAACGTTTTCATTTTCCCTTCACAAAAGAAACTACAAATAGAAACGAGTACTTCATTAGTGAAGTTTTACTTGTGTAGAAAACATCAAGTTCGCGTAATTACTAGAGAAATCCCAAACCCCATAAAGAAAAATAAAACCCTGACTAAGTGAGAACAGCATTACAACAACAACTGCTAAAAATAATTGTTGCGAGCTTCAACAGTTACGATCGATCTTCCTTAAAGGGATGAACAGAACCTTACTTCATTTTCTCTTTTTTGAAACTAACAGCGCCCCCTTTTATCTTAATCAAAAACCACGTGAAACGTCTGCTTTTTTTCTGACTAATCTCACTGTAATGAAGCTGGTATTTGACACGGAATTGAAGTCAACGAAATATTCTGATATATCTATTTCTTTTGGTAAAAAAATTACTCATTCATTAACTCTACGTAATATTTGTTTCTTTTTCTGAGGAACACTCATGGAAATTTTAAAATTTAATGGAGGGTTGCGTACATGTTATACTGCCCGTTGGATTAAAAAGTCAGATCGGCCACAGTTTGGCGTCCTTAAATTGCAACTAGAAATAAAAATGTAAGACCAATCAGTGACAAATATGGCCTGTCAACAAAAGCACTCTTGCAAGGAGAACAGCGGAGCTGGGCATCTCGTTTAATAACGTGCACACACGCGGCTGAAAGCACAAACCACATATTCTAATATAATTTCAAAATTGCATCAGTTCCTTTCAGTGCAACAGGCCAAGTAACAAGAACACAGAGAAGGCAAAGCGCTGTGTGCTGATATAATCAAATTTCTTTTTCTTCAAGACTAGAAACCAAAAGCTATCAATGAAGGGATAAACACGCGAAGCTCGACTAATCCCAGGGGATCTGAATGTGAAAGTATATAGTGAAGGATTTGCTAAAGAGATAGTCCAGAGTATGTAATTCTTCTTTTTATTCAATAAGATATCCCTATTTCACAACCGAACATTTAAAGAATGAGACATCCAAGTGCTATTCGAAATTCACAATCGCTTTTTTTAAGGACAATAAATTATTTATAGATCAAAAGATATTTGACCTAGATGGAGAAGTGACTCGTAAACTCGGTTCATGCAACAATACTGAGCATTGATGACGTCAGAATTTCTGTAGGTAAGAGAGAACAAAAACTGCTGGACCATAGGTTTTTATAGCAGGACCATGGGGGGGGGGATGAATTGCTATAAAAAATCTGATGAGGGTTACTGTAAAATAGTAAAAACTAAGGATTACGTGCGTTTTGATTACAAATATCTGCGTTCGAATTCCGTGGTAGATGAAGCTGCTGGTGATTCCTAGTTGTTGTTTTTTTCCTCCTACAAACAGGAAAGTAAATACAATTAAAAATTTTGTTCGACCTATTTCTGGTTTATATACTGACTAAAACAGGTCACCAGATATTTAGCAAAACTACCAACTTTCGTGAATTCTTAATTTGTACTTATATAGTCTGCTAAACGCACTTAAATCAATCACCATACTGAATATAACTAAATGAGAACCGCAATGATTTTCAGTGAAACAATATTCACTCCCTAGGTCTTTTAAATTATTTAAACGAAGGGCTAGTAAAGCCAAAATATGCAGGACCAGAAGAGCGGGGGGGGGGATTGTCCTACTGGCTTAAATGGTCAAAATATATTAAGACTTGCAGTTTGCAATAGAATCTCATTTAAATCGAGTTCGATATTAACATCTACGAGGTCCCCTAATTTTCCCACTTCCCTTTTAATACAAAAATAGCACCGAATACTAAAGCTTTTAAGTGGGAAATGCATGCTAGAAGCTACACGTGCTTATGCAGTTGAGACTGAATGTGGTTCTTCTTGCTCGCAGACAGATGACTGAAGTCAGAATTAATATTTGTTATAATGACACTCGTGGGAGGAAAGAATTTGACCTGTCAATCTCTTTCAATGCTGACACTTGTTCAGTTTTTTTTTTTTTTTTCCCTAATCAATGAGAGCCTGTACTCACAGATGTATTTAATTTCGTGAAAACCTGCTCACAACGCTGCTTTGTAGTGAATGGTTTAAGACACACGCATATCTTCGCAGGGCGTTTACCGAAATTCAACCTATTTCTCTATCGTTGTACAATTTCCTCAATACTATATTTGAGAGGAACGAATTCAAAACTAAAACACTAACCATTTACTACATCATAAATTAAAGCTGGACATTTTTTTGGGATTAAATATTGCATTACTAAAGCCACAAAACTCAACGTAAGAAACCCTCTGATCGACAATAACGGTTGTCGTACCCCTTCAATGATTTCTCAGATACATCTCTAAGAAATCATTATTATGATTTCTCAGAAACCTTTTAGGTTAAAGGGATTTTTGAGATATTTATTTTTGTTACAAGCGTTTTTCATACTGAAGGAAGCGACCCGTGATACATTTCTTACTTCGTTGATTGACAATAAATGTTTACATCTATACCTACTGTTAAATTAAATTTTCTAATTATAAAAATTAGATCCCATTTATTTTTCTTTGGATGGGGATCAAAATATTGTAATGGTAAGTCACAAAGGCGTCTGAACTTAATGTTCCACTTTCTTTTGTATTTTGTTCAAACGTCTCCTACTGTCCGTTTGGAAATCCAATGTATGTATGTATTTTATAAATTTATTTGAAGAAAATTAATAGAACCTTACATAACCTGCTCCCCATCCTCCGGTTAATTTCGTAATGGGATTCAAAACACTAATGTTTCTCTAATTTGTACCTTTTTTTATGCGATATTTTGAAAATAGCGGGAAGAGATACCTGAGGATTAAAATAGGAACAAGATTCCTTATTGCTTTAGCACGTTGCTTGTGGACTTAAAATGTAATTTAATTATACTTCAAGTACTCGAGATCAAAAGATTTCTTTAAAAGAATTTGAACTCCAATAGAAAACATCACTGTTTTCCTTCATTAAAAAACATAATCCGTTTTAACTGTAATTTGACAATTAATTTGCGATTATCACGTATCAAGCAACATCAGTTGTTAATGCGAAAAGATGTTTTCTTTGTAGTAATTCACGAATCATTATCGGATTTTCCTCGCTTATTTTAGGCTTTCTTTCTCAAGGCTGAAATAGCGCCTCCGACTACTAGTTGCCTAAGTGTGGCTCTTTCTTTCAAGGCTAGAGCAACAAATCTGGGAAAGGCTTATCACATAAATACCTACATTAAGGTATTTACACCTACGTTAAAAACGCTAGGAATAAAGTGCGTGAGAGATTTACGATAGAAAGAAAGAGCAAAATTAAAACTAATTGCAAAACTAAACCAAATAAATTACACACAAAAACTTAATACTGTAATACTGCTGATAATCTTTTTCTTAAGGTATCCAGGTGTATTAGCAAATTGACCATTTTTAGCTACTAAAAGCAAAAAAAAGTCAAAAGATTCAACTTTGTGCTTTTTGCTAAAATGTCGCTAGAGGGGGTAAAAGTATATTGCACGTAAACGAGATGAAATACAAATAAAACAATGAGCTAAAAGTAAGAAGTACTTTTTTTTTTACAGTCAGCATGCAACTCAATTCCCTGGCGTATTCTTGCATTCCAGCCGAGCCTTTAAGTATGAAGATAAACTTCCGATTTTTTTTTTAAAAAACATTTATTGTTTTCATGAATATCATGTTTGGAAATAAGGGTTTTGAAGCGAACTCCTCAAAAACTGATTTCATATTTCATTCTTACAGCAGAGCCTGAAGCTTGTGTATTCTTGCTTCTCTACCTCTCTTGACAGTACTATATCAATGATATATTGTGCTGGGAGTTAACTACAGATAAAAATCTCAGAAGTGAGCATTTACTGAGACTATCTTAACTTGTTTCCCACGAAGCGCAGTGATTATTTACAATGGTTCATTCACACAAGGCTATGGTGGGGTTGTAAAAGGTATTCCATAAACAGTTTTGAATTCTCTAATAAAATGCATTTTTTATTATTCTATTCTAACAGTTTGCTTTACCCACTTAAAACAGCTGATTCCGTCAGATGATGTCCTATCGCCTGACACTTTCAAGACAATGGCATCACATTCTAAAATCTACTCATTATTATAACTGCAATTCAGCAGTATATGAAATCAAGCATTCCGAATCCGAAATGGAATTCATATTATTCCCACTTAGTTCCTGCACATTTACCTATATGCCACTTTCCGAACACGGTGATACCATCGACAGTCTTCCTTTGTGTTATCAATAGGTCAAATGTAGAACAGCATGCCGAGCTTGAGGAATTCATATTATCTCGCTGTTTAGTCAGCCAATTTTATATGTGCAACGTCAGATGTCCTTGCGATCTGAACAGCCATGTACATAAGTTTTACAACTGACTGAACACCTAGATCATAACTCCGCCAGGCTCCATACGCTACATTTCGCACTAATCACACCAAAGACGGTGGTAACAACTTACAAAATGGACTGACCTTTGTAAAGGGTCATACCCCATTAAATCGCCATCCTGATTAGACGAATAAACTGAATCTCCACATTTCGACGAAGGAGGGGGGGGGGTGAATATTACGGTAGGCATGAATGTCTGTGAAAGTCTTTAATATATATATACCTTAAGGATACCAAGTAATTTTATAAACTTGGTTTTTTTACTCCTTCTCCCAAGTAAGCAAAACAGTTAGGTTTGCGCCTGAACGTAGTACAAGTCTAAAGGTAGTACAACACCAGGGCAACTCGTTGTAAAGGTGGGTAAAGCTCTGATCACTATTTTTAGTATTTCCCATAATGTAAAACACATCTCACTAAGAGATGTATATACACTGTTATAGATTATGGGTGGGTGCGTATGGAGGGGAGGTCACTACCCAGACCGGTTTCAACCTTTTGAATAAGTAAAGCCGTCTCTAAAAATTCGGGCGATCCCTAGGCCACTCAACTGCGGGCGAAAGACCGTCCATCTCAGCGTTGGCTCCACTCAGTGATGGCCTTCCATTCACCACCGAGCAGAACCGCTCATATTCCGAAGAAAAGCATTCACCAACAAAGCCCCTCACCGGGCCGTGCCGGAAAACACTTTCCCCGGAGACTCAAATTGCTCCCTTAAGGCAAAAACCTTAAAGAGGGCGAACTCATATTAGCAATCTCACCGGTTTCAACCTTTTTTGAGGTCTCCTCAGTGAGTAGCTAGACCCTGAAATACCAAGGTTCTTAGTACTACAGAGCCTTATCAACTTTACCTATACAAGGTGCTTTTACTTTGAATAAGAAACTCTGGATGAGATAAAGTTGTGAAAATTTTTTTACCTTGGGGATAATATATATTAAGGATACCAAGAAATTTTATAAACTTGGTTTTTTACTCCTTCTCCCAAGTAAGCAAAACAGTTAAGTTTGCGCCTGAACGTAGTTCAAGCTTAAGGTAGTGCAACATCAGGGCAACTCGTTGTAAAGGTGGGTAAAGCTCTGATCACTATTCTTAGTATTTCCCATAATGTAAAACACATCTTACGAAGAGATGTATACTGTTACTTTAGACTTGAACTACGTTCAGGTGCAAACTTAACTGTTTTGCTTACTTGGGAGGAGTAAAAAAACCAAGTTTATAAAATTACTTGGTATCCTTAATAGATATTATCCCCAAGATAAAAAAACTTTTCGCATCTTTATCCTATTAATTAATTCACTAATTTCGTTTTCAACCATATTGCAAAAGCCCTCTAAGTGACCATTACTATAAAAATAAATTTTTACATAAAAAAAAGCATCACATATTGTATGTAACTCACCAGAAAATAGTGCTAACCCAGAGATTTACACAGTTATGATTTTTAATGCGCTTTCCTGGCAAAAAAAAACGAAGACAAATTTCAACAATAAACACTTTATACGTAACCAATTGACGTACATGCGTGCTAAAGGGTATTTCCCTTAATATAAATTCGTTTCTTATAACTACATGCGCGATACGGGCAGACGCAAATTTAACGAAGATAAAAATTGATTTTTAAGTCGCACGGTGAAAAATATATAAAAAGATGAAGGGTTACTACAATTTGTAGACGGTGTTATATCGAAACCGCGTTGTATAAGTACCGCGTTCAACAAGGGATACTACAATTTGTAGACCGCACTGTATAAGTACCGCGTTATACGAGGGGCACCTGTACATCCTCTATCCCGAAAAGGAGTAGGCAAGGTCGTTTTAGCCTTACTTTTCTGAACACCGAAGGGAAGCTAATCTCTATGTTTACTGTCACTGGTAGCTGATCCAAGACTATGAATAGTTTCATAGGAGGAGAGTATGGCAGACAACTGCCGCCATCTCGTGGCCTCCATAACCTGAAACCTATATTCTCTGAAATATAGGTTTCAGGTTATGAAAAATATATATTCTCTGAAATAGTAAGCTCTACGGTCTATTTTCTTCAACTGCGAGGTTAAAAACCTAATTACCTGTACCAAAGATTAGCTAACTCGGTACCCATCTGAAAAAAAAAAAAAAAAAAAGCCTAGGAATGCTTTTAGTTAGCAAGTAAAATCAAACCTTTAACGGTCTGTCTTCTGGCAGTCTGACGATATGGAAGCAAGCGCCATTTTCACAGGGCTACAGAGGATATGTATTCCGCGTGATGAAAATGGTGTATCAGGATGTAATTAGAATCACAAGTGGACGTTTGGTTTCAGCTCACATGAAATTTTCCTTTCTTCTCCCGATGGAGTTTACACTTGTGTAAATTTCGCTTTATGTTTAAAACCAGACGTTGGTTCCTGTTAAAACAGTGGAATTCTTTAAATTAGGAATCGAGCCATTAAATATCATCACCCTCGTTCAATTCCTATTTTGGATTGGGTTCAGGAAAACTCTCGAGTACAAAGGCAGAACACTGCTACTCAACTTTCAGGATGCTCGGTATATATATTAGGCGGAAAGGTATCGAGCATCCTGAAAGTTGGGTAGCAGTGTATTTTACAAGGGTATTTAGTCTCTCACACACATCATTGATCATACTTCACAAACTTCCTGAGATGATCCTCTCTCTCTCTCTCTCTCTCTCTCTCTCTCTATATATATATATATATATATATATATATATATAGAAGAGGAGGGGGGCAGCACACTTCCCTGGGATAGACCATTTTTCTGGATACGTCATCTGCTCTTTTTTTCCCTTGAAAATTAACAAAGAATCTCCTGCTGAAACCTAAATACCTCCACTAATCGATAGCTGTTTGTCATGCTGTAAATTTTGACTATAAGCTTTCTAAGATTTAGTGTGTCATATGCTGCTGTTAATTCTATAAATACAGCTCTCCTGTTGCTAGCCCCCTTTCAAAGCTGTCCTCAATAAACTGTGTAAGTTTAATACTTGTCCAGTGCACGATATTCCAGGTCTAAATCCTGCCTAGCACTTTCTCTATTTCTGGACTTAGTCTGTTCAAGATTAACCTCTCATACAGCTTCAGTTGTGCATAGGAGAGCAATAGGCCTGTAGCTCTTTTGATCTTCAGCAGGTTTACCCAGTAAAAGGATACGTATTACTTTCGTTGGCCTCCATATGCTGGGTATTTTAGCAAATTTCCAACAAAAGTTGAAAAATTTTAACAACCTGTTGCCTTTTCTCCCAGATTCCTTAGTATCTCGTTTCTGATATCATCTATACCAGCAGTTTTTCCTAGTTTTAAGGCTTTGGGGGCATTTCCTAGGCCCTCTTTAGTAAATGGTGCTTCGAAGAGATTATTTTCTGAATCCCTATTTTTTTTTTTTTTTTTTTTTTTAAATGTAATCTTCAGGTATTTTTCCTTCGGTACTCAGTTTACCATTCAGAGATAGCTGAGTTGCAATTTGGTCACAAGATAATTTTTTGAGTAAAAGCCAGGCTTTCCTGCTGCTATGTTTCGTATCTAAGCTTTTACTTTTCTCTGCCCATTGTTGACTTCTTTTTTCAGACAGTGCTGCTACAAGTTCTGATGAAAATGGATCTTTATTATATAGGTCACAATATCTTTCATATATTTCCACGTTGTGTTCTGTAAAACCTGGAATACAACATGTTCTACAACCTCTTGGGATGTGCCTGGTAGCAGACCATTTAATAGCTTTAATGAACTTTCCATAATTTTCTGGTCTGGGTGAAATGTTGGACAAGTTTATGTCTAACTCTGTTTCGAGTTAGCTTTTCTTTTTCTTTTTTTTTTTTTAATTAAAGCGTCTTCTAAGTGGGATCTTCTTAAGTTGGACTGGTACTTGAAGGTTTAGTTCACAGATTAGCTATTCTATTACTAACAAATCCAAGGTCTGGATTATATCCTCTTTTCAATCTTCCACTGCTAAATGATGGCTGTTTAGGATCTATAAGGCTGATGTATAAGACTCATTTGATTACTTTCAGTCCACTGTTCGACTAACTCTCCGTCCTGATTTGTTTCATTATAACCCCACTGTGTGCTATGAGTATTAAAGTCGCCTATAATAATAGCAGATTTCCGTTGTGTCAAATATTGGGGCATTTCAAAAACAAAGGTTACAAAAGCAGTATATAAACTGCCTAGCATTTCAAAAGCTAGGCAGTTTATATACTGAGAAACCACTGGTGTTACCCAGATCTATTCCAAGGATTTCTACGTTATTTTGGTTTGTGATTATATATCCTGTAACCTGGAGCTCCTGCCGAGTGAAAATAGCACTTCCATATTTTTCATGTGGTATTTCTCTTATGAGTTTCAATTTCAGCAATTTTAGGTCTGGCTTGATGAGGTTCTTTGTGTGTCTCCTGTAGACATAAAATATCACATTTTTGTTCTTTACACATTTTTGCAATAAGATCTTCTTTTACAGAGGAGAGGTCCTCTGTATTGTGTGAGATGATTGTCAGGGTCAGTTCCCATAAGGGCCGTTGAGTTTTAGTCATTGTGTCTCTTATAAAGAGGATGCTAGAAGCACTATAAAAGACTGTACTGTACTATAGATCGCCATAGTATAGTACAGGGGTCGCGACGTGAACGCTTCTGCTATGATTCCCCCATCGAAAAGTAGCTAGTACAAGGTTATGCCAAAAGCTGCTATAAAATTATTAGAATTCGAAAGAAATACTGTTTTAGGTTAAAATGAAGAAAGATGTGGGGAAGGGTGGAAGAGAATGCATCACCTGAAGACGGAGGAGAGAAGTAATATTCTGAGGAATACATATTTTCAGAGGCACCTGAAACAAATGGTAATTGTCTTGAAACCATTTTTTTCTTCAGGTTCATATGAAAGCGTATTCCCCAAATACTACTTGACTCCTCCATCGGGCCAATGATGCAATTCTCTTTTTTCTGAATTACTTCTACAATGAATAACGGATCTTTTAATGACAATGCTACTCATGAAAGGTCGGGGGGGGGGGAAATAATAATAATGACCATTCATTCTTATGACGCACAAATTGCACATTCTTAACGGCCAAGTTGGTGGTGTACCCGTTCTCCACCTAACAGGTTGCAGGTTCAAATCCCACCGTAAGCATGGATGGTTGTGAATGTCTTTGGGAAGTAGATAAATTTCACCGGCCGGTGTTGGAGACGTGAGGTGGTATGAAAAGTTCTGTGGTTGATCTACAGAATAGAAATTAGGTATTTCCTGTTAAATAATCTTTAATTCACTTAAGATCCAATAGGTTTAACAAGTACAGTATTGTGGGTGGGATTCACATAAAATATAATGTAGGCTCGAACCTGCGACGTGTGGACACTCGTTATTTGAAATTATGAGCAGATCGATAAGAATGATAAGTTGTGAAATGTTGCATAATTCTCACCTCACTAGTGAGGCGTAACGAAGGTACGGCATTTTTTCTCTCCAGACTGGTTAAAGCAGCATTTCGTAAACTGAATATTTCCATTTTTTGTGCACGCTTACGTTTTGACAATTCGTAACGAAGTGTGCTGTTTTGCCCTCTTAATACAGCTACACGATTATGTAACCGTTGCAGCTTCAAGCATTATGTAAAGAATCAGCAAATACAAACTGACTATATTCTTCTTCACGATTACTTAAATATTTACCATCTTTGCAATTCGCAAAAATAAATGATAACGTTAGTGTTGATATGCTAAGAGAAATACTTTTTCTCTCAGTGTGATTTAAAATGTATTTCGCATACATGAAAGTCTCGCAAATGTAGTCAAATTGTCGTTGCCTACATGGTATGATATCGTTGAGATATTAAAAGAAATATGTAAACTTTACGTTTTCCAAGTGTTCATGCTGTTCGTTTCAAGTAAAGAAATAGATATCAAACACAAGTATTAAACTAGAGATAAAGTAAAGACACAACAAATGTTTTTTTCCTAGACTTCTCTTACACAAATATATCAAAAATATCATCATAATGCAAATTATTCACATTATTTTCAATAAGCATTAGTGATAAATTTGACACTTTATCCTGATGCAAAGTTTCGTAAATAATTTTCCATCCTTTCAAGAACAGAAAATGAACGTTAACAAACAGGTAACTAATTTTTTTGGGGCCCCAGCTAGAGCTTCGTGCACAAGTACAGCCCTGCATACCACACTGGGCTCATAGGTTTCTTGCTTGGGCCTCAATTTCAATCAATCTAATTCTCCATGCAAGTTTAAAGTATTATTCTCATATTTCTATCGACTGGAAATGTGATCTATAACTGATTTTGGATGACGCCGCTTTTTTAACCAATGTCGAAAAGATAACCTATTCATATGACATCCTATGATAACACCTATTTCGAAGTTGTAAGTTCTCTACGATCCACTGCACTATACAGTTGTGGTCAAGTCAGCGAGAATAAATGTTCGCCTTATTATGTGTATTTATTTTAAAGAATTGTACAACATACAGAACTTCTATTCCATTCAGTGCTAGGAGTGAAGAAATGCATATTAAGGAGAGGACTACAGAACATGAATTCGATAGTTCAGGAGGATTCAAATAAAAACAGAGTCGAGAAATAAACTGCCATTTACAGAAAGAGGATGGTCGTGAGTGCAAGTTCATTAGCGATAGTACGTTATTTCATAATTATGTAATTTCAACCACACCTAAGCAACGCATGAATTGTTGATTAGCGAATGTTTGTTGCATCGGTTTCGTTGGAAAATCCAGTATGGTTCTTGATGCAATTCCCAACAACCCACCCGCTACGTCACACTGACGAATGAATGTATTATTTACAGAACTGCGGACAAAGACCAAAAGTGCTCGTTACAATAAGGTAGTCTTAAGAACGAAAAACCCGGAAACTCGGGTTTTTCGTCCCTGAGAACAGGCAAACCGGCACGTGAATACACACGGATCTACAGTCATAAAATACATACTTAATCCCTCACAAGGAGGTATCGACCATCCTAAGGGACGGTTGAGGAAGGGGGAGGGGGATTCCACACGAATAAATAAATAAAGTCTTGGGATTTTACTGCATTTTCTCTTATTAACTACTAAGATCTTCAGCCTGTTAATACATGAATAAAATGGCAGTGGATTGTCGTCTATTTTGCTTACAAAGACGAAATTTACATGGGAGTAATATGAAATAGCTTCCTACGTCACACACATTAAAATGTTATATCTTCTAGAAGAGGTAAAGGGAACGTGCGTGGGCATCTGACACGTGTAAACAAAACCTATGTTGCCACGGAAACATTGTCACACCTGTATTGGTCGTCAAACAAAACTATTTCATATTACGCTATAGAAAAATAAACGATGCCCATTTGACTTATACGTTACAAAAACTATTATTTTTTTAAAAGCGCGGACGTCTCTACATCTCAAAAGTGTATCATATGGAAACTCGTTTTTGAAATGTGGTGGAATAAGTCAGGGTCTTAATTTTTTTATTTCTAATTTTACTTGAATTCCGCTTAATGATAATCAATGTTCGCTCACAGGATGTTTCAATGCCTTTTTTTTTGTTTTTTGTTTACCGCCTAGCATTATTTTTTCAAGCAATTTTCCCCATAAAGATTATACGCAGGATGTACATTAGACAACAATAAAAGCTATTACTTGGTCAAGAAAAATTATGTCATCCAAAGGAAATGCAAATGCCGGGCTTTGGTTGATTACGCCATTTGAATTAGGAAAGACAACATCCCCTCACGGGAAAAACTAAATATATTATGTATTAACCAAATCGCGAACCGAATGAACGCGAAGCGTTCATTCGATTTATAATACTATATTTAAAGTTAGCGATGGCGATTAATTTCCACTATAGTACACATTACATACTACAGTAGAAATTAATGATACCTTCTTTATTGTACTAGGTACTGTTTTACAATTCGATTTTCAACTAAACACAAAGAAAAACTGATTTAAAGCACACGACCAAAAGATACTGTAAGCGTGGCATTATGTTTTAAAGTAATTCATTTCTATAAACTTTTATAAAGCAAATAATAAAGCCTTAATAAAAATATTTAATTGATCCTTGCTTATTAATCTGATAACACTTCATAACAAGGTTTACAAGCCTAAAAATAACGGCAGTATTAATACTCGTTAAAAGCTGGTCAGTTTATTATAATAAAGTAGAATTTTAGCTTAAGATATTCTACAGAATTCATTCAAGACCGGAATGATTTCTTGCTTCTCCGATAACACATAAAATCTTACATTTGTAATGCATTTTTCTTCTCATAACAACGTCCAATATGGGATATGAGGAATTCAAATTACGTATGTCTGAATGTCACAGTTCTCACCATATCCAGGCATGTTAATTGAAGGTTTGCTGTTATCTCTATGACGCTATTGACTATTACCGATTTTATATCTGCCTTGTCTATTATTTCGTTGTTGTTGTTTTTTTATGCGAACCTCACCTACGAAATGTTGAAAACTTATTACACATTATCACTGTAGATAGGACCGATTTTGCAGCATTCTTGCAGCAGCGATTTGATGATCGGAGAGGAAAAGCATTGGCCAAGAGAGCCGGCAAGGATAACCAAAGAACATGATTTGAAGAAACGGAGCAGCATTTTAACATTAAGAAAGTCTCTGTATCACCTGTGCGGATTTTGGAAAAATAAAGAGTTAATAAGTTGTTACAATAGCGTCGTAGAAAAATTCGAAGGACTCACTGCAAACAGCAAAGGTGGCTCTTTTGACTGGAAAGAGTAGGATTCGAATCCAACAATCTTTTCAACCCGCATGTGTTGCTTCAGTGGGATTTCCCAAACAACCTCTTCAGACATGTCGAAAGCTCCTCTCTCCCCGCCCCAGTCACAGCTCCACAATTGTAGACATATACTTGCGAAACATAAATGCCCTTTAATTATCAACTAATTTAATGGAAGCGATTGATTTTTAATTAATTTAGAAATTATCAAAACAATATACTTGAAACATATTTCCATATTATGTTCAAGTAGCATTCAGTGTATTACGGTAATCGCGAATGCTTAATCCTAAATTTATTTCAAAATAAAATTTTTAATATCAACCTCACAAGATGTCACAAAACACAACCTATAACATAACAGTGCTACGTGTGGAAAAGTGGATAGAGAGAAAGAAGAAATCTGATGTTTTTTTTTTTTTTTTGAAGACTCGCAGGGTATATTCACTGAAGGAAAACAGTGTGGAGAAGGCTGTTCCAAAGAACAGGGGTAGACTGAACAGTAACGAGAACAGTGATACCGTTCTCTCTACTGTATCACTCAGCTACCTTCACGCTGGCTTATCGAAATCTCTTTAATCCAAAATGTAAAGCCTCACACATGGCAACAAAAGAACTGTCGACTATTATCTCGATCCACCTATTCAATTCTTCCCCAAAGGGACAGCATAACAAAGTAAGTCCTTATTCTTTCAACTTTGCAACACCAGCGAAAAACTGCTGATCTTTCAAACCGTCACCAATATATTCCATCTTAATTTACAGCGCTGTGTGCCAATTTTCTCCATAACAATTAACTCTAATGGAAGGAGTTGCATGTAGCCTGCAAAAATGCAATTTAAATCACTGACACTACAATATAAGTTAACTTCCGTTCCAAAACAAAATCTACAAGAAAAAGTTTAGATAAAAAGAACAAAATAACGAAACAGAAGGTTTGTAGGACGATAATCTAAAAACCCATCATTAACCCCTGAAGTGTTGAGTGTACAACACTAGCATTGAATTATTAAGGTACGCTGAAAGAAAAAAAAATAAGATCCCTACTAGGTTTAGAAATATAAAAGTTAAATATCAGAATGCAGAATGGTATTGAGAACGTATACATGACGCGTGTTCTGAAAAAAGACATAAAGGTGCTCCGTAAAAAATACACATCTCCACCAGTGTTGGTGTGATGCAAAAGTCAAATCATATATATATATTTGACCGCACTTAAAAGCTCCATGTCATCCGAGTACTCGGCTTAGACAGGCTCGCAATGGAAGAGCCCCAAAAGAATGAGTTTAATATTTTCAAAATAATTTTTAGTATCGTAGTGGGCGACTGGCGCTATCCACGACCTCCTATACGACAATACCAAGAATGTATGAATAGCAAGCACGTGGCGACTTTGTCAACTAAAAATAAACCATACGACGCAAAAATAGGGGCGTCAGTAGCGAACGTGATAAATGATAAAACGTGATGGAAAAAAGGGGTAACAACGGCTAGCAAAAGTGATCGATGTTGCGACTTCGAACCAAGAGATAGTAAGGAAAATAGTCCACTATTGCCTTCCACCATTATTTTTGTAATGCGTGTCACAGGGACAGAATATTCACTGCATTGTCAGCATGGCCAAGAGAACAGTGCTTCCGCAATCCAATCAACAGGCCCGTGGGCCTGTTGATTCATCCTGTTTATGAAGTTCTGAAGTAGTTTGAGAAAGTTCCACGTGTTGTCACTAGCAGGGTTTCTCAGATAACGAAAAAAATACAAATATATATATATATATATATATATATATAAACTTAATAGAAAAAAATCACTATTCCAAATATAGACTATAGGTTAACACCTTTCGTAGTTAAAGGTCACAAATTACATATATAATAATTAATTATCGTCATATATGAAATTAAATTATAAAAATTCTACTATAAATTCACAACACGATTAATGAAGCTGCTAGCCTCGATGATCGAGTAAGTTTCCGCTTCGCTAACGCAGGATATGGGATAGAATTCCGTGTGACATGAGAATCTGTTCAGGAATTTCGAAGGACGCTCTTTTTTATTTTATTTTTCCTCTTTTCAAAAGAATAATCCCACTTATTACGGACTCTAAACCTATCGCGCATTAGTATACAGTACGTGACTAAGGCTAGATCCAGAAATCTTTAGAAACCAAACATCGAACAATTTCAAGCCACTGCGGGTCTCCAAATAAGCAGAGCGGTGGTTGCCTAACGGGCGATGAATTTATCTCCAGGTTCACAAACATCCATGCTCACGATAGGATGTTAAAAGTGCCACAGAGCATGAAGCACTGCATTATCCGTCGCAGTTTATCCTTCTATACAAAGTTATCCGAGTCCATACTTGAGACCATTACGATCCTCCACAACGAAATGACTCAGTTCCGATTATGCACTCGGGCATAAGGTACTCCCCAGCCAGAAGGCACATCTACAGTTGCCAATCCAATCAAAATAGGGGTTTGACCAATTCGTCACTCAATTTCAGAAACTTCGTTACACCAGTATAGTCTGCGCTGTTGATGGCTATGGTTAATATTTGTGTGTAGTTCTTTATGTAGTATCAACTTTCAACAGGAATCTTCGCTATGGACTCAGAACTCTTGGTTGATAGTTTCCACATCGAACATACGAGATTTCCGTACCGTCCTTTGGTCTCAAAGTGTCAACTGGTTCCTTAGCTAAAAGGCATCGTCACATTTCCATCAACAGGTTGCTCTCAGTTGATTGATGCAGTCTTTTACCATGTCACGAATGAATAGCACACTGATATAGAATATGCTGATAAACCTCTTTCGAAGTTATTCTTCATGTGCCGACAATGCACAGTCGACTGCAGGAGATAGGTTTGCTTTAATGTACACATCAGTATGTTGCACTGCAAACCAGGATAGGTCTCGATATCCTATTTTCAGAAACAGCCAAATGGATTCATTCCAACCGGCAATAAATTTTCCATGGACGTTTTCCCAAGTCATGACATGGGAAAACTTACTGACAGTATATATATAATTTTTCCCATTAATCAATATGCTAATTTATGATATCAATATTCGCTAATAATTAATAAAAGGAAAATAAAATGTTTTGCAGTATAGTATTGCTTTGGCGTTTCATATGCCACTAACACATTTTACGACGATCAAACGAGGCACTTTTTTTTTATTTTTTTTTTTTAGGCATTTCAGGGCGTAGAATTTAAAAATAAAACTGTCTCCTCCCCCCCCCCCCTCGCAAAGCACGTTACGATTTTATTTTGTTATTGCTACAAGGATACCGAAATATCTTCGCTAAATGCTATTCAAGAATTAAAACGGGATTTCAAGTCTAGGGTTGTTTTTTTTTTTTTTTTTTTTTTTTTTTTTCAGGAAGATCAGATTATATTCAAATTTCTAACAAGATCGTTTAATTCTTTCTCTTCAACAGAAAAGTGGTCTGTTAACACTTCCATAAATGCTCTCACCTGATGACTTCCCTCTCCACACCGGAAACAGAAGGTTCGTTATCCGTCAGTACCGCTATACCTTGCGGTTAAGGTGAAGCACGTGCTAGAAGTTCTAAAGAGCGAGAAACTAGTTTCACAGCATATTCCAAGTTTGATTAAGGATATCAAATGTTTACTTTTCATAGAAATACACATTACTAACACTGTTACATAATCTGTTATCTCCTAATCAATGATATCCCATAAGTCAGGGAACGACTGCACAAAACGCGCAGCAAATAAGGAGATAACTTAAAAATGCGTTCAAAACAAGTCCCCGCATCTTCAAACATTACTACTACATGCCGCAAGTGACCACAGCTAAGAGAAATTCAGTGACAATAAAAAAAAAAATATTATTACTGGTATATTTCATAATAAAATGTTCTAGAAAAAACTATGAAAAGCATACATACCTTTAAAATAAAAATCCTCAACGTTATGGGGATAAATCCTCAAAATAATTAAGAATTAATTGTTTTTTATTGCAGGTTTGGATTCAGCAGCTCAAAATAATACGGATCACCTAAATTGATTTCAATTAAAAATAATTTGATTATTTTTAACTGAAAAATAATCGATGTATCTATCAACTGACCAATTTAATACACTAACTTGATGTCTAAATTACTTGTTGCGACTTAAATTATCCACTTGTCATGAGCTAACCAGTCAAATATTTTTAGAAGATGTAGAATGATCACAATATAAGCATCGCCCCTCTCATTGATCATGTTTTATTATAAAATCTGATCAGATTACTATAACAGGATTTAACAAATATATTGACCTACAAAAATTATTTCAGTCCATCGGCTCAGTTCCGTGTATTCCATACTAAATTTTAGAAAATTTCAAAATACCACTGAAGAATTGAAAACCAATGCATAGTGTGATTCTTTCATTTTTATTATCACCCCTGCCGATGCATAGGGGTATGCATCGGCAGGAGTGATAATAAAAATTTTCCCCTCTGTCCGCTCTTATTTTCTCTTCCAGTTGCAGACTTTCAATATTCATTTCATTTACTTTCAAACTCTCCCTAGGAGTAAGATGTTTCTCCAAATTTAAATAGCATGATAAGTGATCAGCCATAAAATGTCATATGCATCGGATACCAGAAGTTTTGTACCGTTATTTATTTATTTGCAAGTATATTTTCCTCCTACTTCAAAATATACCGATCACTTTCCGAGACTGTCTTATATTCCTTGTGCAACTCTCTTTCTCTCTCCTGTGCAATTTTACTTTGATTTCACTGGTTTGCAACTGCTGTTATCAAGTATTTTCTAACCAGTTCTTCATATATACAAATTCAAAGTTATTCTAATCATATTCTTCAAGTTATTCTAACCATAATCACCTGTCTTGTAGTGTTACACAAATTCCTTTTTCTAGAAACCACTCGTGAAAATGGAGTGGGGGAGGAAGATTTCATTTGTCATAATGACACCCTCTGATGCTAAAACTAAATCTAAAATTGTGATCTTGTTTCTTCCATTAGAAACAAGATCTAAGATAACTATCCCCTTAATTCCAAAGATACAGTATCTTAATTACCTAGAAAAATGTTTCCTAACAAACTGAGATGGGAAATATATATTGTTTCACTATCCAACCTATATTGTCAGTTAAAATCTCTCATAAAGATGGTCGCCTGTTTTGCACTTGCTAAGATAATTTGTCTAATTTTTTTTTCTGTCCACTTTACTCTCAAAGTAGTTTTCATTCTCAAGCCCAATTCCGAAATGGGCACAACACCTGCTATCCTAAGTAATCCCCCCCCCCCCCCACACACACACCATTTTCACGTCTTGTAACCTTCCGAAATATGCCATACCATTTAACTCTTATTCCTGTCAGAACATCATCATCTACAATCATTTTCACTAATACAAATCATATTTTGGTGGAGTGAATCTATTAAGAGTAAAAAAAAAAAATCATTCCTTCTATTTCTGACATTCGTAAAATAAATATAAGAAAAAAGCAGAGCATTTCTCTCTCTCTCTCTCTGCGAATGTCTGATCGGTCGAGTGGATGGGGCTTTCAATAGCAACCCTATCACGGCTGCGAATCCGATAGTGGGATGGATGTTTATGAATGACATGAAAGATGAAGTTTATCGCCCGGTGTCAGCAACCACCCTGCTTATCAGAGACGAAAGATACTTCGAAAAGGTTCTATATTTGGTTTCGAGGGCAGTTTCCGGATTATTGATAATAACGCTAGGTTTAAAACCTTTCGTGGGTGGGATTTAAACTTAAAGAATCCAGTATTACTATTAGCACCATAAGCTATTATTGTTCTCCATGTTCTCCAAATATTAAAACCAATTAACCTCCCCCCCCCTCCATAACAGAGACTACTCCAAATCTATTACCATTCCTTATCTATTGCCGCTCCCCCGAAGACCAGCCACTTCCCCTAGACTTACCTGAAGTATACCAGGTCCCTTGTAGTTGCAAACTTACTACTGCCAAACAGGCAGGACAGCTAATATCAGGATCATATTTTAGTGGAGTGTAAGGATTATAACCGTTTCCACCAATATAGCCACCCAGGACTTGCTGACCATGCTTTGGACACCCGTCACAAAATACGCTTGAAGACAGCTATTCTGCTACACCGCAGCAAGTACAAATATAAGAGATTATTCCTGAAATCAGCCTCGGCTCTAAAAAAAAACTCCCCAAACCTCAACAAATTTGGATGTATGAGGCTGCCTCAAATATGGGAAGCTTGCATTCTTAGAACATCAGGCCAACAGCCAAGACTACTACCCAATTTAGCCCACTAGGTGGCACCTTTTAGGACTCTAGGACTGACTTCAGTTGTTGTCTTCAGCCATATTTGTTCAGTGTTAGTGCCTGCGTACGCATATCATTATTTTTATGTTCCTTGACGATGGTAATATAACATTACCGAAATACAGGAAGTATTAATTAAAGTTTTTTAATTAATATAACAGTATACATTGTCTTTCCCTAAAAATTGACAGTTATGTCATTCAAGGTATGGTTCTCACACGAAGCTATTCTTGATGCTTTGTAAATCTAGTTTCTCCTGACACGCTCGCAGCAAACTCTCCGAATGCCTGCATCCCACCATGTTCAAATGCAATTCATCAGTTGCATAAAATTCTCTTCTGTAATCCAATGCACGTATTCCAAACTTCTCTTCCGACACATTCTTGCTATCGCGTCATTAATTATTTTGGTTCGTTTAAGCTCTGCAAATATTCAGACAACAATCACTATCCTCTTCCTCATACTGTTCTAAAGTACAACCTATAAAGAGCATAGAAATGCTCTCGAATCGTCGCTTCATCCCACCTCTCAGGTCAATCGTATTCACCATCATTCTGATCTCATGACCTGATTACGAAGGTGGAGGCGGTCTTCCTCTTGGAAACTCGGAATGTTCATTTCTACAGACAAGACTAACTGCACACAATCCCCCCCCCCCTCTCTCTCTCTCTATCCGTCTCAGTTTTTCGTATCCTTTTCCCTCTCCCAACTCCACTATCCTCGCTTTTCCCTTTCACACCCAATTCAGTTAAATTCCCTCTCTATCTCTCCTAACTCCACTTTTCCCGCTCTCAACATCTCTCATTTCTTCAGAACCTCAATTTTGCCCTTCAGTTCATTACTCATCTCACATTCGTCCCCGTCTAGATTCATTCGCTTCACGCTTCCAGGTACTATCGCCTCAATAAACTTGCACCACACACATCTTAATTTCATAGCAAATATATTTTACCCTAAAATATAGGCAATCATAGAAAAGAAAGAGAGATCATTCAATATTATTTCCAAATACCATGGCCGTAAGCACAGAGCGGGTGGAACCTTACCCACGTACACAAAAATTCGCTGAATTTCCTAGTTTTGAGTGTGCTAAATTCCTTTCTTGTATAGCGAGAATTTGTTCAAATTCCCTACCGTTGTTCTTCGCTCTCGTTGATAAGGTCTTATGATACGTAAAACAAAATGTGTAAAATAAACATTATTTTTTATTGTGGCACACGTGAGAATGTTTAACTATAGTAATACTCCTACATCGTATGTTTTGCTGAACCACATTATTTTAACTGTTTTAACTTTGTAATTTTGCTGTTTTTTTCGTACTGTTTTATTCTCACGAAGAAGAGTACTAAATACTATCGTAAGTAATAAAGAATGGAAAGGGGGGGGGGGAATCATAGTCAAACTCTACTGATAACGCTGACAATTTATTGTGGAGAAAATAAAAAGTAAATATTATATCCCTCAAAATGGAGAAGGAAAAAGGTGATATTTTCAAAGTAGCACGTGCACTACCTAGGCAAGGGCATCATGACATGGCTGACTAGTGGCTATTAGGATATATTCTAAGAGGGAAAACGTCCGGGAAATACTAATTTCTCTATTTAAGTGTTGTCAAAATTAATTATTATTATTATTATTAGACACCTCCAGGGAGTCCAAACACTCATCGAGGGAGGGCACCTGCTCTGCAACTCTGTCTCCACCACTCAATCCACCAGCTGACCGCAACTACACCAATGCCATCTACCGTACGCTGTTACAATGTAAAGGATCTCTACTACTTCAAAATGCCTTACCTATGTGTAAACTTTGCTTTCTCCAAAGGAATACATCACTAAAATAATGACAAAGTGACATCTGGGAAGTCATGCAGATGTGAAAGTCGCGTAAGACACCGGGTTCACATTATAAACTTTCATTGACAGGTGCCATGCACAGCCACTATGAAGTATACTGGTAAACGAATAAGTAATAGAATACATATACATCGACAACGTAGCCAGGCACGTGTACTTAATGGACTATCGTAAAGAACGGTGATGGCGCCGATGATCTTTAATGTATACATTTCTGACTTATCCAATACAATATCGGGGAAATTTACTTATGCAGATGAATTAGGCTTCTAGCTTAAAACGATTCGTTCAAAAGCATCAAGCAGGGCCTTAAATTATACAGAACTATTATAAGAAATTGCTATTAAAGCCAAATCGAGTAAATACACAATTGCCCTCTTTCTAAGCAACAAGTATGCAAAACATGAAACTTAGGAGTTCGGAATTGTGAACCTTGTTATACGGACCAGATCTTTATAAACTCTCGGCAGTTAGCTTACTAAAGCTTGGGCGCTGGTAATGTTGTGCTAAGGACATGTATGCTGACGGTGGTTTATTCTGCTGCAGAATATTAAGCTCGGAAGTGGCATGAAAGCGCAGATATAAGATGGTTGATTCTCATTTAAATAGCGCTAAGGGAGTGATAAGATGCATCCTAAAGTCTACACAGATCCTGTGGTTCTCAGTGTTAGTAATTATGGTTTCCCTATATTCGTCGCACAGAGATAACGTCCATAGAGACAGGAGTCCGTGGAAAAGCAATGCTTTTCGCTAACACTCACTTGGAAGATACGAAATGCAAACCAGGAATGGCATTACAACTAAACATTGAATGCGCTTAACAGGATTAGAACTAAACAAATCCGATGGAACTATTCGACACACAGATGGAGACTCTCGTTATGTGACGGTGGAAGTTATCCATCCAATACAGAAATCTGTAAATGGGTAGACGATATACCAGCTAGCAATGAAGTTGTAATTCATTCACTACACCGTTTCTTTTAAATAAGTTTAAAGGCATTAATAATGTTTTATAAAAAGATGTGGTGCGCAGGGAAACCACCTTGCTCATAGTCACTTCCCTAGTATGGTAGCATAGCCGCCCTTACCATCCGTATGGATGAAAGGAAACTAATCATCATCATCAAAGAGATGTGCCACGATATAAAGCCCAAATTTTGGCTCAGATACGTCGACGATATTTTCGCCATTTTGGCCTTACGGCCACGAAGCACTAAATACATTCCTTAGCCACCTGAACAAACAACACAAACGTATCCAATTCACCATTGAAATAGAAAAAAACAACTCTCTTCGGTTCCTAGACACACTCGTCACACGTCTTCCCTCAGGCTGTCTCTCTCCTTCTCAGTCTACCGCAAACCTACACACACAGGCCAGTACATACACAAAAATTCGTATTACCACCCAACGCAAAAACTAGGTGTCATAAGCACCCTGAAACACAGAGCTCAAACTATTTGTTCAAATGAACAAGCTCTAAACTAGGAATACAGGATCATTGACCATACATTTATAAAAAAAAAATGGATACAGTAAAAAACTACATCTCTGTGGAGATGTAGTTTTTTACTGTATCTCTTACTAGTATCTCTGTGGAGGATCTTGTGATACTAGTAAAAACAGAAAAAGATTTCAAGAATGCTATTGCCATACCTTATGTTAGAGGCATTTCCGAAAAAACAGACAGAACACTATACAAATATACAACATCAAAATCACCTTTAAACCCCCGACAAAATGAAGACACCTACTCAGTTCTTCCAAAGATCCTCTTCCACACCTAGCCTAACCAGGGGTATACAAAATACAATGCACATGTAACCTACCATACATAGGAGAAACAGGGCGAACCATCCCAATTAGGAAGGACGAACACAAAGGACACATTAAATACATTTCGGAAAAACCGGCCTTTCTGACCACGCGCTCCAAACATAAAAGGTACCAAGTCCCTACACCGCACAAAACCTAGTTCGAGAGGAAATTTAAAGAAACATGTGAAATGCTCAAACATAATCCAAATCTGAACAAAAATGATGGCCTAACCATTCTTAGAATAGTTAGGCCATCATTTTTGAGGACCCATTTGCAACCTTTATAGCAACCAGAACAAGCCAAAGAAAAATCCCATTACAAGAAGACTTGGTGAAGTAATTTTTTCCCCTTAACATTCAATAGCAACTTGAACTGTACAAGTCCTGAAGAAAATCGTAGTATAACAATCTGAACTGTGCAAATCCAGAAGAATCTTAGTACATGAGGACTTTAGCAGAATTTGTTGTAGTTTTTTATTTATTAATTATTTAAATGTTTTTTATTATTATTATTTATTTATTTATTTTATTTTATCTTATTTAATTATCACTAGAGGTCAGGCTAAGAAACAGATTAATTAACAGCGTACATTTAATTTACCTTTATAGAGTGCAAGAGCACATGGAACATGGTCATCCGTATTACACGTCTTATAGCGGTGATCTTCACCAAGTTCAAGGTCATGTTTCTCCCTCCAAACACTACTTCACTGATCCACCTGATGGATCAGGAAGTTCTTGCAGTGTTTAAGGCTTATTATCTACGGAGAACTTTTTCACCAACCATTTCTGCTACTGAAGGAAATGACCACACTCTCATGTAATTCTGGAAAACATTCAATATTTATCATGCTATTAAAAATATTGCTGTGGTTTGGGACGAAGTGATCTTTCAATGTATGAGTGGTATATGGAAAAAGACATTAAAAACGTCTCTGCATGATTTTGGAAGTTTGTGATAGTGGGACTAGCAAACAATCTGAATCTCGAAGTGAATAATGACGACATAATTCAACTTATAGAAAGTCCTCCCCCCACCCACCGAAGAGTTGACCAACGAAGGATTGGTCGTACTAGAGGAACAACCGTTGCAGAAGAGGAAAAACGAGAAAAGGAAGAGGGAAAAGAGAAACAGGAAGAGGTAGTTAAACAATTCACAGTGAAGGTCTTGCAGAAATGTTCTTTGCAGTTAGCTTTGTTCTCAGAACGGCTGAAGACATGGATCCCAATGTTGAACGCTACTTAATAATAGAAACGAAAGTACATGATGCGTTTGCTTGCTATGAACAAATTTATGATGAAAAGAAAAAGAGGAATAAGCAAAGCACATCGGACATTTTCATCATAAAAACAAAGGCTACACCAGAGCGCTCGACAGCCTGATCGTTCACATAGAGAAGGTAAAGAACATGTGATTGTGGAGGAAGATTTGGGTGATTATTCTCCTGTTTTATAGGCAGTAACACACAGTACAGTTTTATAATAAGGTTTAAAATTTTAAATGGCAATATACTTATTACGGTTAAGTCCCTAACCCGTACAACTCTGTTGATTTAATGTATCGACTTACGTCCTGCCGGATGGAACAGAACCCGGACGTAAGTCGAGGGATGACTGTACCAAGTTCGCTTCTTGCTTTACAACATTCACGTCACTGTACTAACTTTATTTTTATATGTTAAAATATCCGTTTTACTTGCGCCTTTTGCCTTACGTTTTCATACATCAGAAATGATGTCTTATTATTCATTGTGTTATGACCAGGCACGATGCAGAGAAACATTCTGAAAACAATCAAGGAGATGAAGAGGGAGGATAAAAAATCACTCTTCCGAAACATGAAAAGCAGAAAAAATAATGAGAATCTAATATGAATATTTAATATGACAGACAGAAGCTCTTACAAAAGAATCATGAGCATATAATAAAATCGTTTCAGCTGTCTGTGTGACAAGGCAATAATTAGATTTGCTCATGTCCGCAATTATAGAGACAGCTTCATTTTCTGCTTCTATGGTTTCTTTAAAGGTGTACGGATTACACAGCAATAAAACGTTTCTTGAATCTGTTATCGTATTTTCAACCTTTATTACTGTAAATGCATAGTGATTAGACTTACTGCAGATTTACGCGAATCCCATTTTCGAAAGTTCATAATTCTACTGTACATTAATACCGTAGGAGTGGGGGGGGGGGGGAGTATGGGTTAGATAATCATGAAGACTTGCTCCAGAGACCAAACATGGAAGTGTCTGAGTCATTTCAAGCCTTCAGTAAGCATAGAGGTATTCCCCGCCCCAACCAGGCGATGAAATTCATCTGGTACTAGAAAAAGTTTAAATCATTAATTTTGTTGTGTTTAATTTTCTTCTCCCCTCCTAACCACCATCAAGAGTAGAAACAGGCAACAGTTCATTAGCAGAAAATTCATAGCTGTTTTTATATGCAAGAAATATTACGTTCATGCTAGTTTTCACGATATTATTATAAAAAATGAAGGCGTTGGCAAGATTGCAGAAGCAACTTCAATGATCCTCAACATAGTAACTATGCTTCATGTACCAATTTACATCAGCTTGAATCCAAAATAATTTCGAGCCAAAGCTTGAAACTAGCATTTTGTTTTGAGATTATGGAAGGAAAAACCAAGCACGTGTTACTAACAAATAGCATCCTTCTGTGCTGATTCCAAGCTGCTAAATTTTTTCGTAAAAACTCCAGATTCACTTCATAAGGATCACTTAATGTGTACATGTAAGAATATGAACAGTAATAACATTCAGAGTATTATCTATTTGTTCTTACTACTGATACAGAACGACCAAATTACTACAAATCGGTGGCTTTGTTGCAGTGCACACATTAAAGGACAAATGCCTGTCCATCATATTATACTGAGATGTAGATCAAGAGATCGGTAATAATAAAATACTAATGCTATTGACCTTGAGTGACACTCAGAGGATCGTGAATCAACCATGCAGGGGAGAATTCTCCATGCTTGCTACACAAGCTCATTACTTGAGAAGGAAGTAATATTATTTGTTAATAAATGCATGCATTTATAAGCATTCCATTTAGGCTTTTATTTTTGTAGACAGAAGACGTCTTAAGCTTGCGCGGCAATAATTGAGCTTTGCGTTGTGTATCGAAGGCCGATGCTTGCTCGTCTAGTCAAAGCTACCTTGGCTTGCTCGATTGTGTGA